>NW_010972981.1:1984074-2064422 GCF_000737465.1 Haliaeetus leucocephalus | reverse complement strand
GGGCGGGCGGGGAGCTTCCCCGCCGGCTGCGCTGCCTCTTCTCTCCCTGCCCTTCGGCTTAGTCGGCGAACCCGGCCGTGTCAGCGGAGCGAAGCCCCTCAGGGCGGCTGGTTGCGCCCCTGCTCTCCAGGCGGGCGTGTTCCCGAGGGAGACCGGGGGCAGCGCGGTCCCCGCGCCCTGTCAGGCAGTAGGCTCCCTGGCGGCCGTCGGGGTGGGGGTGGTGGGGGGCGTTGAACAACACGGGCATCATCCATCGCAGCGTTACAGGCTGAAATTGAAAGTCGGGTTGTTAGGTCCGATACCTGCCAAGGAGTGAGTGACTGCAGCGAGCGCGTCGCACAGCGGTTTGTGGTGGGAGCGGAGCCGTTCAGCCCTGGGCCCCGTGTTTCCTGAGCCCCCCCGGGCTGGGAGGGCTGCGGGCTCGCTTAACTTTCTTGCCGAAGTGTGAGAAACGCTTCATCGTCTTCGCGGTTCTCGCTGTGTACGCGTACCTACGAGCGCCACAGTCTTTGCCTCCACTACTGAAAATAACGGTCCTGTTAGAGCCTCGAAGTTGCATGCAGGGTATTAGAAGTCTTTTAAACTAAATGTAGTTTGCTACCTGAGCATTTTATAGGGAAAAGTAAGGGAAAATGTCACGGCCGTTGATATCAGTCTGCACCTATATTTACATTTACACTTGAACTGGTTATTTCAGGTATCTACAAAGTAATTTTTGAAAACGGCCCTGCTTCTTTTGTAAAAATTGTCACTCAGGGTGGCAGGGTTGATTTAGTGTTGGTAAGGTTCTAAATAACTTTATTAGCACCATATTCTTAATTGAGTGGCTTGCTGAAAATCTGCAAAGTGCTCAAAGTGATGTTCGCATTTTCAGGCTTTCTGCCTCAGTGTTGGCTTGAATGCGATACCGCAGGTCTTATCAAATAGAAAAAAAGAAGAATTAGGACTTAATTTAAAATAATCTGCCAACAACTGAATGCTTTCCTTCTGAACTTGACAGGTGCTGTGTCTGCTTCTGACGTGTTACATGTCATAGGACATGCAGCATCATTGACTGCGGTTCTGTAGTGTTGATGAAACTGATGTAATTTCCGTAGCTGTAAAGAATTGGCTTGATTGTAGTATTATGAATTGCGTTGTGGTGAAAACAAGAATGGTCAAGATATATACTGATGTGCTTGAAAGGCAGCTGAACAAATAACTTTATAAAAAGTAAGGAAATTGTTATTTGGGGGGTGGAATTCCTAACTATGATCCAGCAATTGATTTTAAATTAAAATAGTTAAAAATCATTGGCGCACTCTGACTCTTCAGGACAGAAAAACATTAGAACAACAGGCTTCTTCGTAGAGCAACTAAAAGTTCTAACTCACCTAATAGTAGCAATATGTTAAATCTATGTAAATAGAAGTAAGGTTTATTCCTGATGGTAAAGCAGGAGCGGTACTATACAGAGAAGTCGTTTAGAGGAGAAGGAAATACTTTAAAAAAAATATAGTGCTGTTTTAGTCTCGATTGATTTATTTGAGTGTTTATGGAAGAAGTGTGCATTTAGGATTGACAGGAGTGAAGTGAGTGCCTGGAATTGTTGCATTTAAGATTAAAGTTATGATTATATACCAGTAGAAACTTACTGAGGTGCAGTGCATTTTGCATTTGCACAAATTTTCCTTTCCATTTCTGGTTAATGGTTATCCTTTGTGTACCTATGCACTGAAGTATGACTTAGGTAAATCATTATCATTTTACCTTGAAGGATTAGTGGCCTTTTATGTTTTGAAGATGCTTGTGCTTTTCTGTCCTGAGGTGGGGAGATAAATGAGAATACCTTAAGCATTAAGAGTGTGCTATCTGAACAATTTGAACTTAGGCCACAGTCTAAAACTTTCTGACTGCAAAGGAGGGAAATTTGAAGTAGGGAAGGAATTTGAAGTAGGAATTAGAGTGTTTACTTGTTTTTAAAAGAAAATGATGCTTTGATAGCAGAATTAAGCCATTTTTCAAATGATATATTACTCTGTCCTGCCTTGGTGTCACATGCTGTTCTTTTGCTTAGTGTGTTTTTTCTACAGGGTCAGCCACTGATCTGTTTTCACAGCTGGCACAGAACTAGGGCTGATGCTGGGTGGCAGTAAGTGCTCAAAAAGGAGGTGGCTGAACGACTGTGTGCTTCAGTGCATTCCCGTTTTGCAGTCACAGTCTGCAGCTTGTGTATTGATCAGCCTCAGTCATGAGGAGTGATTCTCTCTTAACTAGGGCATGAAAGTCTAGCCAGGTGGAGGAAACGTAAAATGATTTGTTTTTCAACAGTAGGCCTGTGAATGGGTTTGTGTGAGGTAGGAAGGAATGGGAACAAATAGCTCATTAGTTAGAACCATAGAGTATCTCAAGTTGGAAGGGACCCCATAAATTACCCCATGGTGGTTGCCCATTTGCATATATTTATTTCGTAGGAAACTTGTTGTTCGAGATGCATTATCTTTAAGTTAGAGAAGGTCAGTTATCTGAGGTGGAAGAAAATACACCTGACCAGTCAACAGAGTAGTGAATTTGTGTGTTTATACCTAAGGTTATCTCTTTTTACTTTTTAAGCAACAAAGAATTGGGAAAACCAAGAAAGTCAGAAGTGATAGTGTTACAAAAGACAACTGTAGAAAACAAGTTTGCAAGAGATCTGAACAACGATTTAGTGATACCATCTTCTGCCTTACTTCACTGGAATGAACTTTGATTGAACCTTTACTTGTAAATATTAGGTTTTTTACTACTCATTAAACTATGTGTTGGTTTTGTTTGTTTTCAAATAAATACTTTTAAGGTTTACAATGGCTTTGGCCCACTTACTAGAAGTGGATCAGTAACATATAAATCATCAAAATCACTATCCAGACAAGCTCATACAGGGAAAAACTGTTTGGTTCAAGTAGTTTAAAGCAAATGATTTATTAACAATACATAATTAACCAGCAGTCCGTGAATTATATAGCTCTGATCAGTATCAGCAACATGATAAATCACAATGCTAGACATACATAGAATGTTAATATACCACCGCAAACTTCAAAATGCCCATTTGTAATCCCCGCAAGTTCTAATCACAGTCAATACACATGCCCTCTACCCGAGGCAGTGTAGGTTATAAGCACACCCTGCCTCTTCTGCTTCTTTTATACTTCTGTTTGAGCTGATTCCTTCTTTGTTTTAAAACTCTTTGTAATTTTCTGGCTACTCTTCCAATTAATGGTCTTCATCATCTTCAGTGTGGTGAATATTGAGAAGCCACTGTCTCAGACAGTTTGGGGTGAACTCTTCACATGTAGCATCTATACTTGCATTCCTCACTTAACAGCTGTTACCCAGGCTGTTTTACTAAGGGTGTGTTATGCAGTCTCTTCCTCCTCCCCCAAAACGTGGAACATTGTACCATGCAAGGTCCACACACACCCCAGTAATCGCTAAGGCTTTGGCGAAAATCGGAATTTAGTATTTGTGAGCATGTTCTTGTGTCATGATAAATGCTCTGTAGCTTTTCCCCTATCTGTCCAGATAAGTGATTTCCATCTTCTGGATGTCGTGTGAACACTGAGAGTTTCTGTTTTTAAATGCCAATAATAACCAGAAATGTTGAACTTTATTGTAGTGTTCTGTCACTTCTGAAGTGTTACCAGGAGGTGGTAATGTCAGACCTTGTTAGTGAGTGTCGAAGCTGAAGCTCAACCTCCTTGTGCTGACAGCCTGAATTTTCATAATTGTAACTTCATATTTTATTTCCTTTTGCAAGACTGCTCTGCACAAAGTCTTTTTTAGAAGCCATATGAGTTGACTAAATATGGGTCAGTCAGCCTTTGGCTTATTTACCTACAGCCATTAAAATGCAGAAGACCTGTATGTACGTGCTTGATGGCTTTTTGGTCTTGAAAGAGTTCGGTCTGACCATCAAATGATCAGCATGCTTGTACTGTTTGTGCATTGAATCACTTGGGATCATGTATCATCAGTGTTTTGATCTTGCAGAAAGTCGTTCTTTATTTTAAAGAACAAGCTCCGAGTGTTGCTGAGAGAGAAAATAGCTTTTAAGAAGTCTTGAAGTAGAGCTTAGTAAGTTTAGGAGGACTGTCAGTACATTAAGGATTAGATCCACTCAGCATACTGCATTCAGTGTAGCTGCTTTGAGTAATGTTTTGGAGAAGTGGGATGTCTGATGACAGTGGTTGGCTGGGAAAAGTAGCTTGTTTTGTTTGTTGAGAGGCAACAGGGAAATGGGAGAGCATAGGACTTGCTTCTCATATAGGTCCTTCCATACCAAGTTATTTGACATTCTGGTTATGATCAGCAGAAACCTTCTGGGTTAGGTGTGATGTAAATTAAACATGTAGCAAGCAACGAAAGCATAGCAGTCTTCTCACTCTTTGGAGATCATGCCTGAAGCATCTTCTGCTTATGTGTGTTCCTGAATGTAGATCTTTCATTGCTGAGATTCATCAGTGCTGAGCTAACAAGAGGTTACTTCCTTGAACACAATGAAGCAAAATACACAGAGCGGAGAGAGAGAGTATACACGTGCATGCGGATACCAAAAGAACTGGAAAAGGTGAAGTATACTTCAAGATTTGCATTAAATTATTTAAAGAAATATTTATTATTCAAACACTTTTGCTACTAAAAAATAATTAAAACAGCTGTAATGATTACTTTTCAGTGTTAGTAAGTTAAACATTTGTGTTTTGGGGTTTTTTGCCTATGTTTGCTTGTTGCTGTTGGCAATTCATGTTATCAGCAGGGATGGACATAACTAACTTTCAAGTGCAGATGACAAATTAAAATATAAAGATGTCACTGATCCTTAAAGGAACAGTCAAGCAAAAGAAAACTTTTTACAGCAAAATGTAATTTTACATTAAAAAGAAAAAAAAAGCTTTAAAGATTTTTCTGGTCTAAAATGATTTGAGGGTGGGAAGATTTCACTCCTTTAAAAATATGGTGATGGATGACTTTCTGTCTAAGGTTTTTGAGTTAATTTTCATAGTATTCTGTTTTGCTTCTTGCCAGTGTTTACCACATCTTTCCTCTCTGTCCTGGTGCTATGGCCCCTCCTGAGGCATTCCTGCCACCTCCCTTATGACAGTTTAGATATACTTTTGGCCCTGCAGTGAGCCAATTCCAGTGCTCTAATATAGAAGAGAGTTTTATTCTGCCCTAACCATTTTGATTTGGGAGACAGCAGGAATATGCTCAAGGATGATGAGTAAGGCAACATTGATAATGAGGTTTGGCTAGGCTGCAGTGTAATGATACCATTAAAAGTAATATTGCTAAAATTCTCAAAACCTCTAGGGATGAAGTTATATGGTAGGGCTAAATCAATTTAATTTATATTGAAGGAAGAGTCTTGTTTCACCGTTCCTCCAACTTCAGTCTCCTGCCTTACACATGCTGCCTGTTTTGCGTGAGCTGTGGTGCTTGTTGGACCATTCTAAGAGTTAAATCAGCTCATAATTTGAAAGTGAATGCTTCACTTTTCTTGCTCTGTTTGTTCTTTGCTAGGATGGTGAGCTGAATTGCTCAGCAAATATTCTTGAGAATCCAGAGCCTACACAAGGGCGGAAGGGGAGCTGTATGGCTTGGGGTAGGGACAGAAAGATGAAAGAGCAGTGTAGGAGGGAGGGATAGTAGGATTCTCTTTGTCAGCAGTGCTCAGGATCCCTCTTCAGTATCATTAAATTAATCCTTGGACCATGATGGGACCTGGTTTTACAAAACTAAATTCCCAGTCAGTTACTGCAGAAAATCACAGAATGAATGAGATTGGAACAGACCTCTGGAGATGCTGTAGTCCAAGCCCTTGCTTAAAGCTGCATTACCTACAACAGGTTGCTCCGGACCAGATCCAGCTGGCCTTTGAAAATCTCCAGGGATAGTGTCTTCACATCCTTACTGTTTACCCATTCCAGTTTATGGTAGAATATTCCAGTTACGGTAGAGTCTCAGCTGAACAATACAGCAGTAATTGTTGTAATTATGTAGACTATTACGTGCTGTCTCCAAGCCACAGAAATTATTCTGAAGGATCATCAGCGTAGATTTCCAATAAAACTTCCAGTGTGTAAGAAAAAGTGAAGGCCAGCAGTCTTTCATAAATAAGGTTGATGCTGTAAGTGGTGAAAGTGATGGGTTTTGCATGGTAAATCAAACTTCAGTCTGTACTTTGAAAGAAAGAATGTGAAACTGAGTAATAAGCAGGTAGATTTAAAAAGTGGTAGTTAGCTTTTTACAGAGTGATTATGAAATAAATTTGTTAGTTCTTTCAATGGGGTTAGTCCAGATTAGTATATCTACTAGCTATATCAAATTGAATCATACCCATGAAAAAAATTGGAAAAGTATGATGATGAGCACCTAGAAAACTAAATGGTGTACAGATCATCACGAATTACTTGACGGTGTGATACAAAAGTCTGCTTAATTGAAATAAAGCACATGAGACACTAGGAAAGGAGGAGGACAATTTTCTTAATGGCTTGTATTGTTTACTACCTAATAGTATAATTACAGACTAGGAATGAAAATCATAATCAAGTAGAGTGAGAATAAACTGGAGTAAATTTATCAAAGCCTAATCTTGGGAGGTATTCTTGAACATGCACTTATTACATACACATAATTTTAGAGTGGGGTGTGATCTTAAAAGGGTAGTATTTTTTGTTGTTGTTGTTCTGAATACCCCTTTTTTATTTAGAGAAGCTAGATAATTTGTAATATAAAAGCTACTTCCACTCAAGCTTTTTGTGCAGTTTCATTGGAAGCTCTTCCTTGTAATAGGTTATTTGTACTAAATGAAAAGGTGGTCCCTATTCCTGCTATCTTAAGGGAACACTTGTAAATTGATCTCAAAATTAAACTTAGTGCTCTTTTGCTAAAATATAGTAATGATGATGCTCTGTAAGCTTTTCTGTTAGCTCCTCAGCATCTGGAATGTGGCAGCAAAAATAATGTTTACAGAAGTGAATGGAAGGTTCAGTGCTGATTATATTTCAATGAATGCATGTAAATATGCAAGTGCAATGTAGTAAAAAATTAGGAAAATGTGGACATTAAAGCAACAGTTGCAAATATTAACACGAGCTTACAGAATGTGAAAAACAGTGGTTTTACTTGGGCAGAGAAGAAGTCTGTCTAAATCAAAAAGAAAATGCAGAGTTGTTTTCTAGATTATAAAGATGCCCTCAAAGAACACAGGGGCAAAAGGACAGACTATCTTTCTATTTTGCTTGGGGTTAAGGAGTTTAAAAAAATTTTTTAAAAAAAGATGATATATGTTCAGCTCCAGTCGTTCTCAGTGCTTGGATATTCAGCACCTGGTTTAAAAGTTAGCAAATAAATAGGTAACTTAATAGCATATTAAAATGCAATGCATAAATTCATTCATTATTTGTAACCACTGCTCCTGATAATTTTGAATGATAACTCTCCGCTGAAATTTTAGAAAATGGTACTAGAGGTGAATGAGTGAGTATCAGGGAGGAGACCTTAATGTTGTGATGAAGTACAGACTGCAGAATTGGTGGAAATAGTATTATAAGGGAAAGCAACAGCTCAGAGATGATAGCACTGCTGTTGTGCCTGGGTCAGTCATCTTATGTGGCTTGCATGTAGATGCCATGGAGTGTACGCCGTAGGATTGCTTTCAGTTACAAGGATGCTCGAGGAGTAGGAGTCAAAGGTACCTATTGTATTGGTGATTGGACATTGAACTGCCTGTTGACGAAGAAGGTTATTTGGAAAGGCAAAGAGATTGTGGCAGGTGAAAGTACTTGGGCTTTGGTTTACTTCCCTCCTCCCCCCAAACCAGTGTCTTCCTTTCCCGTCAGCAATACATACAGCTTTCACATGTAAATGCATATCTGTCATGGATATCTAGGCCTGCTTAGATGTTGCTAGTCTTAATTGTGTAGTCAGTTAAGCTTGCCTTTTTATGTGATTTTCCTTGCAGGAAAAAAGGCTAGCTTCTGGTCTGACAGAAGTGTAAAAGCATATGGCTAGAGTCTCATTCAGGTAAATCTTAGATACATTCAAAGAACAGGTAAAGAAGGAAAGTCGTATGGGGAGAGTCTGGTATAGAAGAGCTTTCTAATTGCAGAGTTTAGGTCTAGTTTAATTATATAGAGTTGCTTGGCTTGTGGCTATAATGAAGTGGCTTTAACTATTTCTGTAAATTAAGGATAAAGCATTTAAACTGAGGGCAACTGGAAGTTTACCTCTTCATATTTTATATTCTTCTTTGTATGAAAAAGGTGGATATTCTCTGAAGGACAACTGCCACAGCTGTAATTAGCTGTGCAATATAAAATTAACAAGGGAAAAGAATTTTTTTCGGGGGGTGGGGTAGCATATTAAAAAGGAGGTAGGCAGAAAATGGCTGTGCACATGTACACACAGCTCTGCTTGGTTTTTTTTTCTAAGGTTAAAAACACTAACTTTTGTAACCTTAGAGGAAAGTCACCATTGGAAAATGAGTTAGTTACATCCAAGTGCAATTCATCTAGTCAAGAAAGACTGAGTTCGGTGAGCCATGGAAGTCTGCAAAAGCCTTTGCTGCTTGGACCTTGTGGTGCAGAATTTTTGCTGAATAGTCTTCCAAGTGCATAGCATGTTATTTTTCATACAGTTCAGCTGATTAAACAAGTGAGAGTATTGTGCTTATTTGGTTAGTCTTATGTAAATGTATTTTTCATAAAATAATATAATTCTTTATGAACTTTTTGTAACTCTTTATAAACTACTAACATAATTCTGTTTTATTTTTGTAATTTAGTTGATGTTTTTTGGAATCTTTTTGTGCCTGGATGCTTTTCTGTATGTATTCACCCTGCTTCCTTTGAGAGTTTTTCTGGCAATGTTCCGGTTCATCACTTTGCCTTGCTATGGCTTACGGTAAGTTGATTCAAGAGAAAGGTGTTGATACCCTTAAATAATCTTTTGCTATTTATGTGTCTGCCTAATTTTATGGCCTTTCAGTGCCATTTGAACTACTAATGACTTCTTCCACTGTAAAATAGAAGTTTTGGTCTAAACTAGCCAAAGCAAAGGTGCGCGTGGGACCTTTAAGCTTTGCTACCAGTCGCTAACTGTCATCGTTGTTTCCTTCAGACACAACAGTTTGATAACAGCACCGCTTAGGCATATTCAGGTTAGTAAAGGACAGAGAAGTAACCTTACCCTATAGTTTTGTTCTTTTAACTAACATCTCTTTGAACAGCGTTTTAAGATTTCTTAGACTTGAGTTAATGACTTGGCTTATGTCTTTTGAGAGACTCTTTGATACTGAAACAAAAGTTTGATTTTTTTTTTTTTTTTAAACAACAAAAGTTTTCCTTATTTCCATGGTAAACTTTGCCCAAAGGATCCCTATATAAAATGTGTAATTTTCTTTCCTTCAAAGAGTCTTAAAGAGTAATTGGATAGGACTAACTAATCAGAATAATATTAAGAAATCTTAGATCTTAATCCCTTGCTTTTTCGTTCAGATCAATACTAAGAAGAAGTTGCTAATACATAGGATTTTTGGTTTGCCTTGCTGGTGTAGGCATCAAAAATTGGATAGAATTAATTTCCTTCATAAAAGTTGCTACTTCACAGTAAACCTCATTATGTAAGCCTTAAGTGTAGCCTAAAAGAAAAGGAGTATTTGTACTGATGTTGTAATTTTTCCTCGAATAAATAAGGACTTCAGGGTTTTCATTCTGGATTTCCCCAAACTTGAGTTGATTTACTCTAGCTTTTTTTTTTTTTGAGTTGCTTGCATTTGCATTATTAATAGTCTTTTATATGTGAAGTGCTTTTAGATGCATAGTTTAGAAGTATGTTCTGATTAGAGCAAATGCTAGTTTGTTTGCATAAGAAAGACTATTTTAAAGTATAGTTTTAAGCTGAAGTTTTTACTTTGGTTATGCTTAAACATAGGCACTAGGTGGCAGTCTCTAATGTTTTATTGTGGTGTTAATTTTGAGCTGAATCTCAGACTTTCATTATGTTAAGAGAATTTTCCTAGCTGTGTAAAAAATATGACAGCTATTTAGCTTTAGCCTGATGACAAGTCAAATTATGTGCCTATTTGTAAATATCTGTACGGTTGCTATTGCTAAAATACTAAAATTCAGGTAAATGTAATAGATTTTAACGTATTGTTGGGATCTTACTACTTTTTTTCTGTTTAAGAAGTCTTCTTCCTTGTTTATAAACTCAGCTTTCCTTTTGACAAACAAGTTTTCTGTTCTTCTGAAACTACTGTTAAAAATTTGAAAGAGCAGTTGCTGGTTTTGGGTATTGTTTTATACACTGAAGAAAGCGACATTGAAAATATACCATACACGCTCGTGTGTGTGTGTATGTGTGTATATATATGTACATGCAGCTGCAGTGTTAAAACAGTCTGCTTGCTTGATGGTATTTTTAGTGTGTGAGGCAGGATAGAATCCAGTTTAAGCTATTCAACTTGACGATGTTAACTTTAAAGTGTTATCAGGTAAGATGCAGTAAAACTGAGATTATCTTGAGTGAAGAAGACTTTCATTTTGTAACAACTCCTGAAGCAGTTGTTTTTGTCACAGTTTCCTCAAATGTTTATGGAATTTATTTCCCTAGAATCTCTTTACTTGTTCACCACTTAAGGTTTTGTCTAATTCGTTAATGTTTTAAAGTTGCTGGTTTACTGAAAGGTTCACAATTCATGTTTATAGTATGTAATGGGACTTTTTCAGGTCTTATTTCCAAATACTCAGAGCCTGCACTTTGATTGGGGGGGGGTGTTGTTTTTCTGGTTATGCTGATTTGCTTTGTTATGGTAAAAAAAGATTTGGGATTTTCT
The DNA here is from genome assembly GCF_000737465.1 of Haliaeetus leucocephalus. Lineage (NCBI taxonomy): Eukaryota > Metazoa > Chordata > Aves > Accipitriformes > Accipitridae > Haliaeetus > Haliaeetus leucocephalus. The sequence continues at coordinate 2,053,558 of NW_010972981.1, read as the reverse complement.
TCTAGCTCAGGAAATATATTTTTATGTGTTTGTAACAAAATAGGGTTCAATAGCTAAATCACATCTGTAATTACAAAAGGTACTTACAAAGCAGGTGGCTGTTTATCTTTTAGCTTGCTCTTTCTCAAAAATGTCAAGTAAGTGTTGAGAGACATGACTAGTTGTTATTTGACCCTGCCACATCATATTCCATTCTGTGTAGTAAATAAAAGTGCTCCTCCCTTCATCTTGACTTTTTTCTCTACGTCTCAGTGAAGTGATTGAACAGTGAGTGTTCCGTGTCCCTTCCAGTTTACTCTTCAGTTCATTTATTTCCTCATAACTTTCTCCTCTTTTTAGTGTAGAAAAAGATTATATTATCCATTATTTCTTTAAAACAATAAAACCACATTCTATGTAAGATGGGCTAATTCCTGTATATGGATGGTATTCTGTGCAGTGTTTAAATGTAGGGGGAGTGCATTATAGCTTCTTCCACATGTTTTAATATTCTGTTTTACAGAGCTCTGAAAGGGAACAAAGAGTTAACGTTTCTTAAAGAAATTTGATTCCTTTTTCTGGCTAGACAGTGTTAAGTGCTTCAGTTTAACTGCAAAGTCTTCACTCCTCATCACTTGATCTTTCCTTTTGAGTAAATTTAGTTCTGTGTATTTGTCAGAGCTATATTGGTGCTAACATTGCTACTTTAGAGAGAGACTCTAAAACTTCGAACGCTTCAGACAGAAGAATCTAAGATTCTGTCATTAAATAAACTAAACTGCTGGTTAATGGCTGTGGTCAAACTGGCAGAGGCTGAATCATCAGATTGTGGTGATTTTGGCCGGTGCAACTTCATTACTGCTGTGCTTTGTAAATAGCAGGGTGGTCTTAAAATCAACAAACACTTCACAAAAATAAATTGCATCTGCTGAAATAACAACAACAAAAAAAAATTAGCTCTGCTGTATTTTCTTCCAAGTCATAGAAAGAAGTTTCTTAAATTATTCTCTTCAAATCTTGTCAACTACTCTCATTTTAATAAAATATTGTTTGACAACGTAAAAGCACATACTTTGCTGGACACCAAATCTAAGGTAGACAGAGAAGTGGAGTTCTTTTCAGAATTACAGTCCTTGATGATAGGTTCCTAAAATTAATTCTACCTGTGGTTTCCTTTTACAATTGAGACATTTTTTTAAATTAATACCTCAGACCCAGAGATTCTGGTCAGCTCAATATCTCTGCTTGTTTTGGAACACTTTTATAGAGCTAACTTTTTGTTTTTCTTGAAAATATGTTGTGTACCAATAAAAACTCATGTGGGAATGTGGAAAAGCTCTTCTGTATTATTTGAAAAACACTGATATGAAAGCTAAAATTGTGTATCATACTGAAGCTCCGATGGGACTCCCAATTTAATTACTCTCAAAGGCATTTTGCATCTTGTCCATAAAGCATTTAAGGACTTGTTACAGAAAGTGAGACTTCTTTTTTTTCTCCAAATTCTAGTTTTCTCAAGAAAATGCAGAAGTAGATTATGAATTTTTGTATATGTGGAGATGGATTGACAAGATCTTTACACTTCTTCCATGTGGAAATAGATACAGATTATAAATGTGTTCTGTGTTTTTCTTGTATTCCACTCTCTTCTCCCTGAAATGAGTGAATTTAGGTCCTGTCAGCAATAACACCATTAACTTCAGTTGTATTATATGTACCTCTTAAAATTCCCATTGCCCTCTTGTGAAATCATAAGATTTATGCTTTCCAGTAGGAAATAAATAGAACAGCGTTACTTCAAGAAAGAAACTGTAGAAAGAAAACATCTTGGGGGAAAAAAAAACAACAAAGAAACCAAACAAATATACTGACATTCTTATTACGGACATTATTCCTTTGTTTATATTATCAGGTTATTAAATAAATTTGAACCTCTGTTGCACACTTACCCCCAAGCCTAATTTTTTTTTTTTTTTTTTTTGCTAAGGACTATAGCTGTTAAATACATAAACTTCCTATTGTCTGGTTAAGTTCATTGAGAAAGTAGTGCACCTGTCCGCCAAAACGTGTGGCTTTCTACCAACCAAAAAAAAGGCAGGTGCGTTCAGTATTTTTGTCGTAAACTCTCAGATCAAGTACTCCTTTCTCCTCTCCATAACAGTGCATAGCGTAGCAACGTTACAACCTTCTCTTTCTTTCTTTCTTGTAAATCAGACGGAAGGGAAGAGCACTTTCACTTCCTTTATAGGATGGAATGTGGTGTCACAGGGATTCCTCCTTGGTGAGTAAATCCTGATTTTTCTTTTTCCTTCTATGCTGTCAGCCAAATTCACACATCTACATGTAATCAGTAAAAAGACTGATTACAAATGAATAGTATAGCTAAATTAACTAACATACTTCAAAGGAGAACCAACACTTAGTTTTAATAACCAACACATGAAATTGACTCAACGCCGTTTATGGTAGGTATATTTTCATATGTAACTTCACATCACTGTGGAAAAAGGTTGCGATCTTTTAGATTTTTGTGATTTTGTAGATAGAGTGCCTGTGGACCAGTTTGGCCCAATTTAAAATAGGATATCTTGGAAAAACTAGCCCCTGCTGTACTTAGTTTATAGTGCCTTAAGCTTTTTTACATTTCTTCTAAGTAACACTTCAATGAGGTTCATAGCTGTATTTTTGTGTGTACTTCAAGCAGGTGTTTTTTTTGTTTTAATGCTTAACGTAAATTTTGGGGAGTTCTGAAAGTTCGTTGCCAGGTATTTTAGTGTTAGACTTGGAAGTTGATTCTCTGCATAATAAAATACAGCACTTTAGCATATGCTTGTTTACTGACTTCAGTTACAGTTGATTCTATTATTAAAAAAAAAAGCTCAATGAAAGCTAATTCTAGTTGTCACTTATTTGAAACCTTATTTTTTTTTTTATTTATTTTGAGACAGCTCTCATCGAGGCCTAACAGCAAGGTTGGTTTCGTTTCATTCTTAGCATGGTCTCGTGCTGTGTTGTGTGCATGTAGAGGCTTTTTATTGTTTGAGAAATGAAATGCCATCTAATCTTGACAAACTCAGCTCTCTGTATCTTAGAATTCTTCATTTGGGACATATTTTTATCAGAACTTACTCTGTATATCTCACAATTTTACAACAGTGAAGTCCCACATACTGTAAACTGTATCTCTTTTTAAAGTCTCAAACTGGATATTAGATTTGATCAAAACAGCTTTTGTTCCTGAAGCCAAACTTAATTCCAAACTTGAGCATAATTGTAGGAAAATAATTCCAATAGATCACTTTGCGCATTTTGAAAATTCTTAGTGTGTAGTTGTATGGGGCAGTATGCCCTTCAGACAAACTTGCTTGGGTTTTATTTTCTCTGACATCTTTACTTAGTATGCTAACAGCAAAGTATCTCCTTATGTGTTAATCTGATCATTCTTGTTAATGCTTCATATAAGATTAGAAACTTATGATACCACGGTTCATTAATGAAGGATACATTGAAGGATAAAAATTTGATGAAGACTAAATATCTACATGTAAAACAAAATCCCACAGTTCAGTTTCCATACAAGTATCTGTGATGTAAAAATGGAGAAAGAAAAGATATCTAAACAAAACTTTAACTAGACCACCATTTCAATAACTGAAATACATTATTAATATAAACCTCAGTGGTTGTTTAACTATTTTAAGGTGTTAATATTGAATAAATAATACAGTTAGAAAAGGTTTGCTGTAGAACACTTATTCAAACTTGTAACCTCAATGCTAAAATACTTCTTCAGTACATTATTAGCTGAATAATAAACCTATATAAATGAAAAGGTTTTTTTAATAGTGTGAAGTACAGTAATGTTTATAGAAATAATACTGTTATCTTAAGAGTTTATAAATGTATATGTATGCAGGGAGTTAAGTTCATTATTGAGATTAAAATATCCATCTAAAACATTATTGCAATTATAGTGTATTTGTATCTTTAGATTACTGTATCTGTGACATCAGTATTGGAAATTTTGTCTGTGCTAACTATGAAGGAGTAATTGTTTAATCTGAATTATTTGGATGAGACTATACTAAAGGAACCAATTAAAAATGCAGTAAACTGTAAAATCAAACAAGAAAAATGTATTCAATTCCTGTTGGTTTAAAAAAAATAAATCAAAACCCAAACAACTCTGCAAGGTGGCTGGAAAACTGTATGTAATCAGACTAGTGAAGAACTGAAGAGCACCAGAAAGCCTGAAAGACAAAGAAATTGTATGATAGCATATGACAGTCTGTGCAGAGCTAAGTTTAAAATAATGTGTGCAGAGTGTTTATGGATGGGATCCTAAAGTAAATAAGTACTCACACAAGTATACTTGCCTACAAATTACTTTCTATACAATATAGTGGAAACATTGTTCATTTAGCCATGACAGTTGCTGAAAAGCATATCATAGACAATTGTAGTGAGATTATTTAGACTTTTTTTTCATACAGTAAGAACAAATTCCTGTTTGTCCTGGGGTGCGTTTTATGTTTCAAATGGTTTAATCACTTTAAATTCAATAAGCAAGGTGTATTAAAACACTAAACACCAAATCTTGGGTTTTTTGGCAGTCAGTCACTTAAGCAAACCTCTGCATTAGGTACTTATGATTTATAACGTATTAAAGCCAAATACCAGTAAACTGTGATTTATTTTTAATAATGCTCTGCTTAATGCCAAGTAACTTTAATTGTACAGCTGTTGGAACTAAAAAGGGATTGGTGGAGTAGATGCCAATACACTGAAAGCCTTGAGCTGTTTTGCTTCTTTAATAACTTAAAGGAAAAATACTGTGGAATCCAACATGCTGTTTGGTTGAAACAGTCACAAACATTATTTATCGGTAGTATGACCTTTTGTATGATCATAGCCCTTACGAATGATTGAACCTAATATTTTTCAACCAGTAGATGGAGACAAAACCCTTATTACTGTATGAAATGTGGATCATGGCCTTTTGAGTATGGTATCAAATAGACATACCTTGAAAATGGCAGTCAGGTAGCTAGTCCCTTAAACTTGTTTAAGGAGACTGCTTATGATGAGCAGTGGTTTTCACATCGAATTTTTCTTCACTGGGTAGCTGTTTTATGTATATCTTGAAATAAGTTTGACTCTTAATTTTGTAACACTTCGAGTGGATTTTCTTACAAATGTCACAAGTAATCATGAAAAATAATAGGGTTTTGGTTTTTTTTGTTGTAGTTCCTAAAATGTATAGAACAAATTGTGGGTAACCAGAATATTCTAATTTGTTGTATTTTAATTTAATTTTATGGAACAGCAAAGTATTTCTTCCTAACTGTTTATAAGGGAAGTTTCTTCGTTTTAACTTTCTAAAGGGGGAAGACATACACAGATCCAGTGGTTTTCTAAACAGAGGAAAGATTTGGCTTTACACTTTCTAAATGTGCATCAAGGTGGACAAACCATAAACTGAAAAGTTTGAAGCATGAACAGTAAACCTTGAGCTTATGAATTGTGTTGAAAAAAGTAATGTTTTTTCTGTAACAGACCAGTTTTCTGAGTTCCTAGGTCTTGGTTGATATCAGTCAGCGCATTGTATAAATTCTGCTGTAGTTTCACTTTTGACTGCCTCAAACACTGTATGATAAGCATTGAGCTTGGCATGCTGCTGCTTTTGGTAATTGACTGGGCTGAAACAGAATCATGCTGTGGTGGAATAGGGAGGTATAGTAGTAAGGCTTGCACATCACTTTCTTATGTTAAAATGAATAATAAGCTTGTATATCCCCTTAAGCATGCAGTTGTATAATTACATTATTTGGAGACATAAGGGTTTGTTTCAGTGGAGATTTTCTGTCAATTAGTAGACGTAATGGTAAATGTACCCAAAGGCTGAGGAGTTTGAACATCTTGTTAAGTATATGCTGTAGAATATTGAAGGCCCTGCGTGTGTTTTTTGTGTTGTCTTAATTTTCTAGTTAGTGTTACAGTGTGAGAGAGTTTATCTGTAGAGGAATGCTTGGATTTTTCACTCTGAATTCATGCAGATTGAAGGATCATCTCATGTTTAAACAGCTTGGTGTATTCAGCGGTAGTAATGCTAAAGCAATACAAGATACATAGCGGATAATAGAAAGAATGACTAAGCCCTACTCTTTACTGCTAAGGTACTTTGATATTTGAAGAAGTTTTAATTTAAAAATTTGATTCCTTGGTAGTCTAGTCTGTACAGCTAAACGTGGGAACTTGAGGCTTAGCATAATGAAACCACTTGTAAAATTCTGTAAAGAGCATCTTGGAGAGCATGAGTTAGAGCAAAAATGTTAGAAGTAATAATGGAATAATGGCAGAAATACTTACGTGAAAAGACAGAAATCGTGTATCTTAATAAGGCGCATTTGAAGGACCAAATGCCCTGAATCCATGTATTTACTGGTTTGAGATGTGAAAGTTGTAATTATATTCAGCTGTGTAATCAGCCAAATTGTGAAACAGTTCATGTAACATTATTTCTGGAATCCAGTAGGATATCATAGAATCGTTTAGGTTCGAAAAACCTTTAAGATCATGGAGTCCAACCATCAACCCAACACCACGATGCCCACTAAACCATGTCTTGAAGTGCCATGTCTATGCATTTTTTGAACACCTCCAGGGATGGTGACTCCACCACTTCCCTGGGCAGCCTGTTCCAATGTCTGACAACCCTTTCAGTGAAGAAATTTTTTGTAATATCCAATCTAAACCTCCTCTGGTGCAACTTGAGGCCATTTCCTCTCATCCTGTCACTAGTTACTTGATAGAAGAGTCCAGTACCCATCTCACTACAACCTACTTTCAGGTAGTTGTAGAGTGCGATAAGGTCTCCCCTCAGCCTCCTTTTCCCCAGAAGCACAGGATGAGAGCACAGGACAATGCTGCTGTAAGGAATCTGAGGCACAGAGCATGCTTTGTGCCACAGTTACCTGGGTGCTGAATGCTGTCTACAAACTACATTGTCGATGAAGGAAGAAATTGATTGGAAATTGGAATTGCGAACTAGTTTGCAATACTGTTCATCATGCGCAAAGGGGTGCCAAAGGACCCAGAAATAGCTGACCTGTTATACAAAGATGATCCTGAAGTAGTATTAGAGGAACTGCATCATGGGCAAAGGCTCTCATGATACTACCTTTTAAAAGCAGAGTTCAGTGAAGCTGGGAAAGTGTTAATATTTAATTCACTTCTGCAGCATCACTGTATGCCTGGGATAGCTTTGAAGGAAAAGACCAACTGATTTCTATAGAAAGATTCTACTGCTTGCTGTTTTGTAACTGGAATGATAAAATATAAAATAACATAGTTTTTATGTTCTTTATTTATTGTTCTCCTTTTCTCATGAGTGAGAAAAAAAACCCATAACTAATTTTCATGTGAACTTTCCCTCTGTATTTTGTCACACTTCGTGCACAACTGAAAAAATACAAAGTCCTTTGAAATGAGCCAAGCTGTTTCAACTTCTCGTATCTCTGTTCAACGGTTTCTAGAGTTTACAGTAGCTCAGTATTGTCTAGTTCTTACCTCTTGGCTCCCTACTCTCAAATGAGGTATTGAAAGTGTTCTCAGCACTATGCTATGTATTTCTTGTTTGTTTCTTGTCCTTTGTATAGTTGTCATAGCTGATACTGGCTTTTTTCTTTGTTTTTTAGAGATTCTGTAGTACTCATGGTGCAGATGAGTCTGTATGGGATATTAATCACGAGGTCTGATTAGTTAGTGTTCAGGATTGTTCTGAAAGTACTTTCCAGTGTTGTCACCGGGTAGTTACTGGAGACAATAAGTAGAAACACATATTGAGAAAAATGAATGCAGAAAATGTAACGTGTATAATGCATGGGCTAAGACTTTTTATGACAGGAGTAAAATCACATCAGCTTCTGTGTGTTTGCATGTATTAAACAGTTTAATGTGAAGGATAGGAATGATTTGTGACAAATATATATTGAACCAATGTAAGTCTGATCATATACTAAAACTGCAATGTTCAGTTCTCTCTAAACAGTGACCACATCATTTCATAACTGCGGGCTTTGCAGGCAGTTCTGTGTATTTGCCAAAAGGTGACAATCATTAGACTTAATCCATTTACTTGATTTCCTTGTCTTTGTAGGAAATAATTATCCCTATCCCATATTATATGCAGAGCCACACCTCAGTATCCTTTTGTAAATGTTATTAGCCAGAGCGGAAGAAGATTCAGCTGCAATAAAAGTGCTTTTGTGGATATATGCAATAGTCATGTTTTTTCTCAATCAGAAACATGTTAGTTGTAGACCATGGATTACTTGCCTAGTCAATATGAAGGGGTCTGTCTTAGTGTACAATGAAAGAACACCGGAATATGTTTTAAATGCCAGGATCTTCTTACTCTTTTCACTTTCTAAAAAGCAGTTTTCTGCACTCAGCCTTTGCAATAATCCCTTGTACTGGCCAGGGGTTAGAGATGTTGACAGCTCTTCTGTCATCAAACTGAGTAAACTGAAACTGAGGATATTTTTGTGACTTCTTTTAAAGATGTGTTTTGAAGAAGTAGTCACAGCACTACTGTTGGTTCTGCTTCTCGTGTGGATGAGAAGCACAAGAAGTTATTGCACAACTTTGAACATGAATAGAGTGTATTTTTAGTTTAAACGTCAGAAAGAAGTGCGGTGTTTGCTGCAGTTTTTTCTAGATATACAAACTACTGAGAAACTAAATCCAAGTCACTTTGAGAGGTAAAATTCTCCAAAAACATTATTTTAATGTACTCTGTTCTACAAAAGCTTAATTCCTGTGGGGCACAGCAATCAAGTGTAGTTGATCTGACCCTTTTGGGCAGCCTTCAAATTGAATCGTAGTGATAGTTTTTTCTGTACACAGCACGTTCTCAGAGTATCTTCATCTTTCCAGTGTATAGGATGCTGTGTGCAAGTTTGGATGCACCTTTATATGGAATTATTTTCTCGAGTTAGTTTTCAGAGTTGAGACCTCCTTTAGAAGACCATTTGTGCTCTTGATTGATGTAGTCTGGTTTTAGAGTTTGTATTCCCCTGTGATGGTTGCTATCTGCTTTTACATCGGCTTCCCTGAGTTGGTTTTACTCGAGTGTAGTCATACTGATGAAAATCAACACAGGCAGAAGAGTGATAGGGTTAACAGTACAGAATAACTGTGACTTGTGACTGTACTGGTAGTTGAGCATCTTTGATGTTATTTGTAAGCCAGAAAACCTTTAACATGATAATTTTCAGTCTGTATTGATTTGTGGACATCAAAGCATTTTGCTGTGAGAATCTTTCTGGGCTGCTTCAGAAACTTCATAAACAGGTTCTGCTTACTAGTGCATTTCAAGAAGAGACCATCCCATTGTAAAAATTGTTACCTTGCCAAACTTGTAAAACGTAGACTTTTGAAGTGGGTGCCTCATTTGCTAGTCAGATTTTCTCTACCATGTACTCATTACTTCTCTAATGATAAGGTAGGTGTTGGCTGGAAGAATGAAGATGCTAATATCTGAGTAACAAATTCTGATTCTCTTTTTCAAATGCTAAGACCTGGTATTACTGTTGTGGAGTAATAATACCTCTACCGCTTTATCCCAGTCTGTATTGTGGAGTATCAGTGTTGGCTGGGAGACTTGTACTGAAATGACTCTGGGTACACTTCCAAAATTGAAGTAGGTTGGAGAAAAAGGAACATACTGTGTTACTCAGCATATGAGTGGTAATCATAATTATGGGCTTGCTTAAATCCTATAGATGTTTCAAGATATAGTAATATATTTAAATAAGTATAATCTTTTAAGTCGGATGTAGTTAAATAGGGCAATAAACTTGCAAAATGTGATTTTGCAGGTTGGAGAGGGTGCATTTTTTTTGTGTGTCATGCAAGGGCATAGATATAGGTTCTTTAAGCAGCAGGCAAATACTGTATGTGCTGGAAAATGGACACTTTCTGTTTTCTTTAAGTTTTTAAATGGGTGTTTCAGTTAAAACTCAATTCGGGGGGGAAAGGAAGAAAATTCACTGAGGCTTTTTGTCAAAGACTTAGTCTGAAATAAAATGTGGTGTGGATACTGTTACTGGATGACTCTTGAAAGCAAGAAAATGTCTCTTAGGGAGAGAAAGCCACTGTAAGTAGTTCTGGTGTGCTGGACCAGGTTGAATTCTATTATTCAGAATATAATGAATTTTAATACAGATTATGCAGTAAAAAGTATATAATAAAAGGAGCAGTTGCTCTCTGCTCAAAGTGTAATACTGTAAAGCTGAGAGTTCTGGAAACTTTCTCGTTGCTACTCCTAAAATGAGCATGATCTATTTGTCCGTTGTAGAATGACAGTGTGTGGTTCCGTGAGTGTTATAATGCATGAATGCTGTCTTCAGTGCTTTTTTCTTTTGAATGGAAGACAACAAAGAAACCTGAAGTATAACACTCTAGCTCTGATGTTGTATTTAAATAGAATGAGTCAGGTAGATGGGATTTTTGGCTTGTCTCCAGGGGTCTGTAGAATGTCTTGATTCCCAGAGGTCATTAAGTAACTGTTCAGATGTTTTTTAAAAATAGCATGAATTTTTATCAACTTACTCTAATTTTTCTCTACATGTGTTACCAGTTTATGGGAGCATTGTCTAATCTCTGGATAACGTAGTTATTTAAGAATACAGAAAACAAAAATCCATAACTTGCATTCTGCTACTTGGTTCTGACTTTTGTGAAATGTTAACTTCTGCAAAAGCCTTTCAGTGTATATTAAAAATAAATACACGTAATAGGAAATTATTTCTCTATTTTTTTATATTTAATTCTCAAATAACCTTTTGATTTAACTTAAAGGCTTTTTAAATGCTTTGCATCCTATTAATACTGAACTACGTAAGACAAGTTAAGACTGTCTTGCAATTTCATTATGCTTATGTGGCAATTGAGATAAAGCTATTTTCTTCCTGTAGTTTTAGCTTATAGGATGAAATTGTGTAATGATTCGTCTAGTCTTCTGGGTTACTTGTGGGACTATAGATAGAAAACTATATTGGTTCAAGATCAACCTCAAGCTCTGATGTCAAATTGTTTGCATTTACTGCTGCAGAGCTTAGAGCTAAAAGAAGATATGGAATTGTGTTTAGAACTTGTTCCTCAGCATCTGGTTCATTATACTGAAATTGAAGATGACTGCTTCATTTCTTTTTCTTTTGGTTATAGCAAATACAATTTCTGTAACTGAGGAAGTCAAAACAATAAGTAGAACTGGCTGGAAGAGGGAAGGTAAATTAAAAACCAAAGGGTATGCATGCGGAAACTTCTTAACGAGTGGGATGTGGCAGATAAGAGAATGTGATCCTGTTCAGGAGTGTCATCTATAAATGTGTATCATGGTCATGGTGTTTGTTACATGTTGGAGTGAGGGGCAGGGAAAGGGACAGTAATAAACTACATTAAAATATATCCTTGATTCACAGCTTCTGTAAATTCCTATTGACTTGGTAACATTTGCGTTTTGTGGGTATATGACATTTAGTGGAACTTTTTGCCCTTTGTATTTCAGTGATAGACGTTTGCTACAACCTGCTCAGGTATGTGACATTCTCAAAGGAGTTATATTGGTCATCTGCTACTTCATGATGCACTATGTTGACTACTCTATGATGTATCATCTGATAAGGGGACAGTCTGTCATAAAGCTCTACATCATCTATAACATGCTTGAGGTAAGAATGTTGGCATCAGAATGTCAAGCATGCTTTTTTCAGACTATAAAATATTGTTTTATTACAGTATTTGTACTTAGAATATGGCACGTCTTGTATTCTCACAAATGTGCACACACCCATGATAATAAGCCTAAATGCAGTGAAACGGACAAGTTTGTGAAAAATAAGTTTTGTAGATACTGTTTCATATTGCCTAGTTCCTGGAGCTTATTTATCAGTTTAGTTGAATGAAAATTGAGAACTGGAAATGGAAGAAGAAATATCTTAAACTGAAATGCAAGAAGTGGAATGAATGAGGTTTTGAACTCAAGAAAAGTAGAAACTATTGATTTGAAATAGTTGTAAGATCCTGAGAGCGAGCAGAGAAGGAATATGGTAGAAGACGTAGAATTTGCGTTTTAATTCTTCATTATGGAAGTATAGCTTTCATTGTGTGCAAGGACACGTTACTGCTTAATCTTTCTCAGTCCTGGCTAGCAGACAAAAGCTAGAGTATATAAACATTAAGTTGAATGAATATAGTGAAACAAGAAAAGGAAATTCTGTTTTGAGAGGTAAGATAAAGAGAAATTCTGGGCACAAAAATTGTTCCTGTTTTGTTATTAATGCAAAGCATGAGATTTTTAACTGCACTTCTATGATCAATGATTCACATAGTAAATAATGTTTTCATAGCTACAATCTTATCTCCGTCCTGCAAATATAGGACCTATTAGGAATACAACCTCTCGAAAGGGCTCAGTCAGAGCTTTGTACACAAGAGTTATTATACTTAGGATTCTGGGGTCCCTGAATAACCTATTAACACTTGTTTGAACATCTGTCAACTTTGAAGACTGCTAAAATGGGGCTACACTTTGTGCAAAATCTGAATATTTTGTCTAAAGACATTTTTCTTTCCTCATAAAATATGAAAATATTGCATAAGGAACACACTTCATTATGCTAAGTGAAATAAATACCATACAAGCCACCTCAGTTGTTTATTCATAGGGTTTTGTTTCCTTTGAATTTAGATTCTCTGAAAAACATGTACAAATATTAAATTGGCACTGCATTACTATGTGCATTTTAGTTGTGTTGGGAAATAGTCATCCGTATATAGTTCTGTAATCTGTGAGAGATTATCACTTAATAAATCTGTGTGCTCAAAATAGTGATTTCTCTTTATTTCAAGACAACTTTAAGTCACTTCTCTTAAAGCTGAGAAAGTACAGCACTATGTGCTTACCACTTAATTTGAAGAGAGACGGCAGTGTTTGCAGAGAATTGGAAGCCATATGCCATTCCATTTTGAATGAAGAGAAGAGCTGAGTTTCTATGCTATGTTTGGCAGAACCAAAAGTGTGTGTCTCAACTAAGAAGTGCTGCCTGAGTTTGGTTTTTTTTTAGGAAAGGGGGAAGTCTGTTACCACTCATAGTTATTAGAAAAATTGCCCTAGACATTGAAGTTGAAGACAGTGTTTCATTTCCATGGTGTCTCATGAAACCCAATGTGCCAAGCAGAGGGCATGTTCTTTAAGGGGCGTTTTTGCTGTGCTAGGTTGCAGCCACAGTATTGGCAGAAAATGTCATGGAATCCCACTGAAAGACCTGGTTGATAGTTAGCTTTCAAGAGTTTGAATATTGGCTTGCTTAGACTACTTCGGTGAATTTTGTTATAAGTCATTGCTACTACTGCAAGCAATGCTTTTTAAGGAACTGTTAAATATACTTTAAAAAAAGTAATAAACTTTATATTTTCACAAGTTTTCAAAATAGGAAGATCTTTTTAATTTAGTTAAATCACTGAGCAACAGAGATGTTTACAATGTCCTAATGTTTTCGGCTGTTGGTAAGTCCAGGGAATATTGTCCTGGACAGATAGGAGGAATGCAAAATCTTAAAATTATGTGCTGAATGCTCCAGATAGACAGCCTAAGGGGAGCATTCGGCTCATTTGGCTTAAATGACACTTTTCTTTTTTAGATTCAGACCCACCGGCTCCTGCTCCTTGTGAAGCCCCAGTGTGCGTTATGCTGGTGACAGCACTCACCATGGAATTCTGCTGGAGCCTGGAGCCGGCATGTAGGGTTTAGGTAAGTCATATTTGGAAAAGCAAACAACAATATTGTGTGGTGGGTTTTAATATTTTCTATACTGTCAGCTAAGAAACAAGGACTGCTTACATAAAAGGAAAGCAAAGCCACCATTTTATGTATTAAAACCCTCACAATATTGTGAACAAAAACTTACCAAACTCTAAATGTTCTGTAGTTGGTGTTACTACACCAGGTGTAATTACTCAATGGGTCATCACAATGAGCAGGAACCAAATAATGCAGACCACCATAATTTGCAAAATTTAAAAGCCGAAAACAATACCACTGTAAATATCTCTCAAACTGACGGGGTTTTGAACTTCAGATCTGTGATAATTCATCAGCATATGGGTTTGTTCATTTTATTTCATAGGTGATGCTTAAAGAGTAGCATGTAGTACAGTTTACTTGAGACATCCAGTAAAAATTTGTTTTAATTCAGCCTTCGTATTTTAGGAAACTTCATTAAATGTTGGCTTGAATAAGTTAAAGTGTATGACTTCTCTCCCTTCAGTATATTTACCTTTAGAACTCTTAATTAACAAAGTCAGGAAATTATCCCAAATCTAGGTTTACTTATGTTGTCCCAAGAACTTATTTTCTAGTTCATAAGTATGGTTCAATATTTGCAGGTACGTTGTGCACCTAGTTCTATATTGCTGTGTGTTGCTTTAACATGTTCAAAATTGTTGTCTTACAGAAAGACAGTAATAGAAAATATCAATTGTCTTTATTAAGTAGAGATAATCAGTTTTTCATATTCAAGTATTTCCGTTTGGTTGAGTTAGTAAGCAGTGAAAGGTATCTCTTTTTTTCTTTAGCCAGACATGTGCCTTGTGATACCAAATATAATTTTTGAAGTGCTATTTCTGTTGTCCTGTGCCGCTTAGTTTTAAAATTATTGAACTGTAGTGTATAAGCAGAAAAAAAAGTCTTTCCTTGTAATGATCTTCAGTTTTACATGCTTGCTGATGATAAAGTGTTGAGAACTGGTGGAACTCCATGTGACGTTCTTGCTGTGGTATTGAATTACAAACTCAGATTGCCGTCCATGGTTTTCGTGTCTTCAGAATTACTGCTAGTTTTGTGTCCTACTCGTGCATATATTCTTTGGGTTACACTTCAGGTGTTTGTAGTTTTTTCAAACTAATTTTCCCTTTTTGGCAGAATTTCTAATCCCTTTTGATCACTTGCTGTTGCCTTACAGTACTTTTAATTCTGAATTCTGCTTTATGCAGAGATTTGTATTTAGTATATACTTGATTCCAAGATGTAAGGAAACAGTACAGCCAAATCTTAATTTCAGTCCTTTTGGTACCTGTAAGCTGATGATGTTCCTTTCACACATTTGAAATTCACTTTCATTATTTTTTTTCCCCCTATTAAACCCAGAGGGATGGGGAAAAAACATTGAATATAGTTTGATGCAACATACGTGTTGCTTTATCAAAGGCTGAAGTTTGAACTGTACTTGGATGTCTTCCAAGAACACATTTAAGATAACACTACACGGTTATATATTGTAAATACTGTTGAAAAGGGGATAGTAAATTTGAGAAGGAAAGTAAGCTGCTGAGTATACAGAAGGAACAGTATCACTGTGAAATCCGGAGTGGAAATGGAATGAACAGAGATGAAAAGTGATAAATAGGTGAAACGTTCTTTTATGTTGAGCTGTACTTACGGTGGCATATTCAAGTGTTGGAGAGAAAAATATTGCTTTAAGTCAGTAAAAAGTTCTTCATATTTAGGTGGCTGATCGTCTGTTTTCTTCATTTGGGCAAGATATTTTGGATGCTCTTTATTGGACAGCTACAGAACCTAAGGAAAGAAAAAGAGCTCACATAGGTGTGATTCCTCACTTCTTCATGGCAGTGCTGTATGTCTGTATCCTTTTTCTTCAATAAATTGCAAAATTTTCTAAATTAAATTACATAGTAATTGCTCTGCATTATTTTATTTTAATATATTTGAAAAATTGATAGTATTCCTAAATCAGTGTTCCTTTACTTTCAAAGGAAGATTGCCAGTACTACAGGTTTTTAAAATGAATGAAAAAAAACTTTTAACCTGCTTTGAAAAAAACCTTTTAATCTGCTTTTAGAAAAAACTTTAATAATGGTATACCACTGTGGTGGTAGACAGCTTTTTAAATACCTAAGGTGTAGTAAAATGAAAACCAGTAATTGGATAGTTCATGGAAACTTTCATTTCTGATTTGTATTTGAGCATTTTGGGTCATAGGGTCTTGAAGACATGGGGTTTTGATATTTAGTGGAATGTTACAAACACCTAGCTTGAAAACATTTTCTTGAAGGGGTAAACTCATGTATATTCAGGATGCACATGAGTTTAGTGTGAAGTAACCTTACAGTGAACTGATGAAAATGATCTGTAGAGAGATACGTAGTCTGATAGACGCGATGCATTTAGATGGTGATGAATTTAGAATTCTTGTACTTTACCCTGTTTTCTCTGAAATCTTTAGTCTAATTCTGAATTTTTTTTCCTTCAGGTTGTATTGCTGTTTGTCCTGGCTAATGTCATTGGGCTCTTTTAGAACAAGAAAAATTAGCGTAATTATTACATGCTACAAAGCACTGTATGTTACATAAGTTTAAGTATTGTCTTGGTGTAAATCTAGTTGACAGGGAGATAGAACTTTTTTTGTTAAATTTTGGAAACAAAATAGAAATTTGAGTTTAAGTGCTGCTCAGTACTGTTGTGCAGAAAAACTATTTCCAAATATGCTTCCTTAACCCTGCTATCTAGTCCTGCATGCTATTCTTATAATGGTTCAAGCAACAACACTTAATGTGGCCTTCAACTCCCACAATAAATCACTGCTTACCATCATGATGTCCAATAATGTAAGTATGTAGCTTTGTTATATAGGTACCTTAATTGTTTTCAGCGTCCTTCATCTTTGTGTATCATATGTCTATTTGCATATTATTTGATTATCTGATTTGTTTATATCAGTCCTTTATCAATAAAAACTAACTAACTGTTTTTAAAAATTACAGTTCGTTGAAATAAAAGGAAGTGTTTTCAAGAAGTTTGAGAAGAACAATCTTTTTCAAATGTCAAATAGCGGTATGTATAGCTGTGCTAATCAGGAGAAAATGTGAAGTGATGAAGTGAGAGGCTGATTTTTTTTTTTTTTCATTCATTCATTTATTTAATATTACTGTTAAAACAGCTTTACCTTGGTGAATGTGAGCATTCTGACTTGAATTCCTCATCTCCCTTATAACGGTTTGGTTCAGCAGCATGAAACTGGGATTCCACTTTCAGGAACACTGTTTTTCTTTCCAACTCCTAGTTTTTTAACCAGAGAACTCAAATGTTCAATAGGCTAAAAAAAAAAAAAAAAAAAAAGTAGCTGTTTATTTGAAAACAGATTAATTGGATTTTTTTATCAAGAGTTAAACTTTCAGCAGGCTTGCTTCAGGTTTTGAATTGTGGCTATTGTATGATTTTTGTCCAATTCATCTCCAAACTACATTGGTATTACATGCAAATGTTGAATGGCAATTGTTTTGTGATGCTTTGGATGAAAGACTATTTACATAAAATCTTAAATATATCACATAACAGGAAAATTAGCACTAAATTTTAATCTACCTCATAGAAGTTCTTAAACCCCCCCAAAAATAATCTTCCCAGCTGGGTTGATAAGGTTAGTTAATTCTGTGCTAATAGTATGTATTTATGGTTTTAAAATTAAATGGATTTAACTTCACAGTTGAGAACATTTAAAAGTGATGTTTACTAAAATATGACAGAAAACATAAATGAGTTTTCTTAAATTTTCTCTCATTAATCACAATATTCACAGAAAATACTTACAAGTAGGCACCTAGCTCTCCTACTGAAAGGCAAGACCTCTTTCTTGATTTAAATGTTGAAATAAACGAGGGACTGCTATTAGAAATGGCTAGTAATTTCCTCCATAAAAAGCACCTGCAATAGTATGCTCGAAGAAATGTATATCATTATTTTATTGCTAGACATTATCATTGAAGACCTGTAATAGAAATATCAGGTCTCCCTTTATCACTTGATAGAAAAAGTGATGACATGCATTATACCATATGGGGATGGAAGCAAGTGAGTACACATATAGAAGAGTGCACAAAACAAACTAATTTATCCCCTTTGAACAGATAACTTTTCCTGGAACACTTCTCAGTATGGTTATGAACAGCAATGTTTTTCTTATAGATAAATAACGTAGACAGGTTTTTAGGAGAGATTCTCATCTCTTCTGAACTTGAGCAGATTTACTGCATCACAGTTTCAGTAAGGATGGATCAGTATTGCTTCAGTTCATGTATTCCAAAACTTTGTTATCCTTTAAATGTTTTATTTCCTGCAGCTGAAATAGTACTGCATCTTGCATTGGCATGCTGTGCCAATGCTATATCCTACCCCTGGAACTGAAGCTAGTCTGGTCCTGTGGACTGAGCTTCCAGTTAGCCTTTGGAGTGCCTTGTGTGTCCTAGAACACTATGCTTAAACTGCATGCCTGGACTCAACTAAACTGCTGAAATAAAGCGCTAAATATAGGTTCCCCCGTATACTTCCCACCTTTCTCTCGGTTTCTTCCAGCTCTTTTCTCAGGTCTGCAGTCTCTACTGTAGGGCAACATGGCAACAGCAGCTGATTAAACTTAGACAGACTGAATGGATGTCCCCTTGCCCCACCTTATATGGGCCTCTGCTCAAAATATTACTGTTGTCTCAAATGTAGTTTAAATTCAGTGAAAAGGTACTGATCAGTACACAGAAGCTAAATATACTAATTTGTGTGAGGAAAAAAATAAGGTCAATCTCATAGAGGCATCTGAGGAACTTGTCATGAATAGGTTAAACTCCCTTATCTAACATGTTAAAAGAAAAATAGGAACTAACAGAAAAGCAAGATATCAATGACCTTGAGTAGACATTGTGATCAAGAGAAGTTGCTACAAATAGAATTCAAAAGCAAGTAATCTTGTGAATAAGAGTGTGAGAACAGAAATGAACTGTTTCAGTTGTACGTTCTAAGCATGTCCTATATTATGCATTAAAATACCTTGCAGAGCTCTGTGTGGTATTGAAGATGCTATGTAGTAAGACACAAGGATATGAAGTGCCACCAAACTACCAATTTAGATTTGGAAATCGTGAAATAATTTTCACTTGGCATTGTGCTCAGTACTGGCTTGTGGATGTCAAGCTGATGTGTGGCTGTACTATTTTTCCCAGTATTTCCAGTTGTGGACTTAGTGTCAGTGGAGTCAGTGATCCTTCTCACCTTCATATGGACATGTAAAATTCTGCTGTGACAGCTAATTCATTAAAACTTCAGGACTAAAAGAACTGTGAATTGAACAGACCATCAGATATACATCGTTTACACAGTTATCTAATAAAACCAAACCTGTTATCTTTTAGGTGCAGGAGGTCAGTAAAGATCTTGGGGTTTGTATAGCTGCTTGAGATTGCACCTATCCTGCAGCTATTGCAACCATATTGGCTGCTGCAGCTTTGATTCGTCTGCTGTGGCAAAACTACTTTCGCATTGTCACCTGACTTGTCCTAGGAAATTTACGTACACCCAGGCAATCTAAGTGCTGTGGCTGTTGGAAAAGACTTCTATACAGAAGACATAAAAACTTATATTTGGCATAGCAGGAAGAAGTATTTCCCTATATTTAAACAGTACATTGCCTTTTTGAAGTAGATACCTGTAAGCTAACTTTGTAGGGCTCAGGATTAGTGAACGAGGAGACCAAAATTATAAAGAGAAGCTCCTTCATCACTGTTGAAAGCCCAGCATGCTGCCTTCTTTTATGCTTTTAAATGTCTTATTTTAATTTCAAGCTGTGCTCTAAACTAAATTTTTCACAAAACACAATTGTACCTCATATGAAGAAGGTCATTAGGTGCAGGGCATTACGTTATTTGCTTCAGTTGGCTGTTTGGACAGATTATTCCTTGTTTTTTAAATCTCTCATCTCAAAAAATTAACATATTCTGAAGCTTTAGGAACTTCAGGGGGTTTTTTTTATACTTTTTTACTCTTTTTTTTTTTTTCTTTCTTAATTCTGTTTTCTGCTTTGTTCCCAATTTATCAGTCTCTTTGGCTTTGATCAAAATACCGAACAGCCTTTATTTTTACCTTTTGGTCTCTTGAATTTGAGAGGTTTAGTTTAGTTTTTTTAATACCATTATTCTAATCCAGTTCTTCATTTTAAGGATGAGGGATTTGGGGGCAGGAGTACATTTAAGATAGATCGGTGCCTCCTTGATGACTCCTTGTTCAGTCTTTGATCTTTTCTTGTGCTGTGGTCGCTTGTTACAAGGGAATTGTCACTAGAGCTACTTAGGATTTGCTGACATGTAAACCAAAAGATCTTGTTTCACTTCTTACACACTATGATTTATAACCAGCTTTTGGTCTAAATATATAAACAGTGGGATTAACATGATTAAAATTATTTTTTCCTTCCTGATTAAAGATTCCTGCATAATGTGTCAGGGAATCTGAAAGGAAACAACTAGGTGTTCTAAAGACTATTTTCTACCCAGGCGAGTAGAAGTGCCACTTCAGGATCTCTGTTCCTGGGATCTCACTGCCCTTCTTATTAGTCACCACTGCAAAGTTCTTCAGAGTTCAGGTCCTTCCTGAATGTGTTCAGTAATCAATTGTTTGGGATGTTGGCTAATTAATTACACTAGGCCATACTAGATGCAGTGCTGTCCAGTGTCTGATTCTTCCTTTCCCTGTTCAATATACTGAAATATGTATTTTAAAGGAAACTGAAAAAATTTAATCATACATAGTCATTTGCACCACCAGTGGATGCATGGAAGCACAAGCAAATTCAGTGTCACCTTTCAAAATAGTCTAAAGAGTGTGTATATGGGGAGTATATAGTATGTGTGGCCAGGCTTTGGGGCCAGCCCTATTAAGAGCAGAGTTTAAGCATGGTATTAGAATGCAGTCTATGCATGGATGTGCTGACAGGAGACCAGTCAGGGGGATAAGTATGTCTGAATTGGGGGTAGATGTCAGTTCTTCAACACTTAGGAGCATAAACAGTGAGCAAGTAAACTTCTTAATCATGTGCTTGTGGAGGTAGCTGAAGACCATTTAAAATGTCTTATAATGGAAAGGGTTATTAAAGCTATACTGTATTCTAACTGAAAAACAAGTTTGTGATACGCTTATCACCAACACTTTGTGGGATGTGTTACATTATATCAACGTTACTAAGGATTGTCATGATGGAGAATGCAGAACAGAGATACATTTTTCTTCCCACTTTACTCTTCATCATGCTAAAGCAGAATAGAGACATTTTCTTTTGCCAGTACCTGCGCTTTCTATAACTGAACACTAACACTGGTGGCTTGTCACTGTTTCCCCAGATTCACAAATACAGTAATTTACTGTCCCTTTATTCTTTTTTAAGAGCATGATGTCCATAAGTGTGATGCTAGGGGTGTAACCTCACTTGCTCTATAGTTCACCACATCATCTAAGAAGTGGCAATACATGGTACAGGAAATTCCCCTCACTTGTACATGTATTTTTTTTAAACATAATACAATATCAAATAAGTTCATAATAAATGATGAAACATTATTGGTGCATATTCTGTACTCTGAAATTTTAATTGGTATTTAGAAGTGATTACCCTTGGTTGTTTTGGATATCCTGAAGCCTTTTTTGTCCTTGTCCATGAGTGTGAGAAATGAAATGAATTTCTGAATCATTTGGGTTTACTGTTGAAGCTGCTGTAAAATGCCCTTTCTCCCTTGCTTGCATCTCTGACAATCAGTTGATGAGAAGGATGAGGATGAAGAGCAGCTGCACTCATTCCTCTCACTCTGAGCAGCCTTGAACAGCTGTGGCAGCAGAGATAACAGATTAGAAGGGAGGCCAGTGAGAACAAGAAAAATGAGCGGAGGGGAAGAATAGGTGTTAGCCTGTCATCCAGTCTCAGAAATTAGTGGGGGGAAAGTGTTTATTATTAAAGCATAAGAGGAAATTTAAGGCCAACAACGTCCCTTCCCAATTTAATCCTGTGGACTGGTGAGCTAACATATACTGAGCAGGTAATAAACGGCTGAAGGATTGGCTTGAGACATGCTTTAATGTTTAGGCCTGAATTAAGGTCCTTACTTCGTGCTTCAGAATTTCTATCTGTACAGGCCTCCCTGGGATCTGAAGTGCTGAAGATGGGATCTGTGTGTTGTCTTACGCATTGCTGATCAATGGTGTGTCATGGCAGTGTGGAAGTATGCAATGTGGGAAATACAAGATGAAACGGTTTTGAGACTTCGGTCAAAAGTCTGAAAACTAGTGATTATTTTTGCGTCACTAATGGTTGTGGTAGAGAATATAGGTCAAGGAATGCTAGACTGCATATTAATCCATTGGTGACAGCACCAAGTGATAATCTCATAACTAGATTTATCAGAAAATACTGTGTTCTGGTAATTTGGGCAGTATTTGGTGAATTCAGAAGCATAGAAGAACATACTTGACTTGTTGGAGTGTTGTTGGCAGGAAACCAAGAAATTAGGGTTAGGACTTCACCTATGTCCTGTTTTTTCTGGTATTTAAATGTATTTTACTGAAGGATTTCCTTGTTTCTTCCCCCATATATATGCCACTTGTTCTTTTTGGAAATTTGTGATTCCTCTGACCCTTCCCCAGCCCATACTGAGATGAGTTTATGTACCCCCAAATGTGCCTTTTTACATGTGTGCATGCAATCTCATTCTTCTTTAGTTTTGTGTGCTTTACGTTCCCCTCTCCTGGAGGAGTTGTTCTTTGCTTTTCGTTCCCTTCCTTCAGGCTTGCCAGTATATTGAAACCTCTTTTTTGAAATGAGGGGTATTGTTATACTAGAAGATAGTAATTGCAGCCATGAACATTGTTGTTGGTCTGTAGTCAGAGATGATGGAAGCTGCTGACACAAAGTCAAATGTTTTTTTGGCCAGGTCGATCCTCTTGTGTTCTTCTGAACACTTACTTCTATTTCTTGTGTCCTAAAACCAGTAGATAGAACCGCACAGAATATTTGAGGTGCTTAAGGAAATGAACCCTTTGGATTTGGAGCTGACTTGCCCAGAAAGAAATTACTATCCTGGTGATTAATGGGTGTAAGAAGCAGTAACAGTATCTTCACAGATTTTCATAATAGTTCTGTCTTCTAAAAAGACTTCTTCGGACTTGCTAATTTGTGGTGATACTACATTTTAGGTTTTACCCCATTTTTCAATAATACAATTTCATGGAGTTTTTTTTAATAAGTTAAAGATGTAATGCTTCCTGGAGCAAGCTGTATGGGTCATTTCTGGAGATAGGGCACCAAATAGAAAAAAAGACCCTGCCTAGTCTGGGAGGGCAATTCATAGGACTCCATCTCAAGTCAGACTGCTTTTGTGTTATAGTTCTTATGGTTTTGATAACTGAGCTGATGTATCCTGCCGTTCCCTTTTAAGGTGGCGATGTGAAAGACTAGTAGGAACCTTCCAAATAAAGTGTAATATTTGTTTTTTAACGCCTTTTTTTTTTTTTTTTTTTTTTTTCCCCTACTACTGGACCCAGTATGTAGCAATTTGGATATCCGTGATCTGTAGAACATGAAATTTGCCTTGCTTCTAACTTGGAATGACAGACAGGTGTATTGTCTCCATTTTTGCACCAGGAGGTGCAGGTTCTTTTTGAGTCCCACAAGAAATGCACAGATTTTATCAAGGAAGATGACTACTTTATTAATACATTAGAAAAGGTGATAGCAAGTCACAACTTAAGTCCCTTCTGATGCTGGGAACCCTGAGCTGATGCAGCTGATGCAGGACGTCCAGTTAGGCCACAGCATACTGCAGAGATCCTGTCTGTGGTGAGATTCCCAGCATTCCATCCCCTCCCCTTGAATCCAATCGAGTAATTTGTGGAAAAGATTGTCTAATCCAAGACTTAATAAATGGTAGAACCTCAGAATGAGTGTATGCAAATAAATGTTTCTTTGGAGTTGACAGCTTATTTTTTTTTAACTAGATATAAAGGAGAGGTTCACCAATTATGTGCTGCTACTAATTGTATGTCTAAGAAATATGGAACAGTTCTCATGGAATCCAGGTGAGTAAAGTAGTAGAAGAACTAAATACAAAATGACAAATTTCTGTGCTATGAACAAGTATTATCTCTTGCTTTTTCCTCAATCTGAAAGATAAAGGTAACCAGGACATTTAATAGAGGAATCTTAATTTGTCGAATACCTTAAATTCTCATTTTTGTATTTCTGGCTTTCTTGTAAGAGTGACTCTACTTTCTGCTAGAAGGATATGCTGTTATGCTACAAACATGCATAGTTATGTTTCAGTTAGTGTCCTGAATGATTTTGTCTCAGTCCTTCCCTTTCCTTGGAGTACATTGAGCATGACAGATCCCCTAGAGAATTTTATTTTGTGAGGCTAGTGAGATTGAAATTTGCTAGAAGGTTATCTAAAAATTTCCATTCATAATTGAATATTGATTATACTTAGGATTTTAATGCCATATTGAATAAATATTGAGTAAATTTTTGATTTTTATTCTATTAAAACTTTGTTTTAATAATTTTGAGCCCTGATCTATGTGGCATATTTTGCCTGAATGTTACCGGTCTACCTAAATTTTACCTTAAGCATCTAAAACCGCAGGTGCTCTGTCTGTTCCTCATACATACTGAACATCTACTATC
This sequence comes from Haliaeetus leucocephalus, assembly GCF_000737465.1. Taxonomy (NCBI): domain Eukaryota; kingdom Metazoa; phylum Chordata; class Aves; order Accipitriformes; family Accipitridae; genus Haliaeetus; species Haliaeetus leucocephalus. The sequence goes on along the minus strand of NW_010972981.1, from coordinate 2,029,010 downwards.
TAGTATGTGCAGAGGTTGGCTTCCTAGTAGAGAGAAAGCTTTACTAAGCAAAGGCTTTAGAATCTGATCATAATTGTGGTGTGATTGTGTAGTACTGATAAGTTTCTAGAACAACAATGGAATAAGCAAGAACTTGCACACTACGTGCTGTATGGTGATGTAAAGTTTACAGACTCTTCAGATTCTTGAGGATTTTTCACCGTTGAGCAAAAGTGTTATAATTTTTGTTTTGTACACTGGCATCAAATTAAATGGCCTAACTTGTTTCTTCCCAACCTTCAGATCATCTTTGGGTGTTATTCCCAGATGTTTGCATGGTGGTTGCTTCAGAAATTGCGGTGGATATTGTGAAACATGCCTTTATAACAAAATTCAATGACATCACAGCAGATGTAGGTATCCTGTTTGGAATGTGGAATGCTATTTTAAGTTGTAGTTTATTTTGCTAATATTTTTTTAAATACTAAAATTGGTTCCAGTGCAGAAAACGTAGAAATTGTTTTATTTATATATAGGATATCATTTGAGAAAGCTTGGTAATTTCCTGATACGATATACTTCTGAGGATCTTTCTAATGTGGAACAAACACCTTTGCTTCTAAATGAGTAGTTCCAGATCCATAAATTATTGAAAGTGTTGTGTAACAGTTCACTTAATAACTACAATTCACATAACTAGCAGATCATTTTGTGAAGTGATCACTAGTTAAGTTGACAGAAGGTTACTTATTCTACAGTCTAGACAGAGTTTGTACCTTTTCCTAACAGAATGGATTGTAGGTTAAAATTCATGCTTTAGGAAAAACAGATCTTGTGAGGCTGCCGAACCTCTGTTGTTCTGTGTGTGCTAAAGGTGGAATCTGAAATCAGAGATATATTTTTCCAGTGTCCCTGGAGCACTAATATGAAGTAGGTTATGTTAGTTTCCCACTCCTGAAATTTCTTAGGCCATATATATTATGCAGTCCTTCTTTTAAAGTAGTGGATGAGGTTACTTTTTGTGTGTTGGAGCATGATGCATTGGCCATTTGTCTTGTGTGTTGTGTGAATTCAAATGCACTTGATAAACTTGTGAAGAGATGACTTAGTGCTTTTTCACTATTAAAACTACTTTTTAGGAAGTGAAATCAGAACTTGGAAGTGCAGTCTTTTTCAGCATCTCTAAAGTAACTACATTGTGCAGTGTAGAAACAGGTTTAATAGATGTACTTAATAAGCTCCCTTATGCCAGAGGCATTTATGCATGCCCTACTTTCATATAGAGAGTGTGGAAAAGAGCAATAATGAAGTCATGATAGCCAAAAACATAGCATGCTTCAGTGTGCTGAAACAGCTGGAGAATGGGGATAGTGAGTGACAATTTTGCAAGGTTTATTTAACAAACTTCGTATTTTTTGTATGCAGTTCTAAAGATTTATGGTTGCTAGGTTGGACTTTTTCAGAAGTCTTGAACACCTGCAGTACAAGTTGCCCTGCCATTTATCCTTAAAATAGGTGCTTTTCTGTCTCAATATGCAGAACTCTTAAAAGAAAAGCTTCATTCATCTTCTGATACAATTTGCTTTTTTCACGGGATCACTTGCTTAGTAAGCTCTCTCATTTGTTTAATTTGATCCCAGTGCTACCATTTGCGTAAAACAAATTATGAACTGTAGGAAAAAGTTAATGTGATTTCTCTTACTTTGTGTTTCTGATGATCCTCAAATTCGTTAAATGCTTTATAAAGTCTCATTCAATTCCTAAAACATAGCATAGTGTTGTTTGTTTATTGTATATACATGCAAGTTACTTTATTGCAGAAATACAGGCTCATCTGTTGAAGTGTGCAGTTAGACCTCAGAAAAACTGCCTTTGACTCCTTCAGCCTATGCATAAGTGTTTATAATATTTTACAGAAATATTTTATTAATATCTCTGTTGCTTCTATAAAGTGTGATAACAAATTAATCACACATCCAATGTGCTGGATTTTTTCCAGGTCTACAGTGAATACAGAGCCAGTCTTGCATTTGACCTTGTTAGCAGTCGACAGAAAAATGTAAGCCTGAAAATAAAGGCATTTTCTTGTATTAACTAACATAATTATTGGGGGTGGGGGTGGGGGGTGAGGATTGGAACAAACACTTAAAGAAATACATACAGAACTGTTACACTTCTACAGCACTGAAATTCTACCCTGCTTTTTTTAATATGAGACAACAGGAATATTTCCTTGTGATTTATGTTCTTATATTTATCCAGTTGTTCATGTCAGTTCAGGCTTTATTTAATATATTGTTGAGAAGTCTCTTCCAAATACATTTATAGTCAGGGGATGGTTGTAACAACTTTGACATTTTTGAGATATATGGGAAGTAAGCTAGCTTAACAAGATGTTCTTGAGATAATTTTAAATTACTGTTCTTTTTGCTTTATTTTAACTGTATTGAATCAAAATACAATATTCATTAGGAATTTATTTTTTCACAGACAGCATGCACAGAGGTATAGGGATGTTTGTACCATGCATGTTACGGTTGTGGCATGGGTATTTACAGAACACACAGACTACTTGTGGTTTTTGTTAATGCTGTTTTCTGGAAGACTATATACAGCACACCTTTCCTGGATAAGTCTCTTAACTATTAGTGAGTGCTCTTGGATGAGTGCTCTAACTATTAAATGAACATTATTATAAGAATTTATGTAGTTTTCTTGGGCATGTTTAATAGCTATTGCTAGGAATGCAGTAATTATACCTCATAAAGAAGTTAGACACCTTCAATTACAAATAATTAATTATTAATAATTTGTTAATTAAAAAAAACCGGTTTATTAGTTCTGAAAATCCATTACTCTTTGTAAGGATCCTCTGTGGAAAATGAGGTAGCATCATATAGGCACTAACCTTGGCATGGCGTTCAATACTGCATGAAAGGTGACATGCAAAGTAGTTGTGTTTTAAGAGTTCCAATGTAAACATATTTTCAAAATTATTTTAACACAGTTATCCTGAGGCTAATTATAGATGTTTGTAGAATGATTTAAAATTGCTAGTGTGATGGATAATTGTTCTTTTATCCCTGTTACGGGTTTTTCTGTACAGTGTTTGAGGATCAAAGTCAAATTAATACAAAAAGGTCTCTAAGCTGGTAATAATATACAGATGAAATATAGCCCATTTGGATTCAGTGTCCTAATTGCTCTCGACTTAGAGATTTGTATTATATTCCAGTTGCTCTTGATTTAGAGCACTGAAGCTAATCTTACTGGTCATGGTAGTATTATATTTTTGTCTGAGAGTACAGCTATCTGCATTTGAATTTCAAAATGTGAATAGATACACTTTATAGCAGTATAGTGTTTGTTAGCAGAGATTCTTATCTAGAGGGTGTGCCAAGCTAAAATAAGCTCATTCCTTTGCATAAATAGTTCATTATTCTTCCTCTTTTTTTTCCTAGGCATATACAGATTATAGTGATTCAGTTTCCAGAAGAATGGGTTTCATTCCTCTTCCACTGGCTGTTTTAGTAAGTTGTATCTTCCCTATCAGTTCTCTGTCAATAAGATCTCACTTTGAGAATATATGCCTGTGAGATGGCTGGCTCATTTTGATGTTTTGAGGATAAAATGATCATCTTAAGTAACTGAAATGATGCTGCAAGGTTGAGTTAGCATTCAGTATAACCTATATCACGTACTAATTATGACTTCACGAATGTGTTACTGTTTATCAGCCTTTCATAGAAAATTGAAAATATATTAATCTTATAGAATTTATAAGCAGTTGAGTTGTAGCACTGGAATTAAACTACATCTGTGCTTATTAAACATTTATTCCTTTTGGCAATTATCCTGTTCATTCACTCGGAATAGTCAAAGCAGCTGGTTGCCAGAAGGTTAGCAGTAGTGTACTAGTTTTTTTAGGTTTTCCATAGGAGTCCTTGTGGTTGTCCCTGTAATGGTATGTTTAATGACTAAGTTTTCTTTTATATGGAGCACTGAGCTTCTGAGCTGTTGTAGAATACATGATTCTAAAATAGCTGACCCTGTTACATGGACATGCTGCTATAAAATGAATCACTTAATTATTGGAATTGTGTCCACATGCTGTCTGTTCTGAATTAACTATTGCAGAATGTTTTCTGCAGATAGCTGCCACACATGTGTAGAGAAGCAGTAGTTATCGTAATACTGGGAATGTGTTCTTGCTTTGCCAGCAAAGATGCTAATTCATAATTTTCCTGGAAGAATATCAATATGAGTTAACTTTTGAATGTAATGTTCTCCCATAGAGATGGGGAAAAAGATTGTTGACAGGCTTTGCCTAGTTTTTATCCAGGATTTTAAAAAACCAAAACCAAAACCCTCATAATTGTGATCATAGTCATGATTTCTTTTATTAGCAGTACATCCAGTGAGAATTTGATTGAAGTGCTTTTTTCAAGTTAATTGTGTTCAGATATGATATCCTGGATGCTAATAGGTTTTAAACAAACTGAAGCGCTTTGCTAACTTTGGAACCCTAACTGTGAAATACCGAAGTAAAACTGAGATTTCAGGATCATTTGTTACTGAAACTTGGGATTCATATGCCTAGTTCACAAAGCAATTTTGTATTCAAAATGTTAGCATAGTGCAAAACACTGATTGTCTTTTACTGCATCAGCATCCCTTGACATTTTCCTCAAAAATTGTTAAGTCTGCTTCCAGCCCTTTACTTTTGTGTGTGTGTGGGGGGGTGTTCACTTGTTATTTTACTTGGAAGTCAGTGGTGAAGGAAACTTTATCAGACTGTAGTTTTGGAAAGTTGCAACTAGGTGCTACTATAATACTTATTCAAACCAAAATCTTGAATACTTAGTGCTACCAAGGGAGGTATTAGAATAAGTTCTATTAATGTAAATGTTTCTACTTTTGTCTTGAATTTACCAAGTAAGAAATGTCTGTTAAAATATTCTATAATAGTTGTGTGCTATATGTTTTAACTGTTTAACTTTTATCCTTAAAACAGCTCATCAGGGTCGTAACAAGCTCAATAAAAGTACAAGGAGTCTTAGCTTATGTTTGTGTTGTGCTGTTCTACTGTGGGTAAGTAAATGCACACAGCTGAAAAGTATTTACCATTATTTGATGAGATATGTGAAAAAAGCTTCTGTTGATACTTCTAGGTCTAAGTGTAAATGCAGTTTATGTTCAGTAGAAGATAAATGTAAAACACCTATGCTCACAAACCAGAATTGAGAGTGCAGATTGGTCCCTAAGTACTGTAACTGCATTGGGGGATTATAGCCCTCAATAAGTAACTTCAGTAATGAAAATAACTAATGGAAAAATGATTGAAAGAATTTGACAGACAAGCACCATACCTCTGCATAAAAGGGGAAATTGAATTCTAAGGAATGAAACTTCCCGTGAAAAGAACTAAAGATACAGTATGCCAACAAAAAAAAAAGCAGTTTAAGTGCTCTGAGCAGATCATGAATTCTCTCTGGTAGTTAAATGCAAGGTTTCTTTGTGTTAGGAAACTGCTATATGGAAAAAAAAGTAAATGCAAGGCTTGCCTTTCCGGGAAGGGTGGGGTCAGTAAGTAATCTTAGTTAAGGAATATAATGTCCTATGGCAATTTGTTTTCCAAAACTGATGATTTGCAAGTATCCCTTCACTGCCAAGTCAGTTTATACTTGTGTTATCCTTAACTTCTCAGTAGTCGATACGTACTTCTGAGATGCGTTTAGTTGTACTATAAATCCAGTCTAGTTTGCCTGTCTTGAGGCACTTGCTGGAGACTGACTATGTGGGTATGGCCAGTTTCTAGGAAGGCTGCATACTGAACTGTGTCAGCGTTTGTTGTCTCTCAGTACTGATTGATACTGGGAGTCCTCCTAAAACTGATCATCAGGAATTAAGTGATTCAGATTGCTGCAGCACAGAGAGCCTGCCTACAGTATTGTGGGAATAACTCTTCCAGTGCCCTGCCAAGTTGTGTTTGTAACTGAAGGCCACAAGGCTTGGGAAGTAAAAGGCTTCTAGGTCTGGGTCAGTGGTTCAGCATGTAGACCAGAAGAGAGGAGGCTGCTGTTTTACAATACCTTCTGAAAAGAACGGCATTGCTACACATTTTTTATGAATAGGTAGACTCTTATCTCTAATCTGATCTTGATCAGCAAAAAACGTAGAACTTGATCTGATGTGTCTAGTCCACATCAGTGTAGAGACGCATCTCTTTAGTGTTGGATAACTAGGACTTTGAGATACTGCATATAAGCCAAATATTAAAATGTTAGCCATATTCCTCTGCACCATACTTCGATTTCTTCCCCAGTGTACCACATGCTGTGCCCATGTTTTCCCTAAAGCCAGCTCTATATAACTGAAAGCACTAGTCCCTGATCATCACATTCAAGCTGTGGCATACCAAGCTCAGCACCTTTATTCTGCTCAGTGTTTTTTCCTTTTTCCCAATACATGTAATATTTCCCTACATCTACCATTGCACTGCTGCAGCCCAGCCGTGGATTTTTCCCTGTCTCTGTGGCTTGGAGGATGGAGGGCAGGAAGAAGTAGTGTGATTAACATGAAGGATTAAATGCTGCTCTTCGAAGGCATAGGTCACAAGAGTAAATACATTTTGGTTTATTTTGTCCTTATTGAAAAGTAAGAACAGATTTTTACTTCTGCCATGATGTTAGATGTGGAGCTAACTCACCTCTTGCACCTTTCAAGTAATTTGTGTTCTGAATGTAAATTTCAGATTTTCATCTGATTAGTAATGATTAGTAATATCATATCTGTGCTATGTGAGAAACAATGTGGTAAAATCTGAAACAGTTAACTGGGCAAAGGATTGAGACTGTAATATGGAGGACATTGGTTTGTATTAATATTTAACAACTGTAATACTGTAAGTTATACTATTAAAGAGTCTTGCCCAGCATATGAAAACGGAGTTTTCTTTTTCTAGGATTTTGTACAACTGCAAACTTACATTGTTGTTAGAAATTTGAGCCTGGAGTGGACTGGCAGAAAAGAATAAAGGAGAATTGCTAGAAACTCCTGCATAGTTTTCCATGAGAAGCTGGAACTGATACAGTGAAGTGTTGATTTATGGCCTTTTTAACTTCTAATCTCATTAAATCATAGTGAAATTATGCTGTAAACTCCTACTCTCTCAGAACAAAAGCTTGTTACATAAAAAGTGTAGGAAAAAACATCTCTAAAACTTACTAAACATGGAGGAGAGCTTCTCAACTCTCAAACAAAATCTTTCCCAATAACCTAATAAAATTGTAGACAATTGCAGCTTTCAACTTGTATAAAATGATATCTTCTTTGTGGTTGCTTGGATGCTAAAATGTCAGTTTCTTCTGAGTACTGAAAGTGGCCTGCTCTGCTCATTCTTCCATTTCTCTAAATTTCTTTTACCAGTTAAATGTATTGCATAGAAATCCCTTAAAAGTGCAGTGTGCTTTGTTTTTCTGCTTGACAAGTTCTGTTTACATTAATGCAGTGAGAGATAGTGAAGTTGCTGCTGAAGTGTGCTTGGGTCACTTCATGATTAAGTAGTTAGACCTGCTCCATGGATCTGTGAATGTTCACTTCAAGTCTGCTTTTTAGTCTGTTAGTGACGTACTAATAAACAGATTTTTCAGAGTGGAGAATGAATTTAGAGTCTGCATTTCATTCACTTTTGTTACATAGGTTGATTTGTGTAGAGGATATTTATGTTCATCCTACAGAGAATAGATTTCTTTGTTGTTCTGTAGTGAGCCTTCACCTGCTTCACCTCTGCTTTCACCCTGGAGTGGACATTGGTCTGTGTGTCATGTAATACTAGTAATGGAACTTAAATTTTACAAAGCTTATTTGAGTTGTAAGCACTTGGTGGTAGTTGAAACCTTCCTGTTCTTCAACTGAGAAGACAGGTATTAAAGGGACTTAAATGATTTGTTGAAGTTTGTGCTGCAAGTTAGTCATAATAGAAAAGGAATCTGCCGTCAACTGGACTCTGCTATGATGGTAATGCAGTGCTGCCTCTTTGGATTTGTTGAGTGTCATGGACTGTCTTTTGTGATGTGAAAAAGGACTTTTTATGATTAGCCTGTAATTTGTGAAAGCTGGATACTTGCTTTCTTGTGGTTCAAAGTCCACTAGTGATCCTTGGCTGAGCACACTTAAGGCTACAATTTTAACAGTAGTGCAGTTAATTTGGACTCGCACTGTTGAAGGCCCTTCTTAGTTCTCTATTTAAATATTTGATGTATTAAATGGCTGCTTAACTGTCCTTGTAGTCCTTTTGTTAAACTATGATAAAACTTGTTGTTTTTGTTAAGAAAAGGAAATTACCTTTTGATGTTGTATTGAAGGGATTTAATTTGTTAGCTAATCCTTCCAAGACAGCAGTAACCATATGCAATTATTTTAATACGAATAATTGCAGTATGAATAATATGCAATTATTTTAATGTGCTAATGCAAATATGTAAACAAATACTTTTATTTTTTCAGGTTAATATCTCTGAAAGTCCTTAACAGTATTGTATTGCTGGGGAAATCATGTCAATATGTAAAGGAGGCAAAAATGGAGGAGAAATTATTCAATCCTGTCCTGACTGCCACCCCAGGGAAGCCAGCTGGCAAACAGCAAAGCATGTTTAAATCTACCCAAGGTAAGGCTAACTGCCTTGTTTTGTTTTTAACTGTAATGATAATTGCTTTCAGACTAAATTTAATATTAAACCAGATGTATGACATTGCTGCACAGTAAGCCTGTTGCTGGACCTTAATCGTACTGTATCACAGCTGTGAACACAAGTGTGTAAATGTAATAGAATTTATTGCTTTTAGTTTGTGCATCTTCTTTTGGTTGCAAGTACTGATCTTTCTGATAAGATCTCACCCTGATATGTGGAGGTGATAGAACCATCGGAACAGTAGCACGCTTTTGTTTGAAATCATAACCATAGAATGGTTTGGGTTGGAAGGGGACCTTTAAAGATCATCTAGTCCAACCCCCTCTGCCATGTCACTACACAAATAAGGAAATATTTACACATCCTTTCTGGCAGTGCTGAAGCTTAATGAGGAAGGAACCTGTGCATTTCTTATGGAAATTAATGTAAAACATGGCACACAATAGGTATAATTACTTGTAGTTGTCATGAACACATTAATGAAAAGCTTTCTGAAATCCAAATAGGAATTTCGGCTGGTCTCTACTCGCTTCATTTCAAGTCTGTGCAGCATGGTTTTCTCATATAGGTCCTCAGCATTAGTGGTTAATATGTAATTGGAATGGGGCATCATTATGTTCCTATGACAAGTTATAGAAGGAAACAGAAACCTTCATTGTTCCAGTCAACTGAATTGGATTGTATATCTTCCTCTGTGAAGAGCTCAGTGAGAGCCCTAGAGAACTTAACAGTGAGGCTTTTATTGTGTTCGCTCTATTGCTTGCCAAAGACTTGAACAGCTTGAAATGCAAGGTGCTTATTAGTCGTCATAGTGTCTCGCCAGCAGTAGCAGAGTTAAGAATCTGTCAGTGTTTTAGTAGTAAATCTCTCTCTCACCTGTGTCAAATCACATCAGGCAGAAACTTGGTGTGGACGTTTATTTTTAAATAGCTTAAATTTAAAGGGTTACTTTAGTTTCTTGATGAAAGAATGTAATATGAATTGGTCTGAATGTCTTTTGCATTTCATTAGATGACTGTCATAATGATAATGTTTTAATTAAACGTTCTAGTACTACACTTGCATATGAGACTTAAGTCATACTTACTCAGATTGACCCTTAAACTTACTCACAGTAAATAAATCCTGAAGCCTATTTTTAGCTGAAGCAGCAGCAATTTTACCAGGTCAGTCAGCAGAGATGCTTATTTCCTCAAATGGAAAGATTTTGATTGAAAAGTAACAATCAAAAAGCTTTTGCTGATTTTATTTAGAAAATTCCTAACTTCCATCAGTGAAAAAGCTAATTTTTAACAGTTTGGTTGGGTTTTTTTTAATACTTTTTAACAGCTCTTTATTTACTAGAAACCTCAATTATTTGAAAGAATGATGTTACCTTCCCCACCTTCTGTGTATTTGCTGGGCTCTGCAATATTGGTTAATCCCTGTGCCCCACTTACCAGATTTTTTTTCCAATGCAGTCTCTCAACCTATCTCTTAGTAGAATGAGGGTGAGGGAACTAATCTCGTCTACTTTCTTTCAGCTTATAATGTGAGTCAGTTTATTTTCGTAAGAGTTTCCACCTCGTCCACAGAAACAGTTTAAAATTTTGAAGGATAAAATTTCATACTTGCTTTTGAAGGGTGGAAGTTCTAATTACTGGTAATCATTTATAGGCTGGCCAGCTTTCTCTGGAAGCTGCTGGATTAGAAAATACTTACCTTTGTAGCCAAGTTCTACAATTAGCATTACTTGTCTCCTTTCTCAATGCAAGTTTAGTACCTTTGACTTGCATAAAACTATAGAGAGTAATCCATGTACCTTCAAGTAGTAGATGGTATACTGTGAAGACATGCTATACAGAAATAAGTTTTTGTAGTAATTTGGATAATGCTGCCATTCTGACAAAAAATGTTCCCTTGGGCTGATCTGCAGTACTCTCCACATTAGTCCAATTTTTTCAGATTCCTTTAGAAACAATAATACAGTCTTTACGAGGAGATAGTAAATAAGAAAAATTTATTTCCTTGTCATTTGCTTGTGCATTTTAATTCTTTAAATGTTTTAACAAAATGTGGAAACAATACATGGATATTACTTAAAAATGTCCTGGGTTAATGGAGCCAGTGTTCAACTCCACTGAAGTAAGAGGCAGGAATAAAAATAGACATCTTTAATAGAACTGCTTTAGGAGCCAGTGCTATTAAAGTGTGTAGCAGTGCATGAGTCATTTATTAGCTATCCCTAGAGAAGCCAGGTTTATTCTACTTATGTAGAGGATTAAGCACATCTAGTTCCTGCTACAGAGATTCCTTTTCTTCATTTCAGTTGAAAATATTTGTGTGATTCACACAATGACTGTCAAAATCTCTTTGCCTAAGCCAACAAAAATGAGTATGTAAAGCACAAGAATGCAGTGTGTGTCCTAACATCTGCTGCTTATGCTCTTGCTTGTTATCTGAACTTCTGTAGAATTAATTTTCTGTCCTTTTACCAAATTAGAAAAGGAAATCTCTTATGGTAAAACTAAGAAGAGGCAGTGGCTTGGTAGTGGCTTCCACAAAGCATTCTTCTCTTGCTTCTGCTGATTTGATACAGCACACTTTCAGGACAGCTTTGGATGAATCTGGATGTTACAGATGCATCAGTACGTCTGTGTTAAATTCATTATTATCTTTGTGATTGTCTTCTGTTCCACCAGGAATTTCCACAGATGAAAATGGATCTACATCAGTTACCAATCAGCCTGTGCATCAGAAGGAGAATATGCCATCTTTACTTGTAACAAGCAGTTCTGATCAATTTCTGACAACTCCTGATGGAGAAGAAAAAGATATAAGCCAAGACAGTTCAGAATTAAAGCACAGGTCTTCAAAGAAGGACTTGTTGGAGATAGACAGGTTTACTATTTGTGGAAACAGAATTGACTAAGTTTTGGGGGGGGTTTTTTTTGGTTTTGTTTTTTTTTTTTTTTAAATCAATGTGCTAAGGATACTGAGCTGTTGGGACAGCAGATGCTACCAGAATGGACAGTTGCCCCAAAAGGCACATAAATATTTATTTAAAAACTTAAATTATTAATGGCAAAAAATATTAATTTCTTTCTACAAGTAACTTGGCTTGGTATCTGGTCAGGTCAAGTAAGTGATCTTTAACTTGCCTCTTGGAAAATGTGGTGGATCCTGAGTCTCTAGCCTGGTGGCAGAGCTGCAGTATCACTTTTCTGGAAAATAGACTGGAAAAAAAGCATAATCCTGTTCTGCATTATGAAACCATGCTTCCAGAACATACTACTTTTCATGAAGGGTTCCTCCAGTGTAAGGATATTCCTGGAAATGTATGACAACTTGATCAGAAGCTTGCCTTTCCAGTTAACCTTGTTTTATTAAACATCTGCAAGCAGAATTCAAAGCTTGTGCTTATATCAACAAACGCGTAAAGCATTGGTACATAAAACAGTAAGTCAAGATAGTTATTCTTGTCAACAAAAACCTTTTCAAGATGTATCTTGAAAATCTTGTAATCAGAATAAAATTTTGCCTTTAAATGAAAGACTTACTGCATACTATTTTATCTAAATACTAAACACCAAGGAAAGATCACCGTAATGAAGGTTCTGCTTAACTGGGCAAATATGAAGCATATTCATTTCTTGTGTTGTGTGTCCTGCAAGGCAAATTATTTATAAAATTATTTTTAAAAGCTGAGGATTTTTTGTTGCTGTAGGAAAAAATAATAAAGGGGCATTTATATTTGTTGAGGAAAGGCAGTGTTAGTTGCAGCAAGCAAGTGTTATGCTGGAACTTTATGTATGGCATTAACACGGCAGAAAAGAATATTACACTGTGGTTTGGGTTTAACTGATAATAGTGACATCTGTGTATTAACTTGCCTGAGAACATGCCTATAAAAGCTCATACTGACAATCAAATCAATTATCCATTTTAATTGATTCGGTTTAGACAAACTTAAGTAGATGGACTGGATCTTTAAAGACTGTTTAAGCATTACAATGCATCCTAATTTCTGGTGTGAGATGCAGTTGTGGGAGAATTGATGAAAGATGGTTTGGAATCCTCAGATGAAGAATGGAATAAATTTGAGCTCAAAACTTAGGCTGGAGACTTGTATCAGAAGAGACCCTTTAGTTAATGATAAATTCTTCATATATTGTTAAAACACAGCATTAACTTCAAATGCCTTTCAGATATTTAAGTAAGCACCAGTTTCACTTTCCAAGGGAAGGTATCATAAAAGTACTTCAGTGCTGAACAAATGAAGACAAAATTTGCTCTTTGCTAATTTCGTAATTTGTCAGAGTGGGAAAGCCAAAGTTTATTTGCTTTATGAACATGCGAAAGTTCAATGTATATGCTAATCCCTGAAACTTGCAGGACTACAGTAATATAGCAAATGGAGACAGTTGGACAGAGTTATGTGTCTGAGCAGACTTGGTAATGAGGTAGCTTTGCCATACAGGTTAGCATGGTCTGCTCTGGTCGGAACTTCTTGCTGCAGTCTTTCAGCCTCTCCTATCCCATCAAGAGTAGCTGGAGTAGTGGCCAAAATCTGTGGTTACTGTTCAGGGATGAGAGTAAAAAGAAGAGAGGACTCGTGCTGGGGAAAAATATGAAATTCTTTAATTTTTGATGTATTTTATACTAATTGGAGATGTTCACATTGAAATTCAGATTATCTGTCAATTTGGTGTATCTTATTTTTTAATTATTTAGCAGTTGCTAAAGAAAGCTTGGAATTGCTTTCATATTTTTTTTTCTGTTGAATGACATTCTGTATCAATTTTATAAGTGCATCTTGTGTGAAACTCAATAAAATTCAATTTTGTAATATTTGTTTAAAAAAGGAAAAGTACAGCGTCGACATTTCTTTCTTAGTATTCAGGTTGGTGAACTTGCGATGTATTTACTATATTAAATTCTGATTTCCATAAAGTAAGATTCTTGCAAATGCGTGACAGGAATGCGCATAAGAACTGTGTTATCAATGGCTTTAGTTCTGATTTATTTCTGTAGCAGTTGGTTATTGCCGCTTGTAGGAAGAAGGTATTGATGCCAGCCTACTATTAATTTGTTTTTTAAAGGCAAATCCCAAGTAAATGAAAAAATATGTCTTCAGGGAGTTGTAATTTATGTAGTCAGTTACTAGAGTTGGACTAGTTAACACCTACGCAGCAAAGCCAAATGTAACTGCAGTGTAAGCTTAGGCAAATCCTGTCCTGAGGATGTGACAGTAACAGTGAAAGGGCAATGGCTAACTGCACTTACGTCCAAGTCCTGGCACAGATCCTCGTCTTGAGGCTGGGAGCCTTTGTTGCTTTGTTTTTACACTTGAATTGTGGTAACTAGATCTAAAGCAGTATAGCTGGGCTTTGGGATATGGCTCTTACACCTCCGTTTGTGGTGTAGGTGTAACCTCATTGACTTAGGAATCACAATAATGCAAAGGTATACTTGAGGCACCAGTTATAGAGGTCACTGCAAATGCAACACTTCCCCTTAAACTCTCTGAAAGTCTGGTAGGGGCCCAGCTGGGTATGAAGATTCATTGTTCTTTCTTGCTTCAAGCTCTCTAATTGTTCTCATGTTTTTGTTCGTGATTAATAGGGATTCCTTGAGTATCTAGCAGTGCATCTTTAATGAAAGGTCACAGCTGCTTCTCTCACCCTGGGCGGTCCTCTCAGAACTCTAGAAGTAGCTGAGGGGAAACAAACCACGGGGGTAAAAAAAAAAAGAAAAAACAAAACAGCAACACCAAACTTCTCATCTATAGATGCAGTTCTTTATTTCTTTAGGGTTTTCTTGAAAAGCTCCTGTCTTAACAGTGAAATAAATAAGAGCATCAGAGGTTAAGCAGTGAATAAATTGAGTTCTTCAATTCATAAATCCCCCCCAAAAATAAAATCTAGGCAGTTCTGATGCAAGCAGTGATATTTCAACTAAAGTCACAGTTGCCAAATTAATTCCAAAAGCACACTGAGTGCAGTGTATATTCATAATTAGTATTATTCATTATAGGAGCATTAAGGAGCAACTGTGTTTTCCATAGGATTATTTAATTAATCTTTCAAAGCCTTTCAGATGTTCATCAGCAGAGCAGAATTTCCCCTCAAGCAAAGTAGTTTTACAATCACAAGTACGCTGTTAATTTACTTGCCTCTTAATTTAGAGTTTGTTGAAACTTTTCAACTTTGTCTTGGGTTTTTTGTGGTGCAAAATTTTCTATGTTCTAAGTATTCATTTAGAAGTCTGTTTTTGTAAATCAGCATAGTTGTTGAGGTCACTGTTGTTACAGCCAGTATTTGCCCGGTTGTGGCTGCTACGCCAGCTGAGCTGTTGGGCTACAATTCTGAATCTATTTGGTGGTGGTAAGCAAGGATGAATGCAACTTAATTATAGCGCAGCTGTGATCAAACTCTGTAAAACTCTTGAAACATTGCAACATATTGTGTCTTACAAACTGGGCTACTCTACTGTGATTAAACTAGGAGTTGTACCAGCTGTATCAGTCTTGGGTAATCATGGCTTCAGAAATGCTCTTGACAATTTCTAAACAAAGTTTGCTCGTAAAACTTATTCAGAGTAATTGCTTTTAGAAATTTGGACTACGTTAATTTTGCTGACTACCATGAAGCAAATAGTTTTGTGTAAGTGCTAAGCAGCTCGCAAGGGGGGCTGTAACAAACACTGTGAAAGCACTGCAACAGGACCACATTTATCAAGGAAGTTTTTCTGTGTATAGTGGTGTGAGGTGCTTTGACTATGAAGGCTGTCAAAAACACCTGATGTATCATTTCTGTATATCTCTTTCTCTAGGAGAATAGTTCTTTCATCGGCCATGCCAACTAAGCCTGAGACTGTTTTTTAGGACTTCAGTATCTGTTAAACTCTGATTTAGGAAAAACGCTGCCAAGAGAGGAGCTGTAAGAGGAGTTACAAATATATAACACCAAAGAACACTCTTCAGTAAGCTCACAGCTCTTATAACAGAAAAATCCAAAATTATAATAGGTTTTAAAAATATTTCTCAATTTTGACTAAAACACTGTTATCATGTTTGAGATGAAATAAACTCAGATTTTAAAATGTGCCCTTATTGTAAATACGCTGCCCACCTGTACCTCACAGGTACTATTTTAGGCTCTGTAGACTGTCATTTCTTCCATTCATTACTACTTTGTAGGAGAGTAATGCTGTCAAGCAGAGCCAAGGTTTCACTCTTAATTGGAGGCAGTTTTGTCTTACAGCCAAACTGCAGAAAGTGTTGAGCATCCGGGGAAGAGGGAGAAAGAGGAGTCAATTCTTTGAGTACAAAGATGTGGGTTGCAGCAGCACTACCTTGGGTTCTAATTTTTTTAGGGTGGCTGGTGCAGTTCTATTGTAAACTTTGCTAAATAAATCCTGTATTGAATAGGCAAACACATTGCATGTATTACACATTATATTGCATTTACTACTTTCACATTTTTATATCTGAAATTACTTAGTAGTCTTAGATTGGTGGTATGAGAGGGATGTTGCAAGGTAAGTATATTTTTAATAGAGCAATTTTTGGTGTTCAAGAAAGGCTTAGGTTTTATGTTGGTGTTGCTTCTTGCTGTCCATGCTCAGTTTGTTGGACAAAAGCAGTAATAAGTTTGTTGACTACTTTGAGTATCAGAAAGAGTGTGTTCCTGTGATGCCCAGTCCTGACAGATGCTTATATCTGCTGTTCCTGTTGAAAATAAATTTAAGTATCAAGGGAGCTCAGGAATGACTTGTTTGATGCTTGACAGTTTAAAATAGGTAATTCAGAGAAGCGGAATTGTGTCGTGATGGGAATGCCTTTGATTTACTGAGAAGTATGGCAATGAAACTTAAAATCCCACATTGGACAGCACATTCTTAGGCTTGGTACACCAAATCAAAACAGGAGGGTGTTTGAGTTGATGCTGTTAAGTGCAATCTTGGTCACAGGACTGACTGTCAGTCCAGAATTTTCCTGCAGATTTGATTTGAGCTTGACATTCTTGTTAAAGGCAGCAATATAGCCATCAGCCAACTTCTTTCTGTAGCCAAGACAGCAGGAGCTGTGCTAAACTATTCTCTTCTGGAAACAGTTCTTGAAGTATCGTGTGTATGTATATATATATATGTATGTATCTAACCTTGAAGCTATGGGACCTTGTTTTCAGGTCAGTTAACATTTTGTGCCCTTTGGGCTCCTGCAAGGCATAGCTGTAATGAAAATGAATCTTGTATGGAGGCTTGGCACTAGCTACTGATTTGAGGCAATGTCCTTAATAGGGTAGGAGAGAACCCGCCTATTAGGCTGATCTAAAAATTTGAGTTGCCTTTAGTCACTTAAAATTACTTTGACATTGGAGAAGGAGAGCAAATTCTGCTCCATCTGAGGTAATGGTTTATGGTGCTTGTTTAGCCATTTAGTGACCACATGCTATTTTGCCTCCATGTGGGCAAGAGTAAATTGTCTAGCTAGTTTTTGTGCTAGACTCTCATTTCTTAAAAGCAAGGACTGATGCCCCAATATATATTTAATAAATGATTCTTTACAGTAGATGTTCTGCTAATGGCATCAGAGTCATTTTGTGGAATTGATTTACCTGCTTTGTACATCTTATCTTCAAAATGGAAAATTGTGCGAGGCAAGTTTCAGCTTTTGATCTGAATACATATAATTTCTTTTATTGCTATTGATTTACAAGTCTAGTTTCTAAAACATTAAAATTCCAGTAGTCCCGATTTTCAGTAACGTGGATTTTTGTCCCAAGGGGCCTGAGGGCAGTAGGTGTACTAAGCTCTTGATGTGGTAACCAAACTGCAAACCCTAAGCAACAAAGATACAAGCTCCATAGTTTCATATAACCACTGTAAGGAGCAAGATAATCTCTAGTTTATGTCTGGTATGAGCAGTCCGTGAGAGCAGGAGAGCACAGTGAGTAAGAGAGCAATACACAGTTTGCAGGTCTTACAGTTTACCTTTAAATTTTTTTTATAGTTTAAACACCAAGGAAATGAGCTAGATCTTAAATCTGTTCTCCTTGCTGTCATTTTGGATATGTCAAATTTTCATTGGTTATTCTAGTGTTCAAGGCCATAATCTGCAGCTTTTTTTCTTTCTTTTGTTTTTTTTTTTTTTAAGACAAAAGACTGACTAAATCTTGTCTGTAGAGGAAGATATTCTCACTGGAATTTAACTTGAGAAGGGAGGGGCTCTTGGACTATTAAAAAAATGTTGGTTGTCTTATATTTATAGTAATTACCTTTTCTTCCTCTAAAGACAACTGGCTTTGGGTTTACCATAATGTTCCAAGTAGCTGTCAGCAGCCTGTGGTGAATAGTGAGATGGGTATCAAATTATCAGCATTATGATTTCACTAATGGATAATATGAGTACAAGAACACCTGGTAACCTTCAAATACAATCCTGCAATGGCTTTAAACCAGAGCTCCCTAATTAATGAGAAGCTGTGGCCTAAAAGCCACATGAAACCTGTTAATTCTGTTTAGCATATTGTGAAGCATTTGAAAGTCTTTCCTAGTGTCTTGAAGAGAAATTGTTCAGGATAATGTTTTTCACAGAAAAAATAATCGGTGATTTTTCTCCTTCTGCCTACCGTGGGGTAATGCTCAGCAGACTGGGGCTTTGAAATCCTGTGTCATTTGTATGGTTGCTAATGATCTGCAAAGAATATATATATATGACTTTCATTATAAAATAAAAGAGGGAGGGGGCTGATAAATGACTTCGACCACTGGAAAAGAATGAAATGTTTTAAAATAGCCTGTGCGAATGCAGAACTTCGTACATGAAGTATAACCGTAGAAGTGACATGCATTGGGGTGCACGTTTCCAGAGATGCGTTCATATATGTTCCCAGAGTAGGGACAAAGCGCAGGGTAATATCTTCTTTCGTTGTCATTCCACGCTCCTAAACTGTGCCATTTTGTCACTTCGACTGTCAGCCTAGCCCCTTCAAATCAGCCGAACGGTCCCTGAATGAAATTCAGCTGTAACACTAGTTACTGGGTGCTTTGTTCCCCTGGCTGGACAACAGGTCTTCAACGCATGTAGTTCCCTCTGCAAAGGTACTTGCTCAGGACTTGGGGAAGGTCTTCCTTTGAGCAGCATTTTCTGAGATACCAGACAAGAAGCCCTCACGGAGCAAGATCTGAGTACGTAGATGAGAACAAGCCCCCTTGTTCATGGATCGGTGTAATCCTTGACTCACTGAGCTGGGGGAAAGGGAGGGACCTGACTTTGGGCACTTTATAAGAGCAGATATTTCCTCTCCTTTGTTACCTTGCTCAGGAATTTGGCCAGGAACGGTTTCCCTCTGCTGATGGGTGCCAAGGTGAGGCTATGGCCTGATGTGAACTCCAGCAGGCTCTCCTGGATGTAGATTGACATAGAGAACAGAGCAGAAAATGGAGGCCTTTGTCAAAGCCCCCTTTGTAACTGTAAATAATGCACCTTTGTATCACGGCAGAGAAGTTTCCTATTTGACCTCATGTTTTAATAAGTGAATGGTAGGTACACTTGCATCCAGAGAGAATCATTTAGAGAGACTTCTCCTGCATCTCAAAGCTGACAGCCGAGCACCCAGGGGAGGGGTGAGGGATGGTGCTGTGGTGATGATGATGATGGTGTGATTTGACTGACACAGGAAGAAGGCAGATGGGTTCTGTTCCACTTGCCCCACATAAAACGGGGTGGGTTTGCGTGCAGGAGTGTAGGAGCCTGGCATACGCTGTGGGACGTGGGGGTACAAACATCTGAGTTCCAGCCAGCACCAGTAGAAGCCAAAGGAGGCATTTTTAAGAGCTATCCTAAAAGTATGGTAGCTCCAGCCCTTCCACTACTGGAGTTTTTAAGCTACTTGCCTTATGAGGCCATACATTGGCCCAATACTTCAGCCATGCATACACGCAACAGTCACAGCTTTTAAACAATCACAGGAGAGTCTAGGCTAGAGCAGCTGCTGGTATTTTGGGGGGCCAGTGTCCTAATTTGGGCCTTTCTGGTCTTATTCTGCTGTCTTTTCCTTCTTGTTCCTCTGTGTTGGCGCTCATCACGTAGTCTAGCACTGGTGGCTGGGTTCCCTGCCACGAGAGCAGCGGAGAGCAGCTCGAGGTTTGTCCTCAGAGCTGTCCAGCTGGTTTCTGCCTGTTTTCTTCTAGAACTCACCACTGCCCTTGCTTGTTTTACTTTGTCTGCATTTTTTAACCTTGTGAATCAAGCCTGTTTTGTGGTATCAGAAGCTGGATACAGCTACTTATTCTAGCTCAGGTCCTGTCCAATGCAGTGTCCAATTCATGTACCTCCTGATAAATATTTGCTTAACGTCTTCCTCAGTCTTAAATGACAGGTTCTACAACCTGTAGAAAGCTTCCTACTGTCTGATTTAGATCTTACTGAAATTTACACACACCCCCCCACTTTTTATCTATCCTGGCCTTGGAGAATAAATTTCACCTCTCCCTCTCCTCTCTCTTTTTCCCTTACGTCCTTGGCAGCTGAGACTGATTCATGTTTCCCTTCAGGCTCCTTTGCTAAACAACCCCAGTGAGTTCCGTTTCCCTTTGTGCAGACAGCTTGTCCCATGCTCGTCCTGGGCGTAGAACTCCAGCTGATGCCTTCCTACCCAGCTGAGCCGAGCCTGAGGATTACATCAGTTGGCTTTTACTTGCCATATCCTGGTATGGCATTTACTTCTTAAAAACAGGATGCCATTTCTGACCCAGGAACGTTTGAACGCACTGAGAGCGCCATATACTTTCTATGGAACTGCCTAATTGTTCCCAAGCCTGCACTTGCGCTGTAGTGTAGTGCTGCCAAAATGTAAAATCCTGCATTAGAGCAGCTTCGGTTTAATTTTTTTACCATCTGTTTCTGTGGTTAGTCAAGTTTGTTTTGAACTCCTGTCGCGTAGTGTATCCACAGCCCTTCCTTTACCTTTCTCTGGCACCAGTACAATGCTACTGATTAAAAACACTGAATGGTAATGGAGCATGAAAAGACCTCTGCAGAATCTTACTGCTGTGTTATGATGAACTAATGATAAATACTCCCTAAGCAGGATTTCCCAACAAGCTTTGTCAACTGCTCCAAGCAATTTTAATCTGTACGATGTTTCCTTAGTTTGAGAATATCACATGAGAGAGTATCAAAAGCCTCATGAAAATCAACACGTGATTATCTGCTGCTTCTCACTTTATGGTGTATTACGCTGTTGAAAGGAAATGCACTGGTTTGAAATGATCTGACAAATTTATGCTGGCTTTCATTCATCATCATGTTACTCTTCAAGCACTAAAAAGAACAAAACCCAAATCTGATTACTTGCCCAGAAAAATTCTGGAAGACTGCAGTTGGTTTGATCTATGTTTTCCTTTTTCCCTGTTCTAAAGATTGCTCTTTTAAATCACAAGAAAACCGTTAACAACTCTGTTAGCTACTTTTTGGAAACTTTTTTGGTTTGGTGCCCAGGATAAGACCTAAGCTGAGTGAAAAATCTCACATACCTCAGTACTGATGTGGCAGGATCCATATGAGTTCCCATGAAACTGCCAGTGGTATATTTGGTAGGGAGAATGGTGGGTTTGTACTGCTGTGTTTTGTCTTCATGTGGTGTTCCCACAAAGAAGATTGATAAGAATCTAGTAAGCAGCTTTCATAATACGTTGTGCAAAGCCTTAGTAATGTGCCTTCAAGTACCTATAGGCATAAAAGGAGGAAAGTGCTAACCTATCACCGGAATCCATGTTTATTGAAGGATCTTAAGGAGAAATAGGGAAGAAAGGAGATAAACCTCTGAAGTGTCTTGTGATGTCCTAATGTCCAGTGATGAGAAACAAGAAAGCAGTCCTGTCAAAGTCAGCCAGGCAAGGCAGTGTCCCACCATGACCCTCAAACATAGGGTGAAGGCTGCAGCTCTGCCCCTGTCCCTGTCCTTTGCTGGCTGGGGGAGGGGGAGCAGCGTGCAGCTCAGACAGTATTCAGGCATCTAAATGGTCAGTTTCATAAAATGTTCCTTCCTGACCTTCCCTTGGATTCACAGTAACTACCTGATTTCTTCTGGTCCCTAGACTTGAGTCCAGGTCGAGCTGTTACTGCTTACCAATGGGCTCCTGTTACTCTTTTCCTCCCAAATCTTTCCTAAAGCCTCCTCATCCTGGGAAGTTGGCAGGCAAAGAGGCTTTCCTTGTCAAGAGGATTCCCATCTTCCTCAGCAGCTCATGCAACATCATCCCGTGACTGAGGGTGACAAAGCCATCTTGGAAACGTCGCCTGTGCGCCTGTCTCCAGGAAGCATCTGGCTCCACCTGATCCTTGAGCAGAAGGATTAGGATTCACAAGTGCAGAGCAACATCACTGCTGCTTTCTCTCCTGTTCAGGCCTGTCTTGAACGTATCTTAGTTGAGCAGCCAGGGTCACTTGGTGCGTGACTCTTGGCTGTCTTTGTGCCTCTCCAGTGCCTTTGAGGCTTGGGTGCTGACAGAGCCCATCTCCTGGGCAGGAGCCCTTCTGTCATGCCCAGCTGAAAGTCCGGCGGTCCCTGCTGCTTTTTCCTTGCAGTGATGAGCATGAAATGGTTTTTCGGCAAGGCATTTGTTATTTTCCACAACAAGGAGCAAATCGTCGCTTGTTGGCAGGATATTGGAGCAGCAATTTAAACCGTCTTTAATTTGGTGGCTACCTGTTAGGAGCGGAAACAGAGGAAGCCTGCGATATGTTCATTTCCGTTCTCCTTACCCTAGCAGATAGAGCGAGCAATGAATCACTTTCTTCGTAACAATATTTTTAGTGGAAGACTCTTGTCATACCTCTTCTTGATCATCTTTTTTTCTAGATTGAAGTTGCTTGATGTTTTCTCCTCTAGACTCTCCGTAATTTGTCTGCATCTTTGAAGTGTCATCCCCCAAAGTGGAGGTAGTCCTTCTGTCAAGCCTTCACTGAGAACAAAACCAACACAATAATGATTTCCTTTCCGTGTTATGCTCCTATTAATGTATCTTATAGTTGATAAAGCAAATCTTTAATTAAGTTGTCTCTGTCAGCATAAACTTTGGACATTCCCGTGTAGTGGCACGGCTAACTGCACCAAGTCTGGGCTAGACTTTAAAAGGATTTAGATGCTAATTAATTTTATTTAGGCACCTGAATACTTTTAGAAAACTGATCTCTTGCATATTATGTTGAGATTGTCATTTCTCTTTATTAAGGTGTAAAGCCATAAATATGGATTAATGGTTTTGCTTTGGGACCCCGATGCCTTGATTACAGATAACCAAAAGTCACTTTTTCAAAGGCCTGAAGCAGGCAATTAAGATGCAATATTGGCTCCACTTACAATGTCACTATCTTGACATGAAACCTAGATGTAGCACTGTAAAGGAGACATGAAAGATGCAAGCTTTGCCTGATTTCCTTTGCACTTCAATAATCTTTACATTTACACTTCCAGTGAGGTGTCAAAGATTTGGATGTTATATTTTTGGATGAGAATTGAAATAAAATACTTCAGGCAAGAAGTTAAGTCCCTGAGCCTGTACTCTCAGTGGAATAACAGCAGACCACAAAGAATCCGAGAGACATACTTCACCCTGACAGCTTTTCTGTGTGATGAATGTATTTTATACAGTGCTAATTTAGTGTGAAGACCCCACTGTTGTCTATAACATCTAATGAAAAAACCCTAAAGTCAAATACTTTTTTAAAAAACAAAACAAAACCCAAACAAAAACCCAAAACAAAACCAAAACCCCACAAAACCCACCCCACACTCTAAGGCAAATTACAGCAATTGCCAGGGCATTGCAGTTTACAAAAATCTTCAAAATTATGTGGGGCAGCTCCTCAGTTCTAGCTGACTTTTCCTAATTAAAACAAATTCAGTTAGTAATTCCTAGGTTGTAAGTTGAAAGCACCAATATAGCTTGTCCTTCGATGCAGTAACATTTAAAGATACCTTTAATCTGAAGTAATTAATTAGGAAATATGCTATAGTTCCCCCTAGGCAACTCCCCTAGCAAACAACCGGCACTACTTAAAAGCTTGTGTGTGCTTGAAAGTGATATACATATTAAAACATATACCTGAAATTCTGTAATAGCTTTCACTTCAGCCACAATCCTTTCTGCGTTTTGAAATGTGCAATAAATCCCTGTGCAAATATAATATCATGCTTTCACATTTCAGCCAATAATCTCAAAAACAATAAATCTCAATTAAGCTTCACAGCAGCACATTCTCCCACAGTGGGACATAAAAGACTATTTCCACTTAAGAAATTCATGAAATTAAGTACAGGGAATCTAGCTTGCTGGCCCAAAATCTGTCTCATAGTAAGGAACAAGGCCAGAAGGAGCTATAGTGCTGGTCTCTGAAGCGAAGGCAACTTTGTTTTACTGTCATTGTGTTGGGCTTCATCAAGGGAATGTGCAAGGGTATTTCAAGCCTAGGCTTCAGGATTATCCATTCTCCATGGATAAAATTCTGAGCAGGTTCGCCCCTCTCTGAAGCACCATGATTGATACACACCATGAGATTTGAAAAACAAAAAGGTTTGGATACCACTTTCTTTTCTTGGACCTCTAGGACATTTTTTTTCTGGGGGAGGGGGAGGGGAAGCTTTTGTCTGTAACCCTAAGAGCTGGAGGCTTTTTCTCTAAAATACATACATAAATTGCGGATTGTCGTACAATCAGAAGACCCCAGGAGTTCTAGCCTTAGGAACTACAGCAAGTGTGAGTATTGTGAGACTGGCAGGACTGCAGCGCAAAAATGAGGCTTGCTACCTTAACTAAATGTTTTCTCTCAGGGTGAAATGCTCTTCCACTGCACAGAACCCACAGAAGAAGTTTTGCATCGTATTACCATATAATTATGCGGGCTTCTTAAGAGCGATCATAGTAAGAACTGAACAACGCCTAATTCCCATCTCTGTCATGCGCACACTAGTGAGCGTTGCCTGGGCTGCACATGCAGCCGCCTTTCAAGGCAACTATTAGAGCAGACCCTTTTATGAACAGGGTTAGCTGATATTTGGCTTGCAGAACAATTTACTTAGACTGAAAAGTTGTCACAAGTTGCTGTGTTTACAGTCACATACAGCTCTCCAGAGCTAATAGTAATCTGATAATGCAGTGAACACTTTTTCTCTTTCTTTCTTTCTTTAATGTATATCTGAGAATTCTTAAATTTAAGTCTTTTTCATTAAAGAATATGTCTTCCTCTTTCCTGATCTCATGATTTCTCAGCATCCTTGAATGGTGCAATTAGAGGTGTGAAGGCAGGTCTGCTCCAGATCTGATGTTCCATTGGACCAAATTTGGTATGGCAGTCTAAAAAACAGTTTTACTGCTTCAGTGAGGTGAAGTATACATTAATCATACCTACCAGTTAAGTTCTGACTGTGGCAGCAGTAGTTTACTGGAGCTCCTCAGTTCATCTGGCAGAAGTGTCGTTGGCTGTAGTGGAAAGGTAACAGTAGTATTCAGATTGGGTAAGTACTGAAAAAGCATCTTTTCTCTATTTTCATTCCATTCGGGCAACAGCCTCCAAAACACATCAATCTGTATGTCTGTTGCCCAGTCCTGGCCTAGAAATTGTTCTTAAAAATGTAATGAAATTCAGCGCTGGTCACATGCGTGGGGGATGTGCTCTGAATGCATTTCGCTCACTAGCAGGAGTATTTGTTATTTGATAACTATAACTGTACTGAGTTGAGGCCAACCACTGTGCTACAGTTCAGGTCACATTGTGTTAGAGAAGCTATAAATGTGTTGGGAATGACCATCACTGCGTAGACAGTGGAGGATGGTAACTGATGATCTGGGAACTTGGTTTGAGTGAGTACCATTTGCTTCTAGCAGTATTCACCTGCAGAAGTTGAATGGGAGCATGAAAATAAAACAACACAGCGATGTCTCTTGTGCTAAACCAGGGAGTTTTCATCTGTTCATTACTCTATTGAAAAATAAGTTGAAACTATCTAACTCAGCTTTAGGTTGGTGTTTTGATAGGCCAATTCTCTTCAATGAACTCTTTGAGTAAGTTGTAGTTCAAACTTATTTGTTTGCAAGAAAAGTCACAAAATGTAAATCAAACAGTTCTGTTTCAAAACCCAAACATAATAAGCCTGTGTGGTTCTAGCATATAGAACTGATCAAAGATTTAGTAGCACTGTTTGAAACAAATACTGTTTCCCAAGTATTCCTCAATGCAAACACACTAAATGTTAATTTCAGAGGGTGTTATTAGAAGACTTTCTTAAGACAGTCTGAAAGCAGACTAATGCTCATCTTCATTGTCTTGTTCGTGATAATGCAATGACAAGCCCTAGAGCAGCAGAGGTCATAGTGCAAATTTCATACGGGAATTACTTCACATGTTTCACTCTGGATTGCTGCACAGCTGAACCAAGACAGTGAAAGATCAGAAAGGTCTTTCAAACTGTTTTAACTGCAGGAGGAAACTGAACATGGATGCATCTTTAATGTGATGCTGCTTGTTGACAAAGACCCTGGTGTTGTTTAGCGGAGCCTGAGAAAGATCAAACAGGACGGCGTTTCCTTTCTAACATCTCATCAGCCTTACAGCCAGCACCCTGGCCCAGAGCCCTGACTTTGTAGACTTTCTTTTAGGGTCCTGCTACATGTGCTTTTGCAGCTGTACCCACAGCAGTCCCCACTGGCTTCCTCTGAGTTCTTTTTCCATCTCTTGTGCTCATACCTATGCCTACTGAAGCAATACCCAAGTGAGCTTTGTGGCTTGGCCTTGCCCTTAATAAGATTCATGGAACGTTTCCTCTTTAAACAGATACCACTTCTGAAAACACATCCGCTTTACTATAGCAGTCCTCTTCCCTTGTTGGGTACCCTTTAAATGGGGTAAATCCTGGTAACGGATGGAAAGAAATGAGTTTGAATTAGACTGCCAAGGCTTGCTGTGAGGCTTCATGCACACTATCCTTCCTGAACCGTGACCCTCCTTTTAGCATCCTCCCCTCAGTGTGTTTGTTTCCCATTACAAGGCCATTCTAACACCTGAATAATCTCATTTAACCTAATGGTGTCTTATTTAATCCAGTGGTTTCCACTGTGGGTTTACAGGAGAACCAGCCGTGGCAGAGCACAATGATCATCAGAGAAAGGGACAGTGCCCGAGCCTACCAAACAGCAGCTGCCTTTCTGAAGAAGACCCTGTTTCACTGGCAATAGTGAAGAGATGGAGATAAATGCAGCTGTGAATTAGTGTGCAAGCAGGGTCGTCAAGAATTTCTCATTTCCAGTCACTTAGGACCGCTTTTTCCAGAACATCTGGTGTTGATACCAATAATCCCTCCCTCTTTGATCTTCCCATTTTTTTACTGCTTATTTCTCTCTCACACAATTAGTGCAAGTTGTTTGTGCCCTTTTATGGCCACCATATGTTGGAAACCTGAACTCTGCAGGGAGACTCAGGCAGCGCTGCACAAGCTGTTGCAGTGTTTGAACGGAGCTGCTGGAGTTCTGCCAGGGAAGGTTGCTCTGGACCCATCCTGCTGGATTTGTCTCCGACTGTTTCCCAGACCCTGTAATATTCCTGAAGTTCTGCTCATCAGGGAAGACGCTTGTACACACACAAGCAAGAGGTAGTTCATATAATCCCCACAGATTTTTCAACAATTGAGAGACTGAGCTGGAATTTGATATCTGTGAAGGACTCCAGGGAGAAATTTTCCAAGTTTACGTGCTGCTCTGTCCAGTTGTTGTTTGATGTCCAAGTCAGAAATATAAAACACTGTTGTCACCAGAAATTCTTCTGATGAATATCTGAGAGTTATTTCTAGTAGGGTCACTATTTCCTCTGAGGTTTCTATTTTTTTTTTTTTAAAAAAAGGCAAGTTACTCAGAAAACAAAGTAAACCTCTTGCATGTTGTTTTGACAAGAAGCTCAGTCAATTCCCAATGTTTTTGTATGTACTCTGTCCTGAAAAGAAATTTGACTCTTTGCATCTGGATGTATAATTTTCTGCCAGGTAACTTGTCTGTTTTCAAGCTACAGTTGCCCTACAAGTGATTTCAGTGTAACTCTGCACAGCCACAAGTCTCTGAATGAGTCTTGGATTCCTTCAAATAACAGGGACTGTAGCCCTGCACAAGCGAAGGCTGTACCTTAGATGCTTGACAAAGGTACAGGTGGAGAACTGGGCTGACAATTTTTGGATGTCAGACATCCCTTTGTGTGGATCTTTTTTATGACGAGTGCTGGCAAATAAAGGGTAGAGCAATGTGGCAGTCTAACAGTGGTGTTGACACTGCTTCATTCAGTGATCTTGCTTAGAGGTGTCCTTACTTTTGCTTCGGCTATTAGCATGAATAGGCTTGGAGAGTCTGATCCCACTGTATGTAAAAAATGTTGTGTAGAACGCAGTTGTATAAAAAGAAAGGGTTCCTTTGATTTTGAGAGCATGAAGGAGCTCTCCCTCACCAATGAATGCCGTAAGGAAGGCAACATTCACCCTTTATGGGTATTGGAGGGATGTTGAGTGGGGAAGGCATGGTATGATACGGACTACCACATTGAGTGGAAGTATCACGTGAGTGCAGATAAAACTCAAATTTCTCCAGTCAACCAAATTGCAGGTAGAGAGAAAGAAACAGGCATAGAGGACAAGATGCCAAATAGTATAAATCCCCCCCTTTTTTTTTCATGGCATAAGTGTAACTGGGTGCACCCAGAAAATACTGAGAGAATGCTCCAGGTTGAACAAAAATATCTCTGCAACTGGAAATTAAAAGAACTGAATTTTTATGCCTTCAGGGTGCATGTTGCTCCAAACCACAGGAGGGTGGATGTCATATTCCCCCTTAAGCTGCCTACAGACTGGACTGTGAACACCATGGATGCAGAAAATAAGACTGTTGCAGCATGGTCCAGCTGCAAGCTGGAGGATGAAGCTCTTTTTTTTTTTAACCATGTTCTTCCAAACAGGTAATGGGAGAGGTTTTAGCACTGTCATTTTCTTGGAGAAGAAGTTCTTCCTGCTCAGGAAGAATTATTGGAGAATTGCATGAGTGACACTTATTCCTTTGGGGTTTTTTTTTCTCCTTTTAAACATTGTTATTTCTGTGCCTTTAAGTGGCTTTGCACCATGAATCGCATCTATTTTGAAACCTAGAGACTAAGTTTTTTATGAATACCAGTTACAGAACCTGAATCCTTATTAGCAAGACTCAAATCCCATTAGTATTGCTTTTTGCATAAAATATTCAAAATGAATTATATATATTTGTAGGGTAAGGGAGGAGTAAATTAGTAAATAGAAAAAAAAAAAAAGAATTTTATGCAGGAAACATGGCCTGAAGTGCGTACCTGAGACTTGGGATATAATCAATAGGTAAGTGTGCTGTTGAATTTGGATATTTTCTGTAGGTGGATGATGGAAATTGTGCAGCACCGATATGTAAATAATGCAGATACACTTAGTAACTCTGACCCGTTGTTTCTGAAACAGAAGAGAATGTACCAGGAAGAGCCTGACAATAACGCTCAGAATAAGTCTCTAAGCCACATGAACACATACAGCTCCCAGCAGCCATTACAAAGGCAGTCTGACAATTTGGGAACTGTATTTTGATGATTCCTTCTCCCCTCTTGCCCTCACTCATCACAAGGGGGTTTTTGCGACTATATGGATGGGGGCTTCCAGTGTGTGACTTGTTCAAATACTGAATTTTTCAGTCACTAGAGGGTAAATTCACATAAAATGTGTGTCCTCTTTGTGTGCTACTGAAAACAAATACATAGATGGTCTAATTTGTTTATAAAATCTCAGAGACAGACATGTGCTGCTGTAGATGAATATAAAGAACAGCTGGCTCAAGCTAGATGCTGTGGATTGGAAATACTAATTAATGTTTTTCTAAAGGCTGTATCTCATACTGCAATTCACCCCAGGACTAGGGAAAAAAAGATATTCACAGCAAGAGACCAAGCATTGCAAGTGTTTGTATGCTACTGAAACCTTCGCTTAAAAGCAGCACAAATTTACCCTGAGCTCTTCCTCTGCTTCCACACCCCTAAAATGGCTCTTTGCAATAGATCACAGTGTTTGTATTTGGGGCAAAATGATCGTAAATACAGAAGGCAATACGCAACTAGTTTTTCTACATCCCGATATCTTACCTACTGCCTTTCTGCTCTGGTAATTGCCGTGGTCTTGGCAGTGGAGGGAGGAAGCCCCAGGTAAGCCTGCCCGGCGGGAGCATGAAGAACTGTGCCTCCTCAAAGCGGGGCCACATGCTGGGGCGTTTTTCTTCAGAACCACCCGTAATGTTTTGGTAGGTAAAAGTAACCAAGTCTTGTGAAATGCAGAGAAAATATCTCCTCTGCATATTTTTCCAATTACAGAGGGCAAGAAAACCTCATTTGCCTCGTCTTTGATCTCCACAGATTAACTGGAGGGACTTAGTTGAAAGCCTGGGTCTTCCTCCAGTTGACAGCAGTGTTCTGGTCTTTATTTCACCCTCCAGCCTCCAAGGCACCAGGACTCCTGCTGTCCTGGCAAACCTCTCCCAAATAAAATAATGCTGCGGCTTTGGTAGCCTCCCATTAGGCTTTTTATTGCCTCACTGGCAGTGTCCTTTCCTTGCTGTTTGTTGAGAGAGCTTCAACAGCCTTTCTCTTACTGCGTGTTAGTAAGACCGATGGAAGATCTTTCCACAGTACAGAACCCAGAGCTCTGTCCCTGTCTGAAATGCTAACAAAATTGATAAAGGAATTAAATCTCCCAGCAAGCATCTCAAACAGATGTGATATTTGTGTTTGGAGGTGATGTATGTTCTCCTCTGAATATGGAAAACTAGCTCCCGTCCAGTGCATTCAGAATAGATAAACAAGTTGTCACGCATAATTTTAATGGTGAAAATAACTTCGTGTGGGTGACAGAATGAGGATAAATGCATTTAATATGAAATCCTGTTTTATATATGGACACATAGGCTGTATTTCTCATACATGATAGCATAATTTCTAAAGCATTTTTAAGGTTTTTATAGCTCCAGTTCTGCTCAAAAGATAATTCACCAGACCGTGTGGAAACTCTCCCCCTCCTTTAAGTGGCTTAATACCTGAGCAAAACAGGCAGTTGCTGAAGACAGAAGCCCGACAGGGACAGCAAAAACCCTACAAGAGGCAGCCACTGCCTCCTTTGCCTACAAGAAGGGGAATTGCTGCTGTTGGTGAGGGTTTCGGCTGCGTGGGGCAGGGCTGCTCCGATGGCAGGGCAGAAGCAGCTCTGCCCCCATTCTTCAGTGGCACCTGTGTTGGGGAGGTGTTCACAGCTAAGAAACAGAAGTTCAGCTTTGTCTACTCCATTAAGAAGACTTGCATTGGCCTTGTCCCATCCTGACCCGTGTGAAGCTGAACCTCTATGCAGGATGCGAGCCTCTGTTTGCAGCACCGCATTTTGATCTCAGCTGAGCTTCTCCAGTATTGCGGGGGAAGCATATAAATGCATGAAATGGTGGCTAATACATATTTGGAGTCTTCTGCCCTGATGCCAATGGCCAGGACAGCTGCAAGGTGTCATGCTGAAGGCAGGCTTTCTCTCAATCAAAATCTGACAAAAGGAAAAAGCTCTTGATGCCGATGCTGTAATTTCATTTCTAATGAGCATTCTACTATCTGAAACAAAAGCTCAGCACTGCCAGAGGGCTCTTGCGTGGTTATGACTAATATAAACAAGTATTCAAAAGTCATTCTTCCTGTGCAAGCTGATCCCATGGTGTACTTACCTAAGCCATTCTCTTCTGGGGCTAGCTTGGTGGCACACTTCAAGCATAAGAATCACTAAACTAGATTTAGTCATGCATACTTGAGTCACAGTCTGGTGTTACTTAATTTAGTACAGGCCATTAAATATTTTTACCTCCGTATTAGGGTCAGGACAGGAGAACTAATCCAGTGAGATTCACTGAGGCTTTATATGTCATACAAAGTACTCAAGCTAATCTTCCACACTCAAACTTACTCCCCACTACATGTGACTGAGACAGAAGTACAAGGGGCTCGCATATTTCGTGTATATACACACATATTTACTTGTGAGGTTGGTGAGACTAGTGTGTATGTGTGCAAGGACAATATTAAACACTAAAACCATCTTCTTGCAAAGGCAAAGCGTTTCAAGGTGAGAATAAAGATGTTCAAGGTGACAGCCAGAGCAGAAGTGCAGAATCCCTAGCCTGGTCTGACCCGAAGATGTTTTGCTGGTACAGATACACCATGGATGCACTGCAGTGGCACAAAATACTGCTTACTTCAGCATGGCTACCTTGGTGCAGGATATGTTCATCGGGGTTTCAAAGCACAAGATTTATTAATATATTAAGAGATAGTTACACTGATGGAAACATCCTTGTTACACAGAGGCCTGAAGTAAAAAGACACATTTGGCACAATCATTTTAGAAATCTTAATCTATTTAGCCTCTTTAGTATTCATCTTGTTAAACATGTACAGCACTAAATAAATTGGTGCTACTTAAATATTTATCAGATATCTCTGCATGTTTAAATAGCAAGCAGGCAGCCAGTCATAAACATCAACATGTTTTTTTTACCATCCCTCCAGGATCATCTACACTTCTTTTCCCCTCAAAGGCTCAGCATCACGGTCACCCCCGTGCCACTGAGCAGGGAGAAGCCAGGCAGGGGCTGGCAGGCTGTGTGGGAGTGGGCTGGGATGCTGGGATGGAGGCCGGGACCCCCCTCGGGGCTGAAACCCAAGTCCCTGGCACAGCAGCATGTCCCCGTCCCCCCGGCTGCAGCCCCCGGGGCTGCAGGGCCAGCGCTCAGCTCGGCCACCTCCATCAGTTACCCGGTGCTGTTCGTGACACTGAGCAGGCATTTCAGCGCATTTTTATTTGGAACAAGTTTTGTTTACACACACGATTCCAAATCCCACTGCAGCTTCAAGTTGTTGTATTATTATAACCTTTTGCTGCAAATAAGCTTTAAAAAACTGGTTTGCATCATTGCCAGGAAGCTTAAAAGCAGAGAGGAAAGAAGTCAACTATTTTAATATGAATTACAAAATCATAGCAACAACCATTAACGCCGACTCATCCCACACCCCTTTTCCACTGGTGACTGGTACGTTCTAACGGTGTGAAAGTTTGTGCCAGGTGCACTCAGGGAATTGTAATTAGAATTTGTTTCCAGCCATGTTTCACATAGCACTGGTGCCAGCCAAGCACAAACACGCGTCCTGCTGCCGAACGCTAGAAGAGGAAATCCCAGCAAACAGCCCTGACAAGACCACAGCACGGTACAGACCTGGGTTCTGATACCAAGAGTGTAAGTCCTACAGATTCACTGGGTTCAGCAATAGTAGTTTGAACTAGGATGAGTGATGACAGGGCAAGACATACAACCATTTATATTCTGCACTTCAATAGCGTCTTCCCCCTGAGGAGCCATGCACTTCACAAGCATCCTCGTTTCCCTTTTACAGACAAGGCAGTCAATGAAAAGAGAGGTTATAGTAACTTTCTAACATATGTATTAAAAGTTGGGGACAAAATGAACAAAAAAAATCAAAACTCTCTGACTCCTAGTTTTGTGCTATTACTGCAAAACCATGCTTAACCCTGCTCTGCGTGCATCCAAGAAAACTGATGGTGTGTCAATCTTTTCATTGTATGCAACAGGGTGGTTAGATATCAATGGTTCAGTGACAACCTCTGAAGGCATTTCAAGTGAGGTCTTTTGGGACCCAGTTCTATGCATTCCAATACTTTCCTCAATGATAGAGATAAAGGAGTGGAGGGTGTCCTTATAAAATATGCAACTGATGCCAATTTGAGAGGCACAGCAAGCAATTTGGAGACAGGATTATTCAAAATAATCTTTATAAACTCAGACAGTCCTAAATCAAATATATGAAGTTAAAGAAAGCAAAGTGAAAAGGAGGGGAAAAAAATCAAACACACGAAAAAACCCCAGGAAATACTTGCCTGGGCAGCAGTACTGCATAAGAGATTCTGGATATTGCAAGGACCGACACACACACTGAGTATGCACCAAGGATGGGATGCTCTTACCAAGAAGGCAGATTCAGCAGTGTGTGAAGAAGAGGCTACGTATGGGATGGGATGTCATTAGGTTGCTTTCGTCAGGAAGGGAACCCTCAAGTAGTCGCATATTTACACAGGGGAACTATACGTTTTAAAGGACATATGCAAATTGGGGAGAGGTCACAAGACAGAAATGAAAACATGACTCAGGATAGCTTTGAAGAACTGGGCTTTGATCCAGAAAACAGAAGACCAGGGGAAGGACATGGTAACATGTTCCTGTGCATGTTGCAGTATTTATTTCAAACACTGTTATGAAAACAGCGACAATCAATTACTCTCCACGTCCACTGAGGGAAGGATGAGCAGAAATGAACCTAATTTGCAGCAAAGAATATTTAGGTTAGATATTAGGAAAAATTTCTAATTATGAGCATAATTAAGCATTGGACCAGACTGCCTGAGGGACACAGTGAATCTGCCTTCACTGGAGGTGCTGGAGTGCAGGTTGGGCAAGTGCCTTGAGATGCTCTGGGCAGACTTTGCAGCTGGGAGAGGGAACCGGGGACCCTTCCTACTCTGTTTCTATGCCTATGTGGTATTTCTAAAGTCCTGAGATCCAGTGCCCAAATGAAATGTAATATTCCTGACACTACTATCTGTCTTAACATTCATCTGGTCTTCGTAGCAGCTTCTGGAGCAGAAAAGAGAGGCTAAAAGTTTGCTCCAACTGATTAAGCAACTCAATTGATAAGACTGAATAAAAGTGCTCCAGAGAAATTTTTTTGGCCACAAATAAGTTCAAAATTACTTCATACTACGATCAAAGCACTGCTAAATCTGTGCTAAACCTCTTCCTGCCCACTGAGAAGAACTGACATTCTGCAGATTTGAAATACAGCAACTGAGGAAGCCTGGATACAAAGGTTAACCTAGACAGATTAATATGAGCTCGTATAAAGCTCTTAATGCTATTCCAAATGCTAATAGTGACTGACATTATAGGGTTTCCTGGAACTGATTTAGAAAGACGAGAACTGTTTGCAATAAAAAGTCTGTTTATCTAATAAGAGCAAAAATTCCTTAATTACCCAGCAATTTAACCAATTATGATCTCATTTAACAGACAAATCATTTCTAAACACAGCATACATCTGTCTGATTTCCCAAGACACTGTACTGTACCATACAGTGCTCTTCAAACAGGGCTCCAGAGGCACTTTCAAAATATATGCTGACAGAAAGCTGTGGAAAAAAAGCAAGTTTTATTATAACCATTTTGCCAACCGGTAAAGTGAACTGCAGCAAGTACAGTGTTTTTCTCAAGGTGAGAGAGAGGGGGACAGACAGATTCATAGAGAGAGGTTTTAGTTTCACAATGTCCATCCCCTAGTCTTTTGTTCCAATCCTTGGCATACACAGCTCCTGCTTAAGCAGTAAATGATCCTCAACGCTCTTCAGCACATAGGTGCTCTACGGAGATGCTTTTGAAGCTTTTCAGCCATGCACATGCTTTTCCTTTTTATTTCAGCCATGCACATACTTTTCCTTTTTTTTTCTTTTTAGTGAAATAACAAATGTGAGACTATTGTCAATCTGGCAAAGGCATAATGGGAATTTTGAGAACCTCAAGGAGCTGAGCCATTTCACTGAGAGTAATCTTAGCTACAAATAGAACAGCAGTCCCTGGTAGTATTGCAAATCCTGCTTCAGCAGCAAAAATGTCTTAGAAGATTTTTTTTTTCCCCTCTCTAAAATTGGTGAGAAAATGTGTTCTTAAAATCTTTTAGTGCTTTTGCTAAGAAAGGTTGGACCAGATGATCCTTGAGATCCCTTCCAACCCTGTATTCTATGATTCTATGATTTAAACATCCAATTATAAAAATACCATCCCCCCTCCTCCATCGCAGAACTTCAATATTAAAAAAGAAATTGGGCTTCTCAGTCAAAATCAAAAGACAAGATTTTTAATTTACTGTCTTTCAGATGTTGCGAAGTGACTGCAGAAAATAAATAAATATCAGAATTGTTATAATATACACAAACTTAGGCTGGAAATTCAACTGGGAGGATTTTTCAAGTGTACATGGTATTCTGTGTCACCAAGTACAAACTAGTAACATTTGATGTACACCAAAATTCAGATTTGGCTGACAGCTACACACACATACATTTCCTCTTGTTGGGTTCAATGTAAACTGTATTCCCATCCCAGGGCAGATTTTGTTTCCTAGTCTTTCTGGAAATTTTCACAGACTTCACATAAGCAGGAAATATTTTTCATGTGATCTCTCTGCTCTTGCTTTGGCAACTCTCGGGCAGAATTACTATGCACACTTTTTATAATGTTTTGCAGGGTTTTGCTCTGCGTATTGAGATATTCTGCAAGCTACTTAAATCCAATTACAAAACCACTGCAATGTGCATGTTTGGTAATATGAAACAGCTGCTAAAGAAAGCTCGAAATACATCTGATGTGCACTTCTTAATTGCATGCCTTTACTGTACCAACTCAGCTCATATAGAATATATAAACTAATGTTTTACTGCAGTGAATTGTGGATTACATTTTATAGGATGATTGCTTCTACAACTACAGCATGATTTGGGAATTTATTTATTTTCCTTACTACAAATAGCAGAGGGTGAAAACTACGAACCTGCAAAAGCAAATATTCAAGCCTGTACAGAGGCAAATGCTAGGATGAGCAAGGTGCAACAGAAACGGAGAACTGGTAGCATTGAGAAAGCTTTACCAAAATACGGTGAAAATTACTATCATTTGGACTCGTAAAGTTAAATACAACAAAACAACACAAAGGCCCTAAGTTTGTGGGAATAATCTGCCTGGCAGGTAGCTGCCCTTGATTGTCCTGTAAGGCCTGTCTGTGACTGCCTCTTCAGATAGGCAGGATGAAACGCAGAGGAATTCAGTGAAGTGTCCATTTAGCGAGAGGAGTGGGAAAGGGAGTTTGCAATCTCAGCTCAAGTCTGTTAGACCCCCAGCTCTCCAAATGTCTGTAATTCAGTGTTCAGGGAATTAAAGAGCAGAAAGACTGCCACAATATAAGTCAGGCTCAGATTTATAGACAAAGCATTAGAGTAATAAACAATGGCTTCCAGATTTGTCAAAAGACCTTTTCTACCTTAGCAGCTGTGTAGAATTTGCAGGCTTTATAAGCTAAGAGAATACTGCTCCTTTCAAGTTGGAATTGGCACCAAAATCCCAATCTTTTATCTGTCACGTCCACTTTTGACCACTGCCTCTTCCAAGCACAGACCCTCTTTTTCCACACTGTATAGCTTGTACCATACTTGATGGCAGGGAAAGCCAACAATCTTCAGTCACAGGCACTAATTTGATCAAGTGACCAGGCAATACCAGTGCTGGTGGGCGTTAAAACATATTCTTTAACATGGTTCTTTCTAATATTTAGTTCAGAAAAGGAGAGAAAAGCATCAAGGTTCTACTTATTGAAGATTCTCTTCAAGAATGGTGCTACACTGTTACAGCAGCTTTAATTTGTCAAAGGAGAAGACTAAAAGAATCTCATAAAGGTCAAATGGCACCAAACAGTGTTGGGCCAAGATGTAGAGGTTAGACTTGAAGACTAGTATCACCACTGAGTGGCACCACACCTAATTCTTTCGTACTGCTTGGTCCTGTGGAGCCACTGCATTGGTCATCACCATTATGAGGCTGTTCAAAAGAGTAGAAAAGAAATTGGAAACTGAAACTAGACAAGTCAG
Organism: Haliaeetus leucocephalus; assembly: GCF_000737465.1. NCBI lineage: Eukaryota > Metazoa > Chordata > Aves > Accipitriformes > Accipitridae > Haliaeetus > Haliaeetus leucocephalus. The sequence goes on along the minus strand of NW_010972981.1, from coordinate 1,991,524 downwards.
GTGAAGGCTAAAATTTTGATCTTTAATAATGAGAGAAGATGGTCATTCAGACAGTTCACAATACAGCCAAGGTCTACTGTCATCTGAAGCCTAGGTACCTCTCTCCAGGAGTCTGCCATACCTGATGAGCTTGATGTTGAAACTAGTATGTAAGTCTTCATGGCTTCATGTATGTTGTGCATATGAATCACATGCAAGGTAATCAATCAGAACAGTCCTCTCTGACTTAAAAGAAAAACCCTATGAAACAACACTTGATGATTCATTTCTTCACCGGATGCTGTGCAGACCAAAGAGTGCATGACTTGCTGCAGTCCCTTTCATGAAAGCAGGTGATGAGTACGATGATGAAAGTCAGTCTGTGTTTTGCCCAGATTATGCGTGCAATGTCTCTGTTTTCTGTGCCTGTGTGGGCCTCCATTCCCAGGCCAAAGGGTGCAGACTGCAGGACGTCCTCAATTGAACGACCTGCACCCCAGACTTCACTGTTCCCTGAACTGTGCCAGTCTGGAGGCTACACGTGAACTAATGCTTACGCAACCAGAGACTGGAAACCTGAGCAAAGAGCAAACCAGCGTGACAACATGGATGCGGCCCTGCTGTACGCATCAGCTCGACTGTGAACTCAAGCACAGAGGGAGGGAAGCCGTAGCCTGCAGCAGGGCAGAACCAAGAGGCACGCTGCGGCTCTTGGAGCATGAGGCTGATTCTTGCTCTGCTGCCTGCACCAATATGGCTATGTGCTGCTTCTGACTCAGGCTAGATTTTAAGACTGCAGATTGACTTGAAAGCAAGAAACCTCAGGTGTCCTCGGACAGTATAAATGTTCCCTGTTCTCAAACGCTTAGTGTTGCCATGAATACTTATAATATGGAAAATCATTTGACATTCTGCAGTGCAAAAAGGCAAAGGAGCAGAGTTAAAGGTCAGCTTCTCTTTTTTATGTCTTGCATGCTTCAACAGCAGACATACTTTTCCCTTTCTTGGTCTCTCATAGTTTAATCAGCAGGGAGGGAGAATACGGGAAATAATAAATTAATGGGAACATTAGGGAAAGAAAAAGCCAATCTCCTCCATCAAATTCTGAAAACAGCTTCCTTGACCAAAAAAAACCAAAAAATCAATTACTTTATAGAGGAGAAAATGGCATTTTGCTTGGAGCATGTTATTATCAGGGCTGCAGTCTTTTGCTCAGCCGTAATGAGCATTTTTGCACCAAACTTTAGAAGACAAAGGAGGGAGCTGGAGCTGTGAGATGGCAAAGGGGAGAAGCTGCACTTTTGTTTTGCGTGATAACAGCTTGTGGATAGTAGGCTGCTGTCCCAACCATTCAGTGGAAAGTGGGATCTTGGGATGGGGAGGGACAGAAATGGTATTTTTTTGGAAGTGTGCAGTTTAACATGAGGAGAGGGAGGGAAAAATTCACCACCTAGACCAGAAGCGTGGACAAGGTAACAATAAAAATTGTTCTCTACCCACACTGTGAGAAACTTAGGGATCAGATGCTCAGCACGCCTCTGAGAAGGGCTTATAAAATGCAGGCCCCTTACTATCCTGGTAATAAATTTTCAGCTGAGGTACAGCCTGTGTAAGATAAATCATTATACCTCATATAGTTCATTTGAGGAGACTTGCACTAGGTGTAAAGTTAATAATAGAAACTAGAGCAAAGGGGCCCTGTCAGGTTAATCCTGCGATGTGTGTTGTTTATGTGCTTCCTGCAAGATGTTGTAGGTGGTGGTGTCATTCTCCCTGCAAACATAATGAACGGATGCCTTCCTTTCTTGTATTTTGTTGTGCTACAGATTATTTTATACTGATATTAAAAATAACCTTCTTCCAATCTTCTTTACTCACATCAGACAGAATTTACTCCTGAGCAAGCAGACAAAAGAAGGTCACTGCAGCAGCTAAGCTCCTAAGGTAGGATTACATTTTGTGGGAAGCATGGGATAGTTATCCTGTGCTGAGGGGTCTTCTGCTTATCACAGGGTCACAAACGGAGACGAAAACTGATCTTCTTTTTTCCTGACAACTCACTATCGAGATCAATGACTTTGCTTCTGTGCTAGCTTTCATGAGTGTACTTGGTTTGGCTGATTAATTATTTCTGTAGAGTTTTGTTCTCTCTGACATACAGATACTCTTATTAGATGAATAGCTTGTTTAAACCATATATTACAGCCTCTCTTGCCTCTCTCGAAGCAGTCCAGTTCAGGTCCTAGCTTTCAGCAGAGAGAAATAAATGCATTGATTAAACTGAAATCAAATCAAATAAGCCACAAGAGAGGGCAAAGAATCTATCAGTCCTAGTCTCCAGGTGTCCATGACTGTAGCCGGAGGTGAGGCAGCAGGCTAGGCTGGGTGCTGTACCACATACAGCTGCAGGCCACTTGCATCATGTGCACAGGTGACTTCCTTAGCCTGGACTCAAATTTGTGACTGTGCCTGTGGGACCCAGCCTGGCTGAAGCCTGTGTGTGCCTCCACAAGATACCAGCATACCACAAGAAACAGCCATAGTGGTAAGCAGCGATTAACTGGTCACAAGCAAGGAACTACCAGGAGTTGACAACAGACATTCCCCATGGCCTTACCCTCATTTCTGAGGGGACAGGCAGCAAACTGTGTGTGCGAGTTTGGTAAACAGGAGCATTCTTATTTAAAATCTTTTTTTTCTATAAGGTGAAATTACATTTGTGCAGGAAGTTTTCAGGACTTCATTTGAAAGCATTTATTTAAGGCCATAAGCTGCTTTCTAACAAACTGCAATGCTCTTGCTGATGGGGCCGCATCCTCTGTTGGGCGGCTCATTACGTACAGTTCCCACAGAGACAACCTGGGAGCTGCTGTTCAGAACCTTTATGTCACCAGAGAAGCATAAGGTGCTAGAGCTGGAACCAAAATCTGGGGTGGTAGTCAGCCATTGTTATCAATTGTTATCCCCAATTTGTTATCAAATGGCATCAGAACCAAGTCATGCTCCTTTTGTTCCAGTGTCAAAAAGACATGTGCCTTCCCCATTTTAATTTCAAGCATGCCTGACATGGTAATTTATCATGATGTCAAGCGTCAAAGCTTGTGAGCAGAAGTAAAACACGGAGATGATGGAAAAACAGAGTAGGGGGGAGCTCATAAAAGAAGCTACAAGCTCCAAGTACATGCCTCGTAATCCCTGTCATTCTGTATCTTTGTTTAGCTGTGAAATCTGTTATAGCAGCTACTAGTGGTTTCCTCAGATGAAAAGCAATGAATATAATTTTTAAGTTCCTTGACGAGTTGTCATGCAGACCTATCACAGTCGCGAGAAGGGAGCACAGCAGAGCGTAATGGCAAGACATGTGTAGCTGACAAAACATCAACTCTCTGAAGGCATCCTAAAGTGATATACAGCAGGATAAATCTTCCATTCAAATGAAGGCAACCCTTACTGAAATCATATCCTAAACTGGCATGACTCAAAGGTCTACAATGAAATGTCATGTTGTTTTCTAAGTTTGAGAATGAATGTGAGTAAGATTGTCCATTTCCTCTTTTTTATTTTCCCTCAGGAGTAAGAAATTAAGCGAATACATGGCAGGCTATAGCACAGAGTAATTGTGCTGTTTCCCACCATTTTTATGGTTCCTAATCATTCTTTCAAATTTTATGTGTTTTCTGTCTAATACAGCAGCGCGTTCCTCCTGCCTGCTATAACCCCAGTTCCCTGCTCTCCCAGAGCCTGCAAAGCCTGGGCTAGCCTTGCTCTAGCCTGGAAGAGTTCACAGCTCAGAGTTCGGGCTGTGAACTCACACAGACCATAATCCCTTAAGCCTCACATCCCACAGGAGAATTAAGGCTGAGGAGGGATGCAGCTGCGGGTGTCGGAGAGGGGAGGAACAGTGCCTATGGGGAGCCGAGCAGAAGGAGGGCACGCGGTACGTGGGTAGCTGGTGGGTGCTGCTGGGCAGCATTAGCTAACTGGGAGGGCTGGCAGAATCCAAAGGGCTAAGCCAGACCCGAAGGTTAGGGTGGCATTGGGCGGCAGGAGGGAGGGCAGAGCTCAGCAGAGTGCACGGTGGCAGAGGGCAGGGAAGGACTCGGAGGTTATAACCCACAGAAAGCTGGGCAAAGTGGGCAGGCATCAGGCTAAAGGCAACAGCTGACAAGAGGGATAGGTAGACTGGTTGGATTTTGGGGTGTTGGCAGAATTCACTCTTCGGCGTGTTCTTGGCAAAGGGTGCAATCACTTTTCTCCACAGCCCTGGTGCAGGGAAAGCACGCTGCTCTTCTCCCCAACTTCCACACACCCTTCTCTCCCTGAACACACGCTCAGGGAACAGCTAGAGGAAGACTAAACGCAATATAAGAGGTTTTCTACCTTGACCTTTTTCTTTTGGGGAGGTGAAAAGGTTGGAGTTATAATTTTAGATCTCTTCAGGCAATACTATGCCTAGCTTAACTCCAACTAATGAAAAAGGCTATTTATCTAATAGACCTTTAATCACAAGCTCTACTTAAAAATCAATTACATGATACAACCATTATAGTTAAGCTCTAAATCTCATGTATCTTCCTGTTATCTGAGGATTTTCCTCTGAGATAACAGAAATGATTGATACGCAGCCAGATTTTCAAATGCTTACCACAGAGTACAGGCCAGGTTTTTTCATCCAGCTGTTCCTGTTTTGGATGCTTATAAAGCAGGTTTTCAAAGGCCTTAGCACCTACTGTGCTGTGGTTTGAAAGACTGCTTCCTCATTATGTGAGCAATTAGGGGTTTAGCTGTCTCAGGAACCTGACCGCAGCTCTGAGTGCTGAGATCATATAAAATTTTTGGCCAGAAAGAATAAAGCTAGAAGGCATCTTGATTAATTTTAGCCCAATCGCCCTAAGGCACAAAGGACCACAGATAAAAGATGATGCAGTCCCTAGAGGACAAGTTTTCTGGATGCTCTCTGAGCCTGCTAAGACTCCACACCGCATTTACGTGTTCCACTTCTCTAACGTGACTGCATTACACCGTGCATGCAAACCACATACCAGCACATCGCTCGTGGTGCCCACAGCCAAACATCAGGCGGGTAAGTGTGCAGCTAAGCAAGCCTGGACACAGTTGTGATTTGGATGGCAGGGAGACAGGGAATGAAGGAAAGGGCTGCAAACTGGTGCACTATTTCCCACTTTACAGTTGTCCGTCTCTACCTGACATGCAGTTAGCGGAGAAGAAACATCAAGGAAAGGTCAACAGCTGCTTAGAGCACTTTCAGGTCAGGCATATACTCGGGGTTGCCAGCAGTGTAATGGAAGGCAGCTGAAGAGGTCATGCTTCCATTTACCATCTCACAGTGACAAGCTCTGACGTTTTAACTAGGTGCTACTCAGAGAACACATTTTCAGTACCTAATACAATATAAATTATCTTAACCCAGTCACTTCCAGACACCTTAGGCAAACTCTTTGTATCAGGCTAGATACCAATAGTACAAAGAATCTCAGATGTGACTGGAAAACTTTCTTATATCGATGGCATCATCCATAAAAAAGCAGGAAATCTGTTATACATGGATAATAGTGATCAGAAAATAGGTGGTGGCTTAGTCTGCTAAAGAAATGCCTCCATTAATAGTATTGGTCTTGATTTATTTTCAGTTCTTCTCTGAAAGCTAATATCTTTTTCCTGTAACTCTAGTTGCATGTCCGTGTTTATGCAAACTACAGACATTTCTCACCTAGAAGTCCTGTCTGAGGTAGCCTACCATGAACGGTAGTAAACCTATAACTTATATTAATCAGTAATCCAAAAGACAATCTTAGTGGCTCTGGCTCCTGCAAGGCAAGATTTCCTGAAACTTCATTCCATGCTGTTCTCTTCCACATTTTCTTCATGTTCCTACAGACTATTCCACCCTTGCAGTTATTTATCGCTGTAGCCATATGCCGTCGCTCTGCAGTTTAAAATCAGTCAATGAGGCCAGTGAGACTTGGCCTTTCTGTTTTAACCCTGTACGGAAGCAAGGGAATCAAATCTCATTAATAGTGTTGGGCACTCACAGCCCATTATTTGGAAGGAATATTCTCTTGTACTTTGAACAATTTTCATCCAAAGCTGAAGACAGGAGCTGTACTTCTGGATTTGAGGGCTAGCTGGCTAATTTAACACGTTTTTCTTTTTGACAAGGTGTTCTGTGTTTTCCCCAAGACTACAGCGTTGTCCCTCTTTGACACACAGCTTAGGGTGCATATGAGACCTTTAACAAGAACTAGGTCAAGAGCCTCTCTTTGAGCGCTGTGCTACTCCATTTTGGGTTGTACCCCTGCGGATCCTCCTGCTGAAGAAGTCTGGGATTAGCTGTGGTCAGAATAATTGTTCTTTCTACACGCAGCCACTGTGGCAGCTTGTTCTTTGACATGCATTGCTGGCAAATGCCCTCAGCTGAAATACAGGTAGAGTTCAGCAACACCAAGTACCATTCGTGGGGAAACTGTTCAATGTTTGGCCAAACTCACATTAGCATTGCAGTCAGTCTGCTGCCATAGCCGTAGCCTTGATTTCTTTCTGCCTGCCAAAAAGGAGACTAACTGCCTTTTCCGTCAGCGTTTTAAGGACTCCCAAGGAACCCGCATGACCTTGGATCTCCAGCACAAGTTCTTGCTTTGCCTTGATCTGTGCTGCTGAGTAATGGAGGGTCTAGTAAGAATCGAGTTTATGTTTTAATATTGCAATGGGGGAACTATATTAAAATATCAAAGCTGCAAATAGAAATCACAAAGGGCAGAAGGAGGCAAGTGCAGGAGCCTTTGAAAGTGCGTGTTACTGTATTGCAATCAGTAAGAAAAGTACTGCTTGTCTTAACCAATAAATCACTGGCCCTCAGACACAAAAACCACTCAGGATACCAACCCTAAAAAAAAAGACAGGCTCATCAGGAAATAAGGACACCCCTCGGGAAGGGTGAAACAAGATGTCTTTCCAAAAGCTAACGGGGTAAGTCACCTCGACAGGAAAAAGCAAACCCGCCTGGACTCAAACCAAGCCCTGGGAGGAATCCCCGAAGAGGGCTGCTGGCACGGCCGCACTGGGGGGCGAAAGGAAGACGCGCCTCGGCGGAGCCCGGCCGTCGGTCGGGGGCACCTCCCCGGCGGGGAGGAGGGCGGGGGGCGGGGGCCGGCTCCCGCCCCGCAGCCTGCCCGGCCTGGGGAGCAACAGGTCGCTGCGTGCTCCCTCCCGTACGAGTGCGGGGCCAGCCTGACCCGCTCGGCCGCGCTTAAACAGCCGCGGCGCGAAGCCCGTCCCGCCTCCCCAGCTCCCGCTCTCCCGGCGGGCCGCTCCGGGATTAAAACCCTCACGCTCCTCCTCTTCCTCCCCCCTCCAGCCCCAGCCTGCCGGGGTGGTCCCGCAGCCCCGGCCCGGGGCAGAGCCCGCCCTCCATAATCCATGCGCGGGCGGCACCGCCGCCACCACCACCACC
>NW_010972981.1:1983758-1984064 GCF_000737465.1 Haliaeetus leucocephalus | reverse complement strand
CCACCACCACCACCGCCGCCGCGGCGCTCTGAGGCGGCAGGCAGAGCGGGCCGGGCCGTGCCGTGCCCCGCCGCCTCCGTGCTTTCCCCGCTTGGCCGGTGAGCGCCGCCGGGCGGTACGTGAGGAGGGGTCCCGGGGCAGCGGTCCCCCGCCGCCGGTGCCGCTCTGCCCGCGGCGGGGCCGGGGGAGGCAGCAGGTGGGGGCGGGGCTCCGCCGCCTTCCCCGGTTGCTCCCGCTGCGGGCGGCAGAAGGTCCTGGCCGGGAGAGTGCGGCCGCGGGGGAGGGGAGGTGTCGGCGGGCGGGGGG
>NW_010972981.1:1983180-1983748 GCF_000737465.1 Haliaeetus leucocephalus | reverse complement strand
GCTGTGGGAAGCCGGCTGAGGGGGGGCGGGTGGCCGTCGAGGGAGGCTGGCGCTCGAGGGAGCGGGGCTGCCTGCCGGGGGCGGTCAGTCGGGCTGGGAGAGCGACCTGTGGGAGCGGGGAGTGGCGGGATGGAGGCACCGAGGGAGGGAGCCCCGGCCCCGAAAGCGCGGGGTGAGGCGGGGGGCAGAGGGGCAGGTCTGTGCTGAGGGGAGCCGGGGAAGCGTGCTTGCGGGCAGGGGCCCTGCGGGAGGGACGGGCTTGGCCGGGGGGAAGGGGCTGCGGCGCGGCGGGGCGGTGTGTGTGTGTGTGTGTGCCGGTCCGCGGGGAGCGAGGGCGGATCCGCCCGCTGAGGAGGAGAGCGGGGCGGCGGGCGCGGCCGCTGCGAGTGAAGCGGCTTTCCTCCCCGGAGGGCCGTATGTCGCGGGGCCGGCTGAGGAGGGGTCGGGGGCCGGCTGAGGAGGGGTTGGAGGCCGGCGGCCGGCTGTGAGTCTCCGGCCACTGAAGAGAGGCGAGTGGCGGGAGCGGGGCGGGGGGAGAGCCCCGGAGGTCTCCGGGGAGAGGGGGAGA
>NW_010972981.1:1961559-1983086 GCF_000737465.1 Haliaeetus leucocephalus | reverse complement strand
GGGAGGCAAACCCCTGCCGTGGCTCTGCGGTGAAACCGTGGATGTGAGCGGGGAGAAGGGCCCGTCCGCTCCCGCCGGGGGTCCCCGCTCGGTACGGCAGCGCGCTGCGGCGAATGCCGCCTCGGAGGAGTTACTTGAGGCGGTGCTGCCGGTAGCTTGCCGCTCAGCGTGTACCTGGGCAGATCGCGCCAGCCCACCCCGGGTGGTCAGACGTTTTTCTCGGCAGGGCTGAGCTCTGCTGTGAGCTGGGGACCTCACCCGAGAGCGGGGGGAAAGGGGCAGCCGTGGCAGTAAACATGGGCTGTGTCTTCCTCTGCACACAGACACGCAGGGGAGCGACTGAAGAAACTACCGAATCGGTCGGTATTCCAGCAGAGGCAGAGCTGCGGTACCCGCAGCGTGGTAGAGGAAGAGGTCTCTACAGTTTTAGTAATTGGACAGAAGGCGAAGGAAAGACTTGGTCTCAGCTGGCAGTGGGAGTACGTGGGGTCTGTCGTCCCAGCCCCTTGGTGTCGGGACACGTATTCAGCCCTCATCAGTCCCCGTTTGCCAAAACCCACTCTGTTCACGGGCTGGCTTTACTGTGTTTTAAAATTTTCTATGTGATGCTGAAAAGTGCTCTCACAAGGAATGCTCTATGAATGCTACAGTAAATTCAGCACTTAAAATCAAGTTGGGTTTTTTGTTGTTGTTGTTCAGTTAGTGAAAATATACTTAAAACATTTAAGCGGTCAGCTGAAAATCAGACCTGCTGGTGTCCTGGGGAAGATACCTCATTTGGGATTTTTAGAGGTCTGTTTCTGTTGTTTGCAAATGGCTGTGACTTGTAAAACAACAGGATTTTTTTGGTGTTGCTTTTTAAAAATTTGTTTTCAAATTATTAAGTAGCTGGTCAAAGTGAACTGGGTTCTGAATATCCAGCTTTTCCTGACTTGAGCACTTACTCATTTTCAGCATATAGCAAGCATGTCAGACGCATACTGAGGCTACCTTGTGTGGAGGATTCTATTTGTTTTTGTCAGTGCTGCCAGACTCAGTCCTGCAGTCTCTAGTATTTACTAGGCTTATTTGCTTCCTACTCTTCCTATGGCAACAGGTTGTAATTGTTGGTAGGCTTAGGACGGATTCTGTAACAGAAAACTGTACCTTCTTAACTTGCCAGCATCTAACTTGGCTTGCTGTATTATGTCTCTTGAATGGGAAGGTGGTGGTGTGGGTTTTTTTTAATGCATACTTAGGAGTTTTAGTTGTCTACCTGTAACACTGTGTTTTGTGGCTGTTTTAATTCATTTTCCTCTTCTGGTGGTTGCTCTCACTGGAGCAACCTCATGCAAGGGGATTATGGACTTGAATTTTCAAATTACTAGTTAAAAAATGCAACAAACATAGGCAGATCTCTTGTGTGGGCTTCCTATGGACAGCTGCATCTTCCACCATCCCATCGTGGTTCACTGCCAGCAGGCTCCCACATTGAGCTTTATCAGTCTGGCCTTTGGTTGATTGAATTTCAGTTCACAGGGTTAATCATTGTTGCATTGCTGCACTGCAGTGTTGTATTTGCATGGATTGCAGCGTTAAACAGAAGGAGGCCAGTCTTGTTGAAACAAAGAGCTGGACATCATGCTGTTTCTGAGGTCTGTTATTTAGAGTTGATGTATCATTGAAGCAGTTGCTGAACTAATGCAGCTCTTGCTCTGTCTCCTTTCCTCCTCTTAAACTTACAGTGGAGTTGCTGCAGCTTTATTGGTTTGGGAAAATATTACAATATTTTTAATAACGGGTAGGATATATCAGAGATATGATAATACTGCAGCATACTTGGTAAAAGGGTGATTGTGTTCTCCATAGATAGCGTTTAAAACCCTAGGAATTATGTTTAGTGACTTGTACATGTAGAATATTTGTGACAACCACAGAACAAAAAGCAAAAGCTCTAGTCTTTTAAAGATGGACACTTGTAAACCACAGAGAAAATTAGTTAAATGCTTTCATTGTTATGTATCTTATTAAGTACTTAACAGGGTTTGTGGTTGTTTTTTTTTTAATTGAAACATAGTAATGAAATTGATATCTTATTTGATAATTAATGTAAGCACTTCAAAGGTTCACACAGCTTCTTTTCATTCACTGTACTTGAACTTGGGGAGAGTTGTACTAGCAATTACTGTAGCTCATGGACTGCAGTGATGCCACGCTGTTTCTGAGGAAATGAGATGGCCACATGCTGCAATGAAGAGTACCATAAACTGCTATGCAATTCTCTTTATATGTGTCACTTGTGTATGTCATTCTTGCAGTTCTCAAAATTACAAATTTCATGGATATATTTTTCTTCTTCAATGCTGTTAGTCTAGCATATTTAACTAATATGCTCCCAGCTAAGTTTCTTTTAGATATCAAGATAAGGATAACTGCTGGCAGCTTTTTACATCTGAGTTATTTTTAGGTAGGTTGAATACATATTGAATGCTCAGAGGTATCCCAAGTTACAGGTTTAATAATGTTTCTGCAAGTTCCTGATCATTATTAATGTAACCTTGAAAATATATTAGTGTTTTATGTAGTATAGAGAGGATGTGGTGTCAGCCTGGAGGAATTGCCCAGTAAGATTATATATACCATGTTTATCGTCATTTATTTGCCAGCAAAGGGAGGGGAAGAGAATATGGTCAGAATTCTGCACATTCTTTGATTTAAAAAAAACTCACCTGCTTTGCTGAAAAATTCTGAACTTTATAAAAGTTTAACTGAAAATTAGGTAGAGTTGGAGATTTCAGTAGCGTCTTTGGGATTGAAAGCTGGTTATGTGTCTCCACTTAGTAGAATGTTGTTTGTATCTGCAGTACAGGTAGTGTCCTTGCAATTGCAGTAGTGTCCTTGTCTTAAAACTGCCAACTTTCTGTCTTGGTTAATACATGACTTTGCATTTCTAGCAGGCATAGTGATTATTTTCCTATATTGGGAGGACATTTTGACAGTGCTTTGTTTGCCTGTTTGTACAGTTAGATGCACTTTAAATTGTCCTTAACCTAAAATCTAACAACAACAAGAAAAAGTTGTATGTACTTTCTCTTCTTCTGCCCTCTCTAGTATAACAGAATGCACTACAGAGGACATGCCTTGTCTTTTAGCTTTGCCTTAAGACACCAGTTACAGAGGCCATCTTCCTCTCAGTTTTGTCTTTCACAAACACACCTAACATTTCCCTGTATTGTACACTTTCGTATCGCTTGGAATCAAGGCTCAGTCACTACACATGAGCTTTTTCTCCTGCCTTATTGGAGTGTTGCAACTGTACTTGAGAAATCTCCAGAAAACTAAACTTTACTTAGAAAGAGTGTTCAAACTTTTTTTTAAGAAAACCAAGTTGAACTGTACTGTATCAAACTTGCACATCTTGACTGTTCTGTCATTAAGGCAAATTTTTTTTTTTCCACTTAGTTCTGGTCTTGTGGTATTTTGTCCTGTAGCGTTTTTGTAAATTTGATAATAAACTGCAGCCTAAGCAGTTTTTGGTTTCTGACCATTTCTATGTTCAGCCCTAGAGTAATAGGTGCATAAAAGAAAATTCCACTGAAAACTACCTTTTAGACTGAAGAAAATCAGTCTCAAGAAAAAGTTAAAGGAGGGAAAATAGTATTTTGGGGCTGGGCTTTTTTTTTTTTTTTTTTTTTTATTATTCTTTAATAAATGAGTCTTTTCCAGATAGGAAAATACTCATGGTGTGATGTGTTCTAAGTTCTTACGTTCCTGTGTTGAGCATCATATTTCAGAGTGGTTGCTAACATAGCCTTTTTGGAGAAGGGTTGGATAATTCTGCTATTCATTGCATTATTACTGTTCATTCATTCTTGGTTTTTACTAGCCATGAGGCGGAAAGATAGATTTGAGTTTTTCTTCTTAACTTGATTGGACTACAGGGAAACAAATCTGTTTCTAGTTCTTTGATCTGGTCTTGTATTCCTTTGTTCCATATTTTTCATGATCTCAATCTGTCCTTTGAATGCAGCATGGACTACTAAACAAGCCTGCAACATGTTTTTTTGAAAGTCAATACTGGTTTTCAGAAAGGTGGCCTTTGTTTTACCAGAGACTGTAAAGTATGGGAGAGACTTAAGTCTCACTTACTGCCGATTTTCAAGTCTTTTGTCTACAGCATCTCTTTGACCTGGAAGCACCTTAGAAGTCAAGGTATTGGTGTAGGATTGGGCTGACTGAGGCTGTGAGGTGTTTTGCTGTCGTTCTTGCAAGTGAATCATCTGAACATCAATGTGGAGATTAAAAGTATTTCTATTGGGTAGTGCTGCTGAAAAAGGCAACAGAAGCACAACTGTGCTAAGAAAAGGCAGTTTGTGCTGGGTGTTCGCCAGTTTGAAGTGGGCAGCTTGTCATGAGCAGTGTGTTCTCGGGCATCCCCACCAGTGGCACTCTGGTAGATCACCAAAGACACTTCAGAGATAAGTCAGTCTGATGGGTGGGAAAGTCAGTGCAGTGATTGCTGGTACACTTGTCAAGTACATGCGGCTTCCAAAGTCAGAAAGGGGCAGAAGTTTTTCTGTTGCCTTTTGTTTGGGTTTTTTTGGTCTGTTTCCTTGGAGGCCACCATGGCCCATGTTGAAGTGAAGGAGTCTTATACCTAGCCCCCAATAGACAAAGATGTGGTCAGTTGTTTTGTTGGAAGCCTGGGGGGCTGCTTCTGTTTACATTTCTTAAGTGGTGGTTGATTGAACTGCTGTGATTTTTGTAGATTCAGAACATTCTTAAACATGTGTAAGCATCCAAAGTCATCTTAATGACACACAGCTTTAGCAAGCTATGAATAAAAATTATTGAGCTGACTTCTCCAGTTCCTAAGAGCCTTGAGATAGTTTGAGTTAATAGAAAGTAATTATTGACACCCATTGTCACCTGTCAGGAGAGTGAAGTTGTGTTTTGTTGGGGTTTGGGTTTTTTTTTGTTAGCTTTTCACTGATGAATAGTTTAATTCCTCAGTCTTGGAGGACGATTAGGAGTAGCTGGTATCTGGAAGGTTTTGCTGAAAGGTTGAGATTATAGAAGGTACAGGATATGACTTGTAATGATTGCCATCAACTACAGTAACATCAGGTGGCTGATGATATGTGTTGTGTAACAGTTGTAACATGACATACTGTACTTAGAAGCGCAATTCATACATTGTTCCTTTAGTTTTGTCTCCCCTGGAGCTGTCCCAATGCTCTGCTTTGTTTGTTTTTGAAAACTCACTGACCTGGAACTATGCATAATTGTTTTTTCCCCCTCTTTCAAGTACAGTGTATGTAGTTGGCCATATTATTCACAAATCTCAATCTTTTTTTCTTTTCTATCCTATCTAGCTTGCTTTTACCACTATTGATATGTTCAATTTCCACAGAAGAATGCGGGCTATCTTGCACTTTCCTATGTGCTTGCACACACCTTAACGAGCTCTTTCTTGTTTTTGCCAGAGATGGTACGCTGAGTCATTTCCACGAAAGGCTTCTGTACCACTCCGAAGCAAGAGTACATTAAAGAATAAAAGGCCTGAGGGTGCACCAGCATTTTCCTGGCTAGAAAGCTAACCCCTGAGTGAATGTATTGAAGATATCTAGACTTGGTGGGACAAATATCTCTACCTCCAATTTTATGAATACTGCTAGCTATGGCTGCGGAACTCTGTTTGCTGCTGCTGCTGTTTTGTGGAAGTACTATTTCAGAGGTACAGCCTATATACAAACCGCCTCCTGGGACTTTGGATTTTGGATTTGTACCAGCCAAGACGTATGATACAGGTGCATACCATGAACCTGGGCCAATAGGAATTTTGTTTAAAATAGTACATGCATTCCTGTACTTAGTGCAGCCAAATTCTTTTCCTCAAGGTAAGCAGATAAACTACTTCTTTTTCTTAATAAAGATGTGTTATTGATATGTTCATCCTATTGCAGCTATTAAGACCATAATCTGGAAGTAGTTGATATGAAGGGCTTTGTTAGTAGCACATGTTATGGCCTGGAAATGTGTACAGTTCCACTTAAAGTAATGTTTTTCTGCTAAGCATAGTGGGTGGGAGATTGTTAATGAAAATGAAATGTTGATGAAATCTCACAGGCCTTTGCTTATATATGTCAAAGCTGTCACTGATGCATTTCAGGCTTTTTTTTTCTTAACTGAAACTTTTTCCTATGTATGCTCAGAAGCATGAGATAGGAGTAAAGCATAAACTGCTTTGTATTTAATATTAAATCCATAAGAGACAGCTCTCTGAGATTTGCATATTATGATAAACAGTCAAGTCGTTATAATATTATGAGATTTAGCCTAGGAAATGGAAACTTAGCAACTTGAAATAAATTTCATTTGTTTCTGTATCTGTGCATCCACAGTCAAGTTTTATATAAGGTCAGTTCCATTACACAGCCACGTGTAACTTCTTGTTCCTTTGTAAGCTGTCAAGTTAAGACTTGGAACTGCATTTGTTTTATTGAGATTTTTTTTTTTCCATTCCTTACCTTAACTTTTCCTTTAGAAGGGACAACTTAGTAGGAATTAGAGAAGTGTGTGCTTATTGAGGTTGCATTGATTAAAAGGTGCTTTTGGAAATGCTGTGTGTTTGTGGATGTGGTAGTTGTATCAACTTTCCAATGTGTTTTTTGTTTCATTTAGCTCTTAAAACAAAATGCTAATGTGTCTGTGTAATATTGGCATTTAAAGTTATATTGAGGTGAAGCTTTAATAAAGTCTAAGAATGGCTTTGGTTTGTTATTAATTTCTTTTGGTGGTTTAGCTGTAGCTGTATAAAAGGCGTTTGTGTTATTTTGTAGTACATCTTTCAATTTATATATTAAAACCCTTAGTAATTTAAAGTCTTAAATTCTTTGGTCATGTACCTGTATGATACCTGTGAACTATTATTTGCTTGTATTTTTGACATTTCTTCAATAGCTGTAGACGAATGAGCTCAAATGAACTTGAATGAATGAATTCTGTTTAGACAAGTGCCCAGAGTCCCAGGTGTTAACCAGGAGAGGAAAATCCTGGCCTATTCCCCACAGGATCTGTCTTCTGAGCAGGTTTTACACAGGGTGTAATGAGGGCAATTGCATGAAGCTGACAGTAATGTTACCTTTTGGAGGAATTGTTTCCAGATTATCTCTGCTTTTCTGTCCTCTTTTCTTCCATTAAATATGCAGATGAACTATTTGCCTCTCTAACAGGCCTTTGTTCTGCCTAAAGCCCTACTTGAATATTTTATTCTCATACTATTGTGGACCCTAGATTTCAGCGAGATGTTTACTGTGTCTTTATACTAACAGGAATTTGGTCTGTAACCTTGTATGTCAAATTTAATATTATGTGTCCTAAGCATGTAAATAATTATGGAGCATAGAATTTATGATCAATATTATAGTCCTGTGGGACTGCTTGTAGTAAGTTCTGCATCAAGTAGGTGTTGTGAAATCCAGCATTAAAGAGAAAGGAGACATCCAGAAGCAAATCACTTGTTCTTAGCTTGTAAGCTTTGAGCATCTCGTACCTCTTCTTCCTTTCTTGCAGATACTTTTTGCCAAATCAGTTATTTTTAGAAGTTTGGCTTTCATTATTTGCATTAGGTGAAGTCCTTTTCCCATGCCCCCACAGACCTCGCTGCAAAATACAGATTTGATGGATCATGTCAGTTTGAGTCATACCATTTAATTGGTTAATCCCCGTAATCTCTTTTGCCATATGCTGTTCTATTTTCACATTCGGTGTATTAATGGTGTAGTTACATATTTGAAATGCCTTTTTTTTTTAAACTGCCAACTTGAAAAAGATGTAATTTTGATTCAGAGATGAAAATAAACATAATCACAAGTGGGCACAGAAAGCAAGCCTTTTGATGTTTCTAACTCAAAACTTTGTCATTCCGATTGGGCTGGTGCTTCAGAAGAGCTAGGTCCAGGTTGATGCCCCAGTGTATTGCATATAACCATAACATTGAGGAGAAGTGTAATTCATGGGCAGGACTTGGCATCAGTCACCTAGACCTTTGATCTTAGTAGTCGTCTTTTTTTTCCCTGATTCTTGGAAGTACTTGATGTTTGGTTTTCCAATCTACTGTTAGTGCTATTAGCTGGGAGGGGAAAAAAGTGGCAGGATTGTCCAATTGCATGTAGATATTCCTGCCTTTCCAAGTCATCTTTGTGCTTCCAGTAGTGCTCTGATGGAGCTGAATATGTTACAGTATAACATTCATACTCCTTCAGTCCCAAGTGTGCCTTGTAGGAAGAAGGCTAGTATGAGCTTTATACTGTTATGATAAAGCAAAATATGAAGTACATCGGAGTCTTTGGGAAATGTTGTTCTTGAAGTATTTGTATGCTGCTAAGTCTTAACATACATTTAAATGTTCTTGTATGTTGCTTGAAAGTCGAAAGGGATCACTTCATTTAAAGAAAAAAAATCAGTCAAATATTTTGTAAGGGTTTTTTGAATTAAATTTAAGTGACTAGTTATTTACTCATTAATTTGTTCATGCCATCCAGTTTGTGGATATCTAACTTAATCTAAGTTTAGATTTAATAGATAAGTTATTAATGGGATTGAATACAGTGCTCTCATAAAGCGCAATAACAGAACCAGGGCAAGGAACTGTAACTCAAGTTTTTTTAAATTGCTGAATTTTTAAGACCAGCACTGTGCTCTTTGGATATGGCAAGAAACTAGTTTAAAAAAGTGAACTAGGATATCTGATTGCAATGCTTCAGTGAATGTAAATAGATTCTGCTTTCAACTCCACCAGTCAAATACTTCTGTCCTCACTAGATGATGTACTGGTGTAAATGGGAGTGAATTTTCTCCCAAGCGTAAACTGTTACGCAGGGAAGCAGCCTCCACTTTGAGTTAATGACACACTGGAGTGGAAAAGACTGTGTTTGGTCACTGGTTTGCTATGTGAGGCTCAGTAGGTCACTTTAATCTTGCTGTGCCTTGGTTTCTTCATTTGTAAAATGGAGATGATGGTGCTGCTACCTTTGAGGACTGTGTAGGATAGAGCATCATTATTCTTTCCTGTTAATAGCACCACTTAAAATAATAGGTGATAATAGGAAAATTACAAGTTGTTTCTATCACTCAGCTAAGAGGACATCTAACAAAACAGTTGTCAGTTTTTCTCTTACTTAGAATTTGTCATAAACTGAAGCATTAATTTATTAATAAAGTTAAGTCAGCTCATGGTTGTGACATGGTGCATGTCACCTGTTGTGTTGGAGACCTTGAGATGTGAACTTGGTGTTGACAGGGCATGGTCAGTATGATCCTCTGGCTGCTATGAATATCTTATGGTTTTGTTTTTGTTCCCATGGAAACCTGTTGTTAGTTGCAGTAAGACGATGTTAATCTGAGATTCCACTTGCCAGCAGGATGTGCACAACAAATCTTTGGTTTCACAGCTTGTGTCTTGTAACAAAAACGTGAAGAGTTCACAGAGGAAACAAGCTAGGAATAAAGCTCCTGCTCCTATTTTTAGGTGAAATAAGACAAAAACTTACAGGCCTGTTTACCTTACTCTACTGTACCTGAACATGTTGCAGGTCACTGTGCAACTTAATTTAAGTTACAACTGCTTTGCTCCAGCTTCTGCTTTTTATTGTGGATAACCCTGTTTCTGCTGAAGTGGGAATAAAACTTTAATATAAAAATCAGCTGTTGAATGCAAGTACTTCCTGGGCAAAACAGCATAAAGAGTTAAAGGTACTATTTGCCTGTGGGGTACAAGAACAAGCTGTTCTTTAGACTGGTTCTACACCTCTCAATTCTTTCTGTTTGTGGAGTGTCACTTGTTGAACAGTTTGAGCATAAGACTGAGGATCAGAACTTGACTATTTTAATGCAGAGTCTTGTCTCTGACCGCTTTTGGTCTTCCTTTCTCCTCACCTGGTCAGTCTTCAAAGGAGCTGCAAATTACAGAGTTCAGCAAGCTAGTCTTGTGTTCCCTATCTCTGCAATTAATATCTCACATGAGTGTGTTCAGCAATTTAATGTTAAAAAATAATCACATAACTTGATGTGAAAATAAGCAATGTATTTGTAGCTAGTTGTCCTGGTTTCAGCGGCTGCGTGGTGCTTAGTTGCTGGCTGGGGTTAAACCACGACACTAGTATAGCTGTATGCATATGCATATAAAAATGCATATGCAAAACCTTGTTGTTGTAGGTAGGTTTGAGCTCCTAGGATATTGATTTTTTTAATACATTAGCTGTGTTGTATGTGAGTTTCTAAAGCAAATAATCCAAACACTTTATCACCCCCTCAGTTAAAAACTCAGTAAGAATTATTTTTGTGTGTGTGTAAGACTAACCTCTCTGCCTTTTGTAAGTCTTTAGTTCTTGGTTACCCGTTTCTACTTTAGCTTTGCTTCCTGTTAGTAATAAATCTTCCACAGCTCCCCTACAACAAAAATGCATGTGTGTGGATGTTGCAGCATTGGAGCTAAACTCAGCTACGGGTAGCTGGTAATGCCCTTTTGCTTTTTAAACTTGAGACTTTCCCAGGACTGCTGGGCATATCCATGCCAGCACGCGGTGAAAGGACTGTGCTCTGGCTCTGACTTGTGTGCAGATGCTGCAGTCCAGGAACATAAGATACTGCTTAGGTGCTCAAAGCAATTATGACCTTTTATAAAAAATTAAGTTACAGTATCCTTTTTCCAATTGTGTGAAGTCTCAGTTTTATTTTGGGTATGAAACTGCACTGATGTGATAGACTGCTTTTTTGAGATAGTGCTTCATAGCTACCCTCCTGTGCATGTGAGTTGGTTTTCTTAAAGCTTACATCCTGGAGCTGGGTTGGGAGCACAGATGCAGTTGGTGGTGCAGGAACTAAGAAGGGAAGAAGAGCAAGACCTGCCCTTTAAGTTAGCTGATAGATTGTCTAAGCTGTGTTGTGAAATGATGATTTTGGTAAGCTGTAGAGTCAGTGCCTTCACCACATCCCTGTGACTGTTTTTTTTTTTTCCAGCACTGTGGCTACAGCTGTGACATGAATTTAGAGTAGTAGCTGAAGTGTTTATATCAAAAATGCAGGTTTCAGTGACAGAGGTTATATATAGCAAGTAGTGGTGGTGTCATTTGGGTAGAACTGGGATAAGAAGGAGGGACTTACAGTGCTCCTTTACTTGATAATATGGCGTATACTTTGAAAGAAATTTCTTGTGTCTAACATTGGAAATACTGGAGGGAAGATGGAGCAGCAGGAAGATACAAGATAAATTAGCCTCTTCTTTTCTCTGCCCACTTGTATACATTTAAGGAAATAGTGTTTAAAAAAAAATCATTGCTCATTTCTTGCTGGGAAGCAAAGAGATGCTCTACATGATGACATACCCATGTAGACAAGGAACACTCTGAGAATGTTTCTGAAGCAGATTTAAGGCCTGCTTTTTTATTTTTTTAGGTGTCAGAAGAGTAATTTCATTTTCCCTGAACTATTCCAAACTGCAGACTGTCTAACAGATTGCTTGTCAAAAGGATTTTTTTTTTGTGGACAGGGAGGAGACAGAGGTTTTAGGGAGGGGAGGTTTATACAGATTATCTACTACAGCTTACTGCAGAAAACTACAATTGCAGACATTAACACTTCTCTGATGTCTTCCTGCCCACTTCTTTTGGATTACATAAACAAGGAATCTCTTGAAGATAGGTATTATGTGGAAAATATGCAAGTCATTTTTCAGTCAGTGTAGCATAGCAGATCATCTGAAAATCTTGCACTATGCACACATCTGGAATCCTTTCTCTATAGTATCCTCAATGCTTGCCCTGATCTGGTTTAATACTGCCTGCCAGCTGTGCCTAGGAGAAAAAACATGCCTTGACAGCAACTGGAAAATTACAATCCAGCTTCACAATTTCAACACTATTAGGACAGGAGGGAGAAACTAATGAAAATGGACCTCAAGCAGAGTTTGAGGGAGTTGGGTTACTTTGTGTGGGGAGGGTGTTTAGAAGTGGCATTACCACAGATGGCTGTGGTAATAGGCTGGAGGGCACCTCAAGCAGTAGTGCCTCTTGGAGGCTAGATTATAATAATAAATAAAATGGGCCTACAGTTGTGTGGTATTGAGACTCGGCTTGCATTTCCCAACCTAAACTGCCTTCCATCCCTTCCAAATTAGACAGCTACGTCCTTTCTGTCTGTTGGGAACGTTTCCTGGCAAGTGGGTTGGGCATTTTCTGGGTGAGGTACTGAGCTGGCTGAGGAAACCTGCTAATAGTTACAGTGTGGGCAGTGCCAGGCCTGTGCTTGAAACTGTCCTGGCCCTGTTCTGTTTGTCTATGGCCATTAATGGCAGACACAAGGTATAACCAAAGAGCTGATCAGCAGCATTCCCTGCCTTGGTGTGCAGGGGATGAGTTCTGGGCGCAGCTAAATCCAGGGGTGCTGACAAGGAAGAGGAGGATGGGAGGTACAGGATGGTATTGTGACAGAAGGTGGCCTTGGTGTTTGTTTATCATTCTAGGTAAAGAAGCTTCATTGATAGGGTTTGTATATTTTTAAAGAAAAAAGCAAAGGTACCGTGTCCTAAAAATGCATTATGTAGATAATCTAGATAATTTCAGGACATGGTTTGTTGGGCATGATGATGTTGGGTTGATGGTTGGACTTGATGATCTTAAAGGTCTTTTCCAACCTAAATGATTCTATGGTTCTATGAATTAGTACTACTGTGTGGTATGTGTTTTGGGGGTGGGGCTTATGAAGCATTTTGAGTTAATCATATGAGATACTGTATGGATACTGCCTGTTATTGGAAAATCAGTCATTTGACTTTCTCTTTTCTTTGTTATAGACCATCAGAATTAGATAACATTAGCCTAGCCCTCTCATTTTTTGTCTGACAGTTTGCTTAGGTTATCGTTTACAGAGCAACAAACTCCTAGGTCTTGCTCAGTGATGGCTTTTTCTTGAATTACGTCAGCCAAAGTAATAAGAATTTGATAGATCTTTGCAACAAATCTTTCCACACTCCTCAAATTCAATGTTTAATTACATTGACAATTATGAGAATTAGAATTTTTTCCTCTCCTTTTTTTCACTATTTTCTTTTTTTTGCTTCTCAAGATGCTTTCTGTAACTTTTAGATCTTAACAAAAGTGATGCTTTTTTCTAAGTGAATATGCACTATTCAAAAGTTGCTGGAGCAAAATAAATGTGTAAGTATTAATTTTAGTGGGTTTTGTAATCCTTTTAACAGTATAAAATCTTTCCATATTGTTATTAAAGCTTTTGAGTATACTTCTATCTTTTCCACAAACCAGCTGCCACGAATGTCAGCTATTGTCGTTTAAGCTGACTAATCTATCAGTATATACATCTTAGTGTAAGCCTACCAGTTACAAAAAAAGCCCACAAACCTGCTTTGACACTTTTTTGCAATATGCAGATCTATTTCTTCTCATCTAACAACAGTTCTGTGATTAAATTATGACCTGTACTGCATTGTAACATAGTCAAGATCTTTTTTTCTGAAAATATACCAAATTATTTTATTTTTGTGAACTTTAAACAGTGATTACAGTTGTGAATGTGAATATTCTTACTACTACTAACTACTGCTTTGGCTGTTTAACTCAGCTGAAAGATGCCTGGGTGTACCTGTACAGAACAAACACAAACTTGAGGCCTAATTAACTTTCTTCAGAGTAGCAACCTTTACTTTTGCCTTTTTTTTTTTTAAGTGAGGTAGTGATCTCTGTAGTACTTTGCAACAGTATGCATGCCACAGTTATCAAACATATGTGGAATGTTGTGGCCCTTGCAGAAATGGGAAAACAGAGGGAGGGAATTCTGAGGAATCTCAGTGAAGCTGCCAGAATGCCGGTCAATGAGGTAATTAAAAGCTGGTACCAGCAGGGCTCCAGTGTGTCATTCCCAATTATCTGTATTCATGTTTCCAATGGTTCAAGTTATGCAATATATGAGAAGAGTTTTTGTGCTTTCCTCAGTTTACAGCAACTTCTGAGGAGAGAAAGGAGTAGGAAAAATGCTGTTGTTCATACAGTCTAAATATTTACTACTTTGATCGAAGTTACAAGTCCAATATGTCTACACAACCCACACTTTCAAGAAGTTGCTCAATCTCTGCAGTGTGCTAAAACAGACAAGCATACACAGTGCACCAAGTTAAATCTTTGCCCATAATCTGTTGTAAATCCTTACCAGATGGTGGCCTAGGAAGACCTTTAGGTAGCTACTGCAAACAAAGCAAGTGGCAAAAAATAGTTGCTGTGGCACAAACAATATGCTACAGAAATTTTGTTGCCTTCAGAAAATGAGAGAATGCAGTTTCTGTGTGGAATACTTCTTCAAAGCTTTCTACTTGACTTTGTGTCTGTGTGATACATGCAAATTTATTATAGCCTCCTAAGCAAAGATTTTTCTAAAGGCTTCTCTCTTTTTGTTCTTTATTCCAAAACTTCAGCAAGAACAGAACTTTCTTTGTGGCAAAGAACAACTAGGAAGTTCCTGCAAAGGTTATTTTCAAAGGAGAAATCTTTCATTCTAGGTGTCCTGTAACAGTCAATATTGTGGCTATTTCTTTTTTTTCTTTAAACCTTTTCCTGACCAGGCCTTTAATGCTGTCTGTGCATGTTGATGGAAAGCAGAATATGCCTAAATGGAAAATGTGACTGCACTAAAGGAATAACCTCAAGTTTGGGGCAGCTATAAGGTGTGAGGATTTTCAGTGGAAGACTTAAATTACCCATTTGGTCTTCCTGACTAATAACAACCTTGAGGAAGCTAAATTTATAAAACTTCAACTGTTTCATACATATTTTTGGGAAATTGGGGAACTTCCTGTGTGCATGAATGAAGTTCATTGACTCTTGCTATTATCTGATCCACTGCTGTATAATTTCTTGAGTGGATCAATGCTATTTTCTGTCAGGAAGGGTGCAAAGGGGGTCATCTTAATTTCATGTCCTAGTTCCTTCAGCAGCTGTTGCTGCTCTGCAATTCCTTGTCTTCAGCAGTTGCACCATGCTTAGTCCTACCTGCACTTTGGTTAAAGCTCATCCTGTTTAGACCAATGCTACAGTTTCAATCCAGCTCATAGCTGTTCATCTTTTCATTACCTACTTCATATCGCAGCTTTACCCGCCCTCTCACATTGCCCCTCACTGCATCCAGTAGAAGCTAAGACTCATTTCTGGGTGGTCTAGTAGCTTGTCCTTTCAACTGTGAATAAAGCATATGTGCTTTACAAGTCTGCTGAGACCTTAATACATTTATTATGGTTTTGCTTGTGTCATATTGTGTGTTGCTGGATTTTGAGACTGAGCCAGAGTACTGTAGGATAAGCATATTTGTCTTGCTTTTGATCAGCATGTAATTAAAGAATGTGGAGTCAGAGAATGGAAATGGACAATGATTGTGTTGATGAGAGGAAATAGCATACTGAAGGCAGAAGAGGGTGAAAAGACAGGTTGCCGTAGCAGATGAGAAGTTAAAATACTTAAGCAATTTAGTATGTATTTGTCATTTTTTACCTCCATTCAAATAAGTTCTTCTGGCCAGTGTAGAATAACAGGTTCTAGGGCTTCATTTAGCATGTCAGTGGTGAGGTACAGCAGCAAGGTTCCTTCCTTACTTGCTTTTTTTTCTTAAACCATCAGCCATGCCTTTGGACAAGATTCTAGTTTTTGCATGGTATTCTTTAGTGCAAGTAAATAAACAGGTGATTGAACAGAGAATTTCCTTTCACTATCTCTGTAGTTTAAGTAGGTGGTCTTGTGTGAGCTTCAGAAGCTTGGCGTTACTCAGGTGTTATGCTCGAAGGGAAGAGGGCCAGAACGGCCTCTTGCAAGGAGCAGAAGGGTGGAAGCCGAACCAGCCTGATGTTCCCAGTAACTCAAGGAAGAAACCTGGGAATTGTATAGGAGAGATAGCTTGCCTAAAAGTTGTGGTGACAATTTATCTGAGAAGGCTGGGGTTTTTCTTAGTTTGAGGACAAGGGTTATGGCCCAATATCTGAGGGAGACATTGTGAAGAGGGGAGTGAACCTTTTGAATCTGGAGTTGGAAGGGAACGCTCTGGACTATATGAGTGAGTGCATGGATTAGACTCCTCATCTGTGGACTAAAGTGGTCTCTTAGTGTGTGGGAAGATCCCATCACCTCTGAGACTTCCCACCTGGCCTACAGAGTGAATTTTCTTCTTGCTCTGTGGAAAGAGGGCAGATGGCATGGGGCGAGCAATGCGGCAGGACCCTCTCTGCACCAATGTGCATGGTGGATTCTTTGGCCATCAACATTACTGACCTCTTACCTTGCTCTGCAGTGGAACCAGAGCCAAGCAATCACTGCAGGATTAGGGACAGTAAGAGTAAACAAAGGCGTTAGGTAGGTAGTGGCAGTAAAGGGGACCAAAGGTAACCTTGGGTTACCTGCTGAAGGAGACCTCTTCAATGGAAGCTGAATCTGACCATAGTAAGGGCTAATGGCTAGAGGCTTTCTAACTTTGGGGAAGCAACCAAAGCTCCACTCAAGTCAAAGCAAGTATTTTAAAATGTCAGTAAACTGAACTTGCAGTGAAACTTGCTTTAAGATACCTGAAAGAATTTTATCTCTAAGTCTGAAAGGCTAATATAGCTTTCCTGGTTTTCTTGGATTTGCAAGAGTTATTCATTTGTTTGAGTCATAATTAGAGAGGAAAAAGCCCAAGCCTGAAGTAATTTTAATTCATTAATTTCAGACTAATTATTGGTACTTGCTTATGACACTAAATGTGGTCAAAGTGACCCATATTCGGAGAGATACTGAACTGTTCAGTGTGTGTGTAGTCCATTGACTCTGTCTATTACAGATGAAGGGGAATGGGATGAAATACTGTTTTATGCATTAGAATGAGATAGCATTAAAGCAGTTATTAATTTATCATGTATATTATCTTGTAATTCTCCCCTGTTGTTCTGAAAAATCTCCATTCATTGTGACATGAATGCTTCAGTCATGGTTCTTATTGGTTTGCTTGAAGTCCTTTTCAGAATAGAAGCCTAATATGTTATATTATGCATAAAAAGATAAATTAATTTCTGGCATAATTTGATTAATGCTGGAGTTGCACTATAACTGAAATGGCTCAATGGAATTGTTTGAGTGAAGAAGCATAGCATTCCTGAAGGTTTTACTCCAACTGTTTTCCTGTCACCTAGATTTGAAAAGCTTTCTTGGCAGAAGAATTTGTAGCTAATTTATGTTGGTACTTAATAGCCAGACAGCTTATTTTTAAATCTATTATTTTTGCTATCCCTTTCTGTAGAGCAGTCCTAAGAAGCAAGCCTAGTGATAACCTCATTTTCTTGCCGGGGTAATGAGATACTGAGTGTATGTACACAATACTCATGCAATGCAGGAGTTGGTGATTATGTTTTCTTAGCTGGAGCTCCTCAGAGGTGCTTAGTATTTCATCACAAATTGCATTGGTAAATTAACAGTTCATCTGGCTAGTTAAATTTGCTAGGGCAGATGGCATTTCACATGTGTGATGAGAGCAGGAAGGAGACAGAGCAAAACAGTAATGTAATTAGCTGTGTAAATGAGCCTCACAAGGTAAATCTCTTTAACCCCAGTGATAAAATGTGTTCTGTGCTAAAGCCTTGGATTACTGGTCCTGTGAAACAATGTGTGCAGCTGGTCAAGCCGAGATTTCAGAAGTAATCCTGTTAATTTGAAAGTAGAGGACACTGCTTTTTATCACACCTTCTTAGCACTTTTTATTTGAAACAGAAATCAGCCTCAAGGTGGTACTCTACCAATAACGCAGAAGAGTTGTGTGGAGTTAGTTCAATTTTAAATAAAAACTTATTTGAATGCTAGAGATGAGATGTTCTGGCTAGGGAGGAAAGATGCTTCATAAAAGCAAAACAAAATCACAGGCTAAATGTGAGCTGAGGTGTCCCTTCACTGTGCTACAATGAGCAGTGTAGCTGTATGTGAAAACATGATGCTTGTGTTTACACAGTACCTGGCACAGGACATTCCCCTGCTTAAGCCTTAAGCACTGCAGTAGTAACTGTGATTACTATCAATGTGCGTAAAACCCAATAGAATCATAGAATAGCTTGGGTTGGAATGGACCTTTAAAGATCATCTGCTCCAACCGCCCTGCAATGAGCAAGGAGACTCATGATGCTGCAAAACCACTAAGGCATGTTTTTGTGCCTACAGATGTGTGGGTGAGTAACTGCAGGTAATCTCACATTCAGTTATAGCCAAATTATTTGTTTTTATGGGAATATATATGACTTCCACGTTTCATTTGAAATGAATTAACTGGGAATATGTCTAATCCAGTTGATACTGAAGGCTATTGAAATAGTAAATTCATGGCAAAGACTGGTCAATCACTGTGCTGCCTGGTGAGAAAAACACCCTGAAGCATCATGTTACTTCTAAAAACCATTGCAAAGTAATATAAATAGTAAATCTTTATTCAGCAGGGAAATCTCACATTCCAGACAATTAAGGGGAAAAAATGGGCTGTGTAATAGTGGTCATTGTGCTATGTATGAAACTTGTATTGTTCTCACTATTTAACTTATTCAATCCATGCAGGAACTTTTTGTACCTATTTTCAGGCTTTCTTGTTTATAATAAACCTAAAGGTGTTTTAGTTTCTGAGGAACAGGCTTTAGAGCCTCTAAATTTCAAAAGCACATTGAAAATGCTGATTTTTGCATCAGTTTGTCATAGTGAATTCAGGTTGATTGCTGTCATTTTTCTGACTGGCAGGCTGTGAATTATGGAAAGAGTATAAATAAACTGTGAGTCGGGAACATAGTGAGCAATTTAAGCATATCACAAGTAATCTGAGCAGTTTTGGGGTTTTTTTGTTTGGGTTTTTTTTGTTTTTTTTGTTTTTTAAGTATTGGATGTTCTCCTTGGAGATACTCAAAATCTGACTGGGCATGGCCCTGGGTAACCTGTGGTGGGTGACTCTGCACTGACCTGGGTGGTTGGACTGGACAATCTCAGGGGGTCCTTTCCAGCCTCAACTGTCCTCTGTTTCTCTTGAGTAGTTTTACATATGCATACACATATGCATACAGATGTTCATAAATATGTATGTGTGTATAGATGTATGTAAAACTTTAAATGGTTTGGTTTTTTTTTTTTAATTTTAATTTGATGGGGATAGACACTCAACTAGAAGAATGGGTAAAAACTTTCAAATTTTATTTAACAGGAAAGGCTAATTCTTTTAAAATTTTATCTTGTACCAATTCCCAACAGCAGGAAATGTATCAAAGTAAGTTTTTGTCAATAATAAAATTTAGCTTTCTTACATGCTTCCTGGCAGTGCTTTCACTTCTCCATTAAATAATTTATAATAAAAAGTAAGGATGATAGTAGGATAACTTTGGAATAACTCAGATCAGAAGGGACCTCCGGTTGTCATTGGGCCCAAACCTTTTCCAAAGCAAGATGAACCGCTGAGGTAGGAGCAGTCTGGAAGTGAGGGCAGGTTGCTGGGGGCTCTCCTGCTTGGTTTCAGAGTAGTAGCAAGGAGGGTTATGCCACAGCATCCTGGGCAGTCGGCTCCTGCATTTGACTGCCCGCACGCAGTCTGTACTGCTTCATGCCACAGAGGATTTGCAGAAGCTATTCCTTTTTCTCCCTTCCCATTGCATTCTCATTTAAGTTGGTAGAGGTTTCTCTTTAGTGGCTGTTCTGCAGTGTGTTGCCACACAATGCTAAATAGTTGCATAAATATGGAAACAAGAGGGTTGATCTAGCCCCTTACTTTTCCTGCTTGCTAAAAGGCATCTAGCTGTAGAGGAAAATTGATTGCATTTATATTTTATGCACCAATATTTCTTAAACTTTTTTATGTGGTAGGTATGTAAATATAAACAAGAAGAAAGAAATGTTACCTCTGCTGAGGAAGAAAAAAATTGTCTAACAACCCGTGTGAATTACATCTCTGGGGTTTGTGCAGTTCTGCCTCACGTGGCTGTATACCTCCTTGCTGCTGAAACTCCCAGAGAAACAGGGATGCTGCCTGGGATGGTCTCAATACAGGACTTGCTGGTCCCAGTGTGTGAGATTTCTCAGAGCTGCAGGGGTGGATCAGTTGTGTGTTGCCCGTGCAGTGGTGTGTGCCCTTGCCTTCAGTGGTCTCCTGACTGTCAAGATGCAGAGCTTGAAAGGCTTTGCAGGGATAGTACCTCTTGTTCTTCCTGGGTGCTTATTCTATATATGTTTTGGGTTTACTTCTGTTATGGTGGGATTCAGCCTTATTGTCTACCTTATGTATGATCTGTCCAAAATGAGGTTGCCTCACCACAGCGAGTCCTTGATCATCTACTGCTAGCACTCTTTCTGCGTTACAGAATATACTTCCTGTCTGTGAATGATTTGTGGCTTGACACCCCTGTGATATGTTAACAGATTTTTATTTTTTAATTGGCAGTGTTGCTGGCTGCAGCTTCTTGGCAGGGAGTACCTTCCTTAAAATGTAGTTGTTGCCTTGTTCTTGTGTGTTTTCTTTCCTTGGACACAGTTTTCTGAGAGGAACTCTTCAGGATCTCTTCAACTTGCAGACCAGTTGAGCCCAGGTTCCCTCTGCAGGGTGTTGGGGAGAGGACTATGGACATTGTTTACTTAGGGCTTTGTTTTCCTGAGTCATGTGCAGGATTAGAGAGGAGTGAGATCACAGCCCCTGTGACCTCATTGAACATACTTCACAAGTGTTACAGTAAGTTCTGAGAGGGCTTGGATTTTTGGGAGGTGAACAGTCAGTTTTGAAGTCAGTTTCAGGTCCTTTATTGATCTCCAGGACATGTAACTTACTGGAGGTTTTTACCAAGTATGTTCTTTTGTATATGGGGAGACAACGACAGGGCAGTAGTACCATGAAGTCCAGCTCTGTATGAACATGGGGGTCAGAGTGCTCGTCCTTGAGGTGCAGTGTGCTCCTTCCTAATGCATTTCCTCTTCATCAGAGGAGACCAGAAGTTCAGTCGGTCATTCCTCCCAAACATCCAAACGCTGTTGCTTTTACACAACCTGCCATGGAACATGCCCAGAGCTGCTGATGCCTCACTGAGGCAGAGGGTCTGCAGAGCTGGTGGTGCCCCTCTCGAAGTGCAGGGTGTAACAGAAATGACCGGGAGCCACAGTTCCCAGCATAGTTTGCATAGGGTTGTTAAAATCTCAATAAGGGTAGGCTGGTGATGTCCCAAAAAGGGGATCCATTCATTGCAGCTGCTGGGCTTTATTGAAAGAAACTGGTGTGGTGAAATGATATTTGTAATGTTAAGTGGCACTATTTGTGTTAAATTCCTACTTTCTCTTTTTGGTGGTTGCTGTATTTTGTTTATATTGTGAATAAGTAAGAAATGAGTGTGTTAGATGGAGCTGCGTGCACAGTAAGTTGGCATGTGTTAGGCTTTCTGATTTGTTTTGGTGGTGGTGCATACTCTCATGCAAAGTCTGTTGGTCCAGAGGTGACCCACGCCGCCTGCCCTCCCCCAACACCCC
>NW_010972981.1:1960104-1961549 GCF_000737465.1 Haliaeetus leucocephalus | reverse complement strand
CCCCCCCCCCCGCCCCCCCCCCCACCCCCCCCCCCTGATCTCCCCCCCCCCCCCCAAAAAAAAGAAAAAAAGATTGGGATAATGTTGGCAAGAGAAGGGCCTTCTTCCTTTTCTTCCTTCTACCATTCAGTCAAGACGATATCGTTAGCGTTATTTTGCACATTATGTATCTAATGCTGTGTGTATATATATATGCGTTTGCATGTATGTACTTGGCATAAACATGAAGCAAAGCTGATACCCAGAACATAGTCCAATCGATAAGTTTGTGATCAACTTTTAATAATGATTTTATGGTACAGAGGATGACCTTGGAAAAACCTTCACTGTATTTCAGTAGGAATTGATTAATTGATAGATAACTTCGTTATCTTCCTGTGAGCTCATAAAATATACAGTTGATTAAAAATGTTGTTACTAGGCAGGTTTATGGAAACAACTTATGTGCTTGCCTATCCTGTTGACGTCTGTTCTTAATTTCATCTTGCCTACCTAACAGTAGAATTTATATCATCCTCTGTCCCCCATTTTTAAAATTTATCATGTTTAAAACTCTGGAATATTCTTGCTTATTTTCAGATCTCATCAGAAAACTAGCACAGCAGAAGTTTGGAAATACACAGGGCGATTATCAAAAGGTAAATTGTTTATGTTATGCATAAAATAATGAAACAATGACTTTGAAATTCACTTTTGTTTCTAAAATGGGAAATAGTATTTTAAAGCTATAACAACAGGATTCAAGAATGAAATTTATGAATAACAAGTCTGATGTTTTCATATAAAACCTTTCAGAAAAATATTACAAAGAAAATTTGATAAGCCACTGTAAAGAAGCTACGTGTAGTTAAGGCTCACTTGTAAATTCTAGCTGTAATGTGATTGTGGTGTCTGTTGCACAAAGATTGAAGGCTCTTTGTATTGAAAAATATTGCTTTTATTTAAAAACACTTAGAACCATTACTGCTCAGCCCTTGTGTTAGCTTCAACTATTGTCCTCAAAAAGCTGAATTTATATGCTGGTTCTGGTGCCTCTGTAAAACAGTTTCCATAGCCTACTTATAAAGTATATTTTAATTTGTGTAGTGTGCTAAGCACGTTAGGGATATTTTCCATTCTCTCTGGGTTTGTGGTTATCCTGTAAGAGTTGAAATTCTTAGGGTATCTGGTAGCAAGAGAAGATAGAATGTAACTTGTGTCTGATTTTAGGCTGTTCTCAAGGATAGTAGCTTATTTTTGAAGCAGTATCACTGGTTGAGTTCCTGCAGTAGGAACCTTAATCATGACCATGCAATGGACAAGTTACTTCGTTATGAGCTACTTGCTTGTAGTTCCTGCAGTATGGTGTACCTGTCAGGAAGACATCTTTGTCAGCAGTGTGGACAGTGGGATTGAGTGCACCCTCAGCAAGTTCGCCAATTACACCAAGTTGTGTGGTGCAGTCA
>NW_010972981.1:1959827-1960094 GCF_000737465.1 Haliaeetus leucocephalus | reverse complement strand
GTCAACACACTGGAGGGAAGGGATGCCATCCAGAGGGACTTTGACAGGCTTGAGAGGTGGGCTCATGCAAACCTCATGAGGTTCAACAAGGCCAAGTGCAAGATCCTGCACATGGGTCAGGGCAATCCCAAGCACAAATACAGGCTGGGTGATGAGTGGATTGAGAGCAGCCCTGCAGAGAAAGACTTGGGGGTGTTGGTTGATGAGAAGCTCAACAGGACCCAGCAATGTGCGTTTGCAGCCCAGAAAGCCAACCATATCCTGGGC
>NW_010972981.1:1846107-1959264 GCF_000737465.1 Haliaeetus leucocephalus | reverse complement strand
TTCCAAACCAAGCCATTCTATGATTCTATAACAGGAGTATGGCACTTGGCATATAGACACTGAGCTATTGCCTTGAATCAGGATGACCTGAATGATCTTGGGATTTGAAGGAGGAAAGCCTTGTGCTTCCATGTCATCCTGACAACGAGCTTATTGCTCCAGTAGCTTGATAACCTCTGCATGACATCCAAGTGTGTGGGTGTTGTTATGCCGCATCAATGACTCTTGCTGATCCCATATGCTTGTTTAGTGGGGCTCTCTGAGAGTAGTGCATCACAGGTTGTGCCTGCATACTCAGGGAGGAACATAGGGTGGACTTGGTTGGCAGTCTTTGGACAAAACTATTAGACCATAGGTGGTATACATGAGCACAAGTGTAGTATTTAGTAACTAGTACATAAGTCATGAGAAATTTGAGACTGATGACAGCTGTAATCCTGCACAGAGGAGGCACTTGTTAAAATACTGTGTGATTATAGGGTGACAAATAGAATATTAGGTGTCCTTAAGAAGCCAAACAGATACAGGCCATTTATAGGTCCTAATTGTGACTTAAATACAATGCAAAGCTCTACAACAGATTTGGAAAAGGAAAATTTATCAGGACAAGCAGAGAGTCCCTCAGAAGACAGAAGCATCAGTGAGAGGTAGCTGTGAAGAGACCTGCATCGCTGTAGATGTGCCCCTGGAGGAGTTTCCAATGGGGATAGGGACGTGTGAATGTCACTGAAGGGTGTGGGTAAGTAGTTAGAAATGTTGCCTGTGGTTCTGATGACTCAAATTCAGGGAGAATGAACTCAGACTAGGATGAGTTCAGAAAGTGTCTATTAAGGTGATTTGGGAAACATGCAGGTCTTCAGAGGAGACTAGAAGAGTTTGCTTTGCTTAGGAAAAGAATTGATAAAGGGTATGATTACTCTTTTTAAATATATATAGAGAGGAAACACAAGGAAGAAACTGCTATTTGGGCAAAAGATGGTGCTATCACAGAAGCAAAGGGGCAGAAATGGGCCATGTGTAAATCCATGTCAGAAGAAGACTTGCTCACCAAGTGTTGGGAACAGTCCTTCAGTAGCAAGAACAGGAAATCTGCTTTTCACATTTATCCTGTTGAATTTCTGCTGTCATTCCTCCATATCTTACCATCGTGGGTTTTTCTGTTTTGTTTTGGTTTTTTTAACCTATTTGTAGAATGTGTTAGTGACCCAGGAGGCTCTTCCCGCTTCTGTGCTGTGTCTCCCAGTGTTCCCAGCTGGACTCTTACCATCAACGCCTCACTGTCCCCAGTCAGGGACAGCAATCTGCCAGGAGAGCCCAGCAGCTGAGCACAGCTGCTGTGCCTGCTCAGGGGGAGCCAGCTCACTGCTGCTGCAATTGCTTTACTTCTACTGGGAGACGTGCTTGCCTAAAACGTTCAACATCATATTTGGTACCAGATTTATAAGGGAGGGTAAGCATTTGTTTTCCACCCATTAAGAATACAGTTCCAGATATGATTTTGAACATTTTAAGTATATTGTACTGTAGAAGTTTCATAAAGATGTGTGTGATGCTGAAAAAAATTTCGTAAAACTTGAGAAAATTTCTGATTCTCACACATCAGACTTTGGGTTGAGGGGTCTTGCTGTTTTTAGCTTGTCCGCTTCCCTTTTCCACTTAGGAGAAAGGGGAAAGCGTTACCAGCTGTGAACTTGTCATACAGAGATGAAGGTGAAAAATACAAGAAATTCTATTTCCATTGTGGAAACAAAGAGGAAATTGGGTTCTTCTGAAATTCCTGTCATTGAATATTTAGTTTTCAGTATTTTCCTGAAATTACAGATAAGAAAACAGTTAAGAACCTGCCAAGTAGACTTCAGTCTTTCTTGAATGCCTTTTTTACTTTTAAATAATTTAAAATAAACCTCTACATAATTAGTTAAAAGTGAGGGTGAATTTTGTGTGTAATGTGTTAAGATCCCCAAGCTGCTATTGAAGCTGCCAAAATAAAATAAGCATTGAAAAGAAAAAGTTAGTTAAGAATATCATATCAGTTGAGACAGGTGGCATTTGTGAAGAAATCACTAAAGCACAAAGTAATGCAATCTCTGGCCTCATCTTCTGTGATATGTGTTGGGAATTATATGAAACAGATGCTCGGTGTGGAAATAACTGGTGTGTTGTTGTTTTAAGATGGAAATACTTGTTGGACAAATTCTAGATTCTTTTCACTTACCAAGGAAACCAGAAATTATCTGCTATGTATTTTATTGTAAATATTTTTCCATAATTGTTTAATGGTGCTTCTATGCATTATTTTACTGTAGTGACTTTTTGTTGTTGTTTGTGTCATTAATTGTTTTGGTCATGTTTAATTGTTCATTATTCACGATTTGTTTCTGTGCATGCTGCCTGTGTATTATACACATTCTCCATTTGTTTTGACTTCCACAGCCAGAAAATGTTGTCCTGACTCTTCAGGTAATGTCTTATGGTAGATGTACAGCTTTGAAAAGAAACTAACCATATCTGTATGCACTGCTTCTATTAAAATATCCATAAGTAGTTCTAATGATATTTTAAATGGTGTTCTTCCATCTAACCTATTTTAAAACAATTTATGTTGTCAAATAATTTCTGAAGTGTTCAGCTAACTGGAAAAGAAAACAGTAATTCTTTTCCAAAATCTAGCCAAATTCTTCTTCCAAGCATCTAGTTCATATTCTTCAGAAGGGATAATCGCTTTTAGCCAGCAGTTAGTAACAATAATAAAAAAATAGGTTTCATCCTAGAATTGGTAATTAGGTCAGAAATTTGCAACTCTGCTAATGGTGGTGGTTGCTGTATTTGGATCAGTTGGTAATTAGGGATTGTGAGGAAGGGCATCAGCAAAGCTGGAACTGGAGCATGATTGATAGCTTGTGAGAAATTGTAACTTAATTCGCAGGACAATATGCAGCCTCAATTTCATCCTTTTACTGCCAAGTTGCCCTATGCTGGTGGATTTGTAAAACAGAAGGGGACTCAAAGTACCAGTGTGAGAATTAGTTCTCCTAAAATTGGGAAAGGAAAGGGGAAGAGAGATTTATCAGGGACCACTGGGCCGTGCCCACACCGCGCTGTCTAGCTCTGTGTGCAGACACGTGCCTGATCTGGTTTTGGCTCTGTCACCTTGTGTTTGCAGCAGAGGGAAGCAGCACGGCCAGCTCGCAGCTTGTCCCCTGGAAACCACGTCGCCTTGCGTAGGGCTGTGCCGGGGCTGTCTGGCCCAGCTTCTTGGTCCTGGGGCACTTGCACTGCTTCCAGTGTAAAAGCTAGTTGAGGTATTGTGTTGCATTGTTCCCTTTCACTCCTAGCTTTTGAAAGTGTCCTTTGAGTTGCTGCTGCTTTGCTGTTTGGCAGCAGAATAAATGTCTTTACCTGAGAGAGCTTAAAATCCACTCCTTCATGTTTTCCAGTCCCTAAGCAGTTTTAACTTCAGCAGTTTGGAGAAACCTCTGCCATTGCAATCGATCATCCAGTGAAGTACTTCCCTTTGCAGTCCATACGAATCTTTCTACTCATAACTGATTAAAAAGGAGAAAAAGCTAAGCCTTCCTCCCCCCTCCCAGATGAAGTGTTCATCTAGTCAGCCTTGCTGACATTTGTGGAACGTTTTTAGAAACAGATGTGAGAAACAGTAAATTTGTGGTCTGGGAAATCAAATGTGTTCATTTTTAACCTATTTCGATTGCATTGATTCACATTTGTTTCTTGTGAGCATATTTTTCTCTTAGCACTCACTCCTGTAGTTTACCTAGCTAATATTCTAGCTAAATAATTATTAGCTATCAGTATCTACAATGTTATGTATCTTTTTGTTAGAAAAGTTGTCAGTTATTGACAAAATATACCAAGTCCGTAACCTCAGTAACTTGGTAGATGGTTTAGACTGTAGTTTGATTTTTAATTATTTGCTCTATATTGATTGCAGTTACTGTGTGATATCTGCTATTACCACTATTTTTGTCTGAATTACAGGCCATCTACTATGAAATCGGTTTTATAGTCTCCGCAGCCTTGGGATTGCTATTTATTTTGTTACTGCCTCTTGTGGGACTTTGCTTCTGTATGTGTCGTTGCTGTGACAACTGTGGTGGGGAAATGCATCAAAGACAGAAGAAAAATGCTGACTGTCAGAGGAGCTGTTTTGCAACATTTCTTTTTGTTGCTTCTTTAATAATAAGGCAAGTGTAATAAAGAAAACAATATGAAGCTTGGCATAGCACTAATTTTGCAGTGTCATATGACAATAATGTTACTGTACTAGCCTACAGGTGCAGAAATTATTTTATTAGACTAATACTATTGCTTATAAAAGAAAATGTGACTGCATTATAAAAATGCTGCTACCATTGCTATCCACAGGTCATTATGTACTCACTTGAGAGGAATGTAGGTGTGAAACAAAAAAATTAAGCTTGCATTTGGCAAATGAAGTTTTTGCCAGTCTCAAAATGGCAATTGCAGAATGTTATGTTAAACTTATGAACATAAGGGACTGTCCTATGTTCAATTACCATCCCATAGAGAACTTAAGGTAAAACATACTGCTTTGTTATTGATAGTGTAGCAGTGGTGAGAAAAGCAATTGTGTGACCTTCTTCAGTATATGCTGTCCTCCGGATTTTCTTACTAGTTCAGAATAATGGGTTTTCTTTTGGGCACTGAGTTGTTTAAACCATGCATGCACTCACTGTAAAATGCTGGAAAAATTTTTGCACTATTGGTGTTAGGAGCATAATCCTCTTCTGTGCTGGATGTGTAATGGGTGATGAGGGACTACAATCAAGACTTTTCTTTTCCCTGTAGATGTTTTCAAAATACATTGTTTGCTTTTAGGCTTTTTATTTTCCTTTAACTTCTTCATATTTTCACCTGCCTACTATCCTTACTTTGTGATTATATTAAAAAAATAAATCAAGTCTTTTGATTTATGCTGCATGACTGTTCAGTCAGGTCACTTTGTCACTTCACTGTGATCTATAATTTTTTTTTCTTTTTATTACTGTTTGTCATGACAAATTGAGACCTTGCCTATGCTCAGATGTAGGCCATGCTGATACCAGGTATGGGAACATGCATTTTTCTCCCAGGCATCACTAACAAACATGACACTTAAGTATTCTGAAGAGCAGAAACCCAAATGGTATTGTAGGTGGTGGTAGGTGCATCCCTGCCATGATGACAGGAGTACAATGGTGCCTTGGAGAAAGTAAGTTATTAAATTAACTCTCAGCATGCCGAAACTGAAGGTAGTTCACAGACCTTGCCAGCTATCTTTACACGAAGTCGCAGGATGCTATGCGCTAGATGCTATGTTCTGATTATAATGGCTGAGGAATGTTGCCTGTCAGCAGAGAAATTAAGAGGTCGCTCCCCTTGTTGATCTCTAACTTGGCATTTGCTGCCAGCTATTCTTGTGGTATTGAGCATACCCAGCATTGGCAAATGCTTCCTCCCAGGTCATGACTGGCAGATCAGTGAACCCTAGTAACATGCTTTCCAGGACTAGGGAAACTGCCTCTTTAACTCATCCTTTTTTTTCCTTTTCTGTAAGACATCAGGAGTATCAGCTGCTTACCCTAAGGGAGGGGTTGGTCTGAGCTATGTCTGCAGGCTTCCACAGGTGGAGATAATCTCATATGACTCCCTGGCTAAGTCTCTAATGCTGTGAATGCTGTGCAAGGCAAGATAGGGCTTTACAAGGCTAATATTACTGACCCCAGCCTGACTGAGTGCTCAGGTCTCCTGTATGCCTCTGTACAAAGCAGGATTCTTTTGCCCTTCTTGGAACTTCTTTCACAAGGGTAGAGAAGATGCTGTGCCTGGATCTATTTAAGCCCATGTCAGCTTGCTTACTGCTATGCTGAAACACAAAAGGACAGTCTTGTCAGTAGCCATTGCCCTAACAAAAAAACTGGAGAAAGCCTGAGATTTACTTGCAAGTGCTTCTCCATTTCTTATACTGTATTCAGACTAAGTCTCCTTGTGGATTTATTCTTTACTTTTTCCCCAAGTTACCATGCTATTTCAGCTTAGGTGGAAGATTTACTTGTAGTTGTTCTTCCCAAAATCATACTTCTCAAGAACTGTGCCACAGCTGAATACACAAGCTGTGACAATAATCAAAAGAGTTTAGTCCTCTGCAAGTAAAATGCTTATGGCTACTTGCAGACAGAGCCAAAAGAAGAAAAACTTGAATGATCTCTGCTAATACAGGGTTACATCCAGATGTGCTATGAAATCACTAAGGTGGGTCCTCTCATTGTTTGGGTATAGTTTAAAGTTCATGCGGGGGGCCTCCTTTGGGAGTCAAACCCTTGCCAGGTGATTGGAATACCATAGACTCCATCAACCGCTGTGCTGCTTCAGAAGATGCATTTAGCAATACCAGCCATTCTGGGATTCTCTCAGGCAAAGGATCAGAACTTTGAAGAGCAGGAAGCCTGAGCCATTTTTTCTTTTTCCTTTTTATTTTTTTATTAAACTTTTTATTTTTTCAGTCCTTGGTATGGAAAGATGGGTCCAAACTGTCTTTCCTTGGCTGGGAAAGACAGGTCAAATGCATGGTAGAGGGTATTAGTAGGGGAAGGACTCTGAATGTGGAGCTTGCAATAGGTTACATAGGCAAGAACTATATGAAAACCCTAGAAACATGTGGGTGGCTTTTCTATGTGTTGGCATGCATGCAAGTTCACACTGACATATATATGCTGTTAATGTAGATTTTAGAAGATTTCAGCTAGTAGATTTTAATCACGAGGAACATTAATTATTCTCACTTTTCCACTGATACAGTGCTCTGGTTATTAGGATGAGGTTTTAATACTAAGTTTACTGGAATGATGTGTAAAGGAAATACAAAGATGATAAATTATATTTTTACTTAAAAAACCCCAAAAGCTCTACCTAGATCTGCTCTCTGAAGGTGGGGTCTATGTGGGAAGTATGGTTTCCTAAAGGAGAGGTATAAGAAACAAGTCAGAAGATGTGATTATGTACACAGTTGTTTATCTTAAAGTAACTAAGCCATAAGTGTGTCATTTTCCAGTATGTGCACTTTGTGTTTGAAATATTTCTTTTGGTAGATTGAGCCAAAAATATATGCAGTGGTTTTGGTAATTCACAGTTTTTATACGTGAATGTTGTCCTCCAAAGTAGGATTCTGTTGCTAAAGAGCACAGGATGTAGAAATAATCTATCAAATAGATAGCCAAGTAGGTTTGATATTCCAAATTTATCAATGGACAATGGACAATTATGTGCTTTTCTTCAAAGGTTAACTGAGAGTTTAGAGATAGAGACCTGCTATTACATCTTATTTCCTAGTCATCTGCAAGCTTAGGCAAACACATGTTTTCTCTGGGAAAGAAATGTAATTTCATTAATTCCTGTACATTTTAAAGGCAAGGTAGGGACATCTGATTTTTAAGAAAGTGTACATTGCAATACCAAATTTAATCCTGGTGATAGAAAGTGTCCTGGATATTGGATAGAAAAACACATCATCAGTTTTCTGTCCTTCCAAGAGAGCTTGTGTTGAAAGTTCTTTCTTGAGTTGTGGATGTTATTATGTATGAAGTGAGGGAAAGCCACGTCTGAAGGAAGGTAATGATACTTGTGTCTTGGCAAGTACCTCATGCAGACTTCATAGAAGTCCTCTTGGCTTTGTGAGATTGGTAGTGCATGTTGTTCAGAACCTGGGAATCAACATTATCTGAAAGAATTGGTGGAAAAGTTGGTACAGAAATCTCTAGCCCATTATTTTCTTAAATTCATTAGCTAGTAGTGAGGAAGGTGACATTTTTCCAGTATGTAAATCTGTACAGGGTTTCTATCCTGTGACTTGAAATGTTTTGCAAGCACAGCTAAAGGCAAAGCTTGCCCCCCACCTCCCCGCAACTGGATTAGTAACATCTATATTAGTCTGTGAAACCTGACAAGAAATTGGGTGTGGAATACCTGACTCCTGAAGAGAAGAGACTGTTTAAACAGTTCTCTAATCTGTTACAGAAAAGGCATGTCCTTTTTATTCCTGCTTTATGACTTTCTCCTTGTAGCTGCTTATTGAATGTTGACTCAAGGCTGAGTTATGTAATAAATAGATTTTTCTTCTCTCATGTTGTGTGTTTGTTTAGTTACATTCAGAATGTAGTCGCAATTGTTCCAAGTGCCTTGTCTGCTTAAAGCATCTCTGCTATCTTGTTTCCTCCCACTCCTTCCATTTACGAGACTGAAGAGAAAAATGATCGTGTTCAAGTCTTACAAAGTACTGTTGTGTTAGCTTCCAGTTGACCTTTCTGCTCTGTGAGCATAACATTGAAAGGACATAAAAATGCAGCTGTCCAAAGAACAAGGATGTTGTTATAAACTCCGAACCTCAGAGTGATATACAAATGTTTACTTTTTCTGATAGATTGAGATAGTTTGTCTTCTGATGTAAAGAAAAAAAAATTTAAAAACAATTACCATCACTGTAGAGTGAAAAGAAATAATGTATTACATGTGTCCAAAGTGAAACCACTTACTTCCGCTTGTGCTGAAAGTTACTCATTTTCTTGGCATTTTATGCGTTCTGAGTTCTCATTCCATGGGTGGTAGCTGATGATAATGGCTGCTCAAGTGTTGGTCATAGTGGAAATAAAACTATGCCATTTGCTCTTAGTTAAATAAGTAGTAAGATAAATGTTGGTGTCCCTTTGTTCATTAGTGACTTCTGGGAAGGTAGTTAAGAGCCAGTTTTGAAGACACAGCTGTGAAATTTGGGGTAGAGAAGCAACCTCTTTATGTCAGTCTCTGTCATCCTGTTCTGAATATTTTTGGATATTGAGAAAAATGTTAATGAAGCCATCCTAATAGA
The DNA here is from genome assembly GCF_000737465.1 of Haliaeetus leucocephalus. Lineage (NCBI taxonomy): Eukaryota > Metazoa > Chordata > Aves > Accipitriformes > Accipitridae > Haliaeetus > Haliaeetus leucocephalus. The sequence continues at coordinate 1,950,383 of NW_010972981.1, read as the reverse complement.
CCAGCACCTGTAGCACATAGTCTTGCCATCTCTCCCTGTATCATGCTCTGACATCAGAATTTTCCTACTGAGAGTACTTTTCAGAGCAGCAAAAAGTCTTGTACTTGAGACCAGTTTTACTGGGAGAACAAGCCTTTACATTGTTTGGGAAAGCTAAAATAGGAAAAGCAAAATAAAGATGAACATTTGGGTTTGGATCACTGATAAGAAGAGACGAGCATCATCAGGGTGTTTGCTCCTATCTTGCCAGGATACGCAAATCATGCTATTTTAGGTACCCATTTACTTTCTACCATCTCATTTCTCATTTATGTGGCTGTATTATGGCTTCCTTTGAACATATGTTCTTTGGAGCAAGAATTATACTTACCTTGTATATTTTGCCCCACTGGGAGCCTGGTATGGGTTTTCTCTAAGTCTCATTTAAAAATACTAGTATTTAGGTCTTCTTGACACCCCAACTCAGGAAGTTTTGACAGTCTGGGAGGAGTACCAGTACCATTTGTGTTAGTGACTCCCTTCTCCTGTTGTTTGGATGTCTGTAATGGCCTTTCAGGGTACTGCCTCTCTAGTATTGAGCTGTTGTACTACAGTGCAAAGTAAGAGACTGAACAAATGTGCCATCCAGGAATTGCCTGTAGTGCACCTGACTGCAGCCTCTAGGCAGTGTTTGCCCTTTAGAGATGTAGCATGCCTGTGTTAAATGGATCTGTGCTGTCTACCAGTTAAATCTGCAGAAAGTTAGTGCCTAACCCATCAAGTGGGTTTGTAGTCAGCCTGCTTTTGAGGCTATTACCACTCTGGTGGTTACTTTTCATTTTTCTGGTGCTTGTCTGAAAGGTTAGCTGTTGTGAATGTGAGATGTTTAAAAGCAAAAGGTCATCCTTCTGTCTAAGTCTATTTTATATCTAAACTGAACAAAAAAAATAAGGATCATGTACGCTAAGAGAGCTTTTGAAGCCTCTCATGGGACTTATAATTGCCTTTTTACTTACTGTTTGTGCAGATCTGCCATGCTGTAATTAGAATTTTACAGTGGGGAATGATCAGATAGAAAATAATCAGCAGCAGTGCTGACTGGAAGTCTAGCTCACTTTCTGCCTTTTGTTTTAGTATCAGGAAATGCTTATATATTATTTTAGCATTAATAGGGACTATTCATGTGCTTTTAAAAGATCTATGCAATTATGTAAATAAATTGGGCCATTGTGAGTAAATGTTGCTGAAGTTTTCAAATGTGAAATGTTCCTTTTCACAGTTAGCTTATGAGCATTTGCTTGTAGCCGTGTCAAGGTTAATGATACTTGTAAAAGAGCCTAACTTTTCTAAGTCTCATACAATTTACCTAGGCTATACACATTTTCTGACAGTATCAGTGCAAATGGATAAGTAGTTGTATGTTAATAACTTCTGAAAACTTTAGGTTAACATCGCTTTTTCCTTTCTTTATTTGAATTAATAGTACAACATCGGCCCTTATGGCCCATTTCTCTAGTCTGCCTTGTGGTGCATGTAAGAAATTGTAGTAAGAAAAAGTGAATGTGTAAATTTATGGAGACCTTTATTTTAATAACGTTGACTTTTTTGTGGTAATTTTTTGGTTCTGTTTTATGTCAGAATGGGCATTTACAGTAATAAAGAAATGTCTGTATTTTTTTGTAGTGTTGGAGTGCTCTGTGCATATGCTGCCAACCAGCATTTAACTAACCAAGTCCGAGGAGCAAAGAAACTGGTTAACAGTAATTTTAAAGATCTGAAAATTTTCCTCAACGACACTCCAGCGGTAAAGAGTTTTTTCTTTATGGGGAATGGGGGTGGGAGGGAAGAGCTGTAAGAAAGAAGTATGGCAGAAAAGAATTGTTTCTTTCTGTTTGATATAAATCACACCTGCGGTATTTTGTTTATTCTTTGTGTGTCGGTCTCATGAAGTAGGATAAATGACGCAAGGTAAGACATTTTCACACAGCAGTAAATGTTACCCTGATGGATCAGCATTCTTTGAGCAACTTTTGAGCTGTACTCCTGGAGTATGCTGCGGTGATGCTTGTAGGCCCTTTTCCTCCTACTGAACTAGTGTAGGTCGCTAGCAGAAGATGAATCATTTGGAAAAATATGGTTTTAAAAGGAATACATATTTACAAAAAAATCTTGCATGAAAACTTGGATTCCTTATTGCTCTTTCCTGTTTCCTTGTATTTTGGACTTACTGGTATGTGCTCTGGGACTGAGCTACAACAACTTCTTTTCCAGAATTGTTTTGACTGGTTTTCCTTTAAACCAGTGACATACTGTGCCATACTGAGCAGGCATTCTCTCCTTTTTACTTTCAAACTTTCCTTGAAGTTCCAAAAGCAGTGCTCTGCATATCTTTTTTGCACTGAAAGAAAAAAAAATGAAATGTTAGTAAGGAAGACTTGGAAACTTTCCTGTGTACAAATTTCAATTCTTTATGGATTAGGAGGAAAAAGTCCCAACAGTCCTATTACCTTGGCTTTCATTAATTTTAATTAATTAAATTTAATTAATCTGTTTTACTTCCACATGACTGGTGAGTTAGAAATAGGTGGAATTCACACAGTTATGTGGGATCCACGAGTATGGTAGCATCCCAGTCACAGTAACTCTGGCCTGTGTTTCTGCTGACAGGACTGTATGAGAACAGGAGACATCTGGGGGATGCCATTAAATGTTTCCATGTCTGGGGTTGTTCCCTGTACAGTTATTCGTTTGCGCATGGTGTTGTGACAGTCTGGTGATGGAGGTATATGGCAGGAAGTGGAGGTCACACGAACAATCTCTCTCTTGAAATGGAGTGCCCTTTGTCAGTCTGAAGCTGACTCAAGGCACAGAAAGATGTAATCCAGTTGCATCAGAAACTACTAGACTCCCCTTCACAGCATGCTGAGTGCCAACAATAGGAAACGTTGGACTAGAATATCTATTACGTAGAAGTAACTATCTTAACAGAGGAAAAAAAAAATAGACTCTAGCTAAAAAGTTCATAAAAATGCCTGAATTATTTCATTTAAAAGTGTCAGGACTTGAACACTTGTGCCAGGAGTTCCTCAAAGTCTCACTTAGGTATAGATTTGTAGCTTCTATGCAGGATTATTAATTTTTCTTTTTTTTAGACTTGATGACAATTAATGATGCAGTCATCAGATATATCTTCTAAGTTATTTTGTCAGACAAGATACATGAGTATCACATATACACACATTTGTAAGAATTCCTTGAAGATAGGAGAAGGACTTCAGCTTCTTGAAAAAATTGTAGAATCCAACTAATTGGCTATAAAGCTCTGAAATCCTAGCTGATGTCCTTGACTCATCAGTATGAGGTGTACAGCATATAAGAGGATTTGTAAAAAGAAGTCACATGTTAAGAGTTCATGTCATAGAAGATTTGCAGACTATGAGTATTGAGTGATAACACTATTAGTTATAGAGTTGCCTTTTGTCTGTGACATTGCTGGAGACAATGCAAAACCTGTAGCCCTGCAAAGTTTTAGTCCTTAGGTTAGCCTACAAAGACAAAACAAGTAAACAAAAATATACCTACAGCCTTCTTGGTAAGAAACACTCAATTTTTTTCTCCTTTTTTTAAAAAAGAAGGTCTGCCTCATACTTTGTCATTTAATGACATCCACTGCTGTATGATTGATAGGTTGGTTTGAGCGTGTTTTTTTGTCTGTTATTTTTTTTTCTTTACTCCACAGGAAGTTTGAGGCTGCAAGCCAGATACACTTTGGTACACATCTGAGTCACGTTTAAAATTGGAAACCCATTTGTCAAGTGTATTAACTTTTACATTACTTTAACTCAATTGGGGTAGGACTTGTAATGCATTATTTTAAACATGCAGAAATCAGTGAAGGTTATTTAACATTTTTTCAAAATTAGTGGAGTAAGATTTCCACTTGTGTCATGGTTTAACCCCAGCCAGCAACTAAGCACCACACAGCCACTCGCTCACTGCCCCCCAACCGGTGGGATGGGGGAGAAAATTGGGAAGAGAAGTAAAACTCGTGGGTTGAGATAAGAATGGTTTAATAGAACAGAAAAGAAGAAACTAATAATGATAATGATAACACTAATAAAATGACAACAGCAATAATGAAAGGATTGGAATGTACAAATGATGCGCAGGGCAATTGCTCACCACCCGCCGACTGACACCCAGCTAGTGCCCGAGCGGCAATTCCCTGCCCCCACTCCCCAGTTCCTATACTAGATGTGACGTCCCATGGTATGGAATACACCGTTGGACAGTTTGGGTCAGGTGCCCTGGCTGTGTCCTGTGCCAACTTCTTGTGCCCCTCCAGCTTTCTCGCTGGCTGGGCTTGAGAAGCTGAAAAATCCTTGACTTTAGTCTAAACACTACTGAGCAACAACTGAAAACATCAACGTTATCAACATTCTTCGCATCCTGAACTCAAAACATAGCACCGTACCAGCTACTAGGAAGACAGTTAACTCTATCCCAGCTGAAACCAGGACAACTTGAGATGGTCTTTGATAGCCTTTTGTCCAAACCCAGGATCTGGTGATAACTAAGCTGCTGGTTTATATTGTTACGGTGTCTTGGTAGAGCTCAAGTTGTGACTGGGCCAAACCCACCTGCGGGTAGGGAAAACCATTGGCATTAAGACAGAGCAGCCAGCTCCTTCCTGCAAGAGAAGTTCTGAGAGGCTGCCCAGATACAAGCCAGTCTTATTGGTGAATTGCTTCAAAATTACCACCCCATCAACTTGCCACATGTCTCTCTGTGAAGGAGGAACTAATGCCACTAGAAAATCAAGTAACGGCGATGAAGACATGCAAAACCTTGCTGGCCTGAATGACTTGAAGCTTTTATAAGGCCACAGTTCCTGCTACTTAACACTTTTAAGCTGAATCATTTACCTCAGAGATGTTCCAATTAAGTAGATTTCCCAATTAAACACATCTTTTATTTTGTGCAGTTCTGCCAAGCAAGGTTTTAAAATATTAAGTTAACTGAAAACAGTAGAGTCAGGATTCTGGGGGTTTGCACAAATATTTTGATTGTTTCAGAGTGGCACTCTGACTCATTATTTAAAAATGTTATGTTTTTCCAATTATTTTAATAGGTTTTTTATCATCTTCTTTTCAGCAAATTGACTACTTGGTGAGCCAGTACAACACAACTAAGGATAAAGCACTGTCTGACCTAAATAGTAAGTACTTTGATTTAAAGGGGGTTAGCGATGTATATTTAAAGACTTCAATAAGATGATGTAAATAGCTCATAATGCAAAGTGAAACTTTATTTATGAGAACATGATTTTCAAGCAGAAGTGCTGTTCTCAGTGGTAAATGAGACTAAAACCTAAAATTCTTTTCACATAAAATGTCTCAGAGCTGGTATAATGCATATTATTTCCTGAAAAAAAGTCTTTTTTAAAACTGCTTATACAATAAGTCAGGCTAATATTTTGTTTTCTGTTTTATACTTCACTAGCGACTAATACTTAATGCTTTTTTTTAGAATATTATTTCTCAGTTTTTAACTGTGGAGCCAAATGTCAAGGAATAGAGCTACTAACTGTTTTGATGGTTCCAATGAGTGGGATATCTCTGTATTTGTTTATTTTTGTTGTTATACCTTTGTCCTCTACTCAGCTAGAAGTTGAGGTATAAGCTTATCTTCTTTCTAAAGCTGCTTAACGTATTTGCCATTTCAGAATCAGCAGCTGAAGAGCAGGAGATGAAACTTAAAATACAAATGCTGCACTTTCCCCTTCAGTGCAGTTACAATACAAGGCATCACCTTTTAAAGCTCTTAGTACACAGAAACAACCAAACCACTGATTTTTTTTTTTTTTTGAAATTTAAGCATCACTTTCCAAAACTGATAATAGAAGGGGCCGACCACATCCACTGCAGATTAGAATTCAAGATGCATTATTAGCAGGTGTAAATAAATCTGTACAGGTCTGCATTTCAGACTGAAGTGAAATACGGAAATACCAAAACCTATTTTAAACAGGATTGTTGGTGAGATCAAACTATGCAACTGTGGCAGCATGCCACTTATCATAAATTGACTTATTGTACCCAGAATCTATGCTTCTCTCTAGGTTTAAAACATATTTTAAAGGTAGCTTTTAGTGCAGCCACCTCAGCATACCCTGAGGTCAATGTGTCTTGTCTATATGAGGCTACTAATGCACGTTGAACGTGCTTGCAAAAGTAGTAGTACACTAGTTAAATAGGCTTCCTACTTAATTCTAGGCAGGGATATTCTGGTCTAAAAAAAGTGTGTCATCTTTAGGTCTCCAATAATAATAATGATAATAAATTGACATCTGCATTTCAAGTACTAGCTTGTAGCTTCCCAGGTAATCCAAACTGAAATTTCAAATTAAATATTTGTTCTCAATGCCAATTTAATATGTTAGTTAACAGGAACCTAGCTCGATCTGTGATGAGAGTGCTCATCAATAACTAAAACCAGAACTAAGTGTGTGACACCTGGAGATAAAAGGATTTCATTCTAAGGGAATCAACAGTAGCATAAACCTTGAGAGAAATGTAGATGAGTTCAGTTTGCCCACCCTAAGGAAACGGTGAAAAGTGATTTCTGCTTTATAAAAATTCTCATCCCAAGCCAGACATGACACTGCTGACAGTAATGGATGCTTCTGTACCATGCCGTATTCCCATTTCATCAAGACCAAAAAACTCAAAAAGCTGTTTACCGTGACCTGAAAATGGAGGGGACCCAGCGATTACCTAAAGGATATGTTACGTTAAGATACTTCACCAAACTGTGCTTGGCATTTGACTGTCTTCTTGCTGAACTAAGCTTCATTTCTGTTTGTGGGCAGTGAGACAGGATGGTTTGGAGGTGGGGATAGCTATTGGTAAGCATGAAGCCAGCGCTGTGAGCATCAGTGCTGAATGCACTGCATGAGGGGGCAGGGACTGGAGACATGTGCTTAACACACTTAAGGGATTTCAACAGAGATGGCTGGCAGGTCTGGATTGTGGGTGACCTTGGCATTGCTGGATACATGAGGAACAGGAGAAAGGAAAAGAATCCATTTTCTTGTTTCTCATGCACTGTGAAAACATAGTATGTAGTGAAAGAGTATGCCACAAAATTCCTGTCCTGATGTTGGACCTCTTTAAGATAGATTGTGGGAAAAAAAAAAAATCTGTTTCCAAAAAGTAGTAAATGCAATGAAATAGCTATTTTGGAGTCTGTTGAAACGTTGTGTGTCTTTACCAATACGGTCAAGTGCTAGTGAATATGCTCTGCCATGTTATGATTTATTGCTTTCATTTATAGGCCTATAGCTAGCTAAAGGAGAAGTGTGTTCCTGCATTGTCTTCTGTCACTAAGTTCTGACTGTCAGGCCTTGGAGAAATTTTAATAATATATGTATACTTTGTTAAGTAAGAGTCTGATAGCACCTATGCTAAGAGGTAGTTTAAATTGAACTACTGTGTAATGTTTTTTTTTAATCTCTCCATACTACAGATGTTGGACCTTTGCTTGGAAGTAGAGTTCAAGAACAGCTGGGGAAAGAAGTACGTCCTGCACTTGATGCAGCTCTGACAATGGCAGGAGGTAAAAATGTACATATTGTTGTATTAATGTTCTGTTGTCATGGTAAGCAGACATCATCTTTCTAGTGCACAGTATGGGATGGCTTTATGCAGTACCATGATTCAACTTGCCATTTTTTTACATGCCTTGATGTTTCTTTTAAAGTGAGGATTTCAGATATTTTAAGGCTTATAAATACATTTAAAAACTAAATCAAGATTTGTGTGCTATTGTTGATACCTATTTTTAGCAGTCATCGAAGAGAGATGAAATCCAAATTCCCTGCTCCAGGTTGTTGTTCCTTTCCTTTGAATGTAAGGGAGACTAGGAAAATTCTGCTTTAAGAGCTGTGCATAGGTCTTTGCAGGTTAGTTTTTGACAGGTCCAGGAATGAACATGCAGTGGCCTCATCCTGTACACTGCCAAGCTTATTATGAGAGTGCTAACCATCATTTCTTCATTGCATCTGAGTTTAGGATTGCTCATGCTTAGTTCTGTCTCCCTTTAAAGAAAATATTCCTTTATTATTTTTTCTGTTCAAGGCTTTTTTTCAGGAATCAGGTACAGCTTATAGAGCAAAGGGGAAGGCATCTGTGAAATTCAGTTACTTTGGTTTTTTTTACCCATTAATTCTTTCTCATTCACTTGTCATCATTCTCCTTTTTTGCTTTATTTCTCTTATTTGTCTTGAAGTCAAAGTGGAAAGGGCTATCAAAGGTAAAAAACACGATAAAACCTTGTGTTGTGTGAAGTGCACTTTATTTTTGTAATTTACATATTTTTAGTTGTATCTGTGTGGTTTTTTGTCTACTAAACACCTGTTCAGTGGTTTTTTGTTTGTTTGTTTGGTGTGAGTGGGGTGAAATCTAAAGCCAGACAGTGTTGAACACTCATTAATGCTTGGCTGATGCAACAGCCCCTTCATCTTGCAGCTACTTAATTTGTGAGTTGGATTATAAACAGAATACTGAAAAATCTGTTTTGTGGATATGGGCTTTCTTTTAATTTCTCATGACCAAGTGTTAAAGTTCTTTACTGAAACCACTGAGTAAGGAGAGGTAGGGAAAGGGTAGAAAAGAGTAATCTAGGAAGTGGATAGAATCTCAATAAAAGTAGCCTGAGCACATTCATTTGTTTGTAGGAAAACATGAGTGACATATTTTTATGTGCAATAAATACATATTTTGTGCTAGAGGATTTTTCTGGGAAGGAGGCAGGGTAATTTAAATCAGTATTGTTAAGAATATCATAACATTTACGCATGTGCACTTTCTCTTCATATCTGTATCTATAGACTGGTTTCTAACTAAAGTTTTTTTTTTTAAAAAACTTCACATCCTTGCAGCCATCAGAGAAACAAAGGAAGCACTGGAAAATGTGAGTGTCTCTGTAGAGGTTTTGCAGGAGGGAACAGAGAGGCTTCATGCAAACTTGACAGATGTTAAAGTGCATCTAAGCAACACCCTCAATGATTCTGCATGCTCTGCAGCTCAGGCTGCCTCAACTTGCAATATCATCAGGAATTCATTAAATCAACTGAACATCAATGCCAATTTTAGTGGGGTAAGATATTATTTTTCAGACTTCTAAAGTGTGATTGCCTTGAATAAGCCCAGTGGTATCTCTGCAGTTAATGGCTCAGTGTGTGCTGTCACTTGTGAGATAAGTGACCTTCCCTTATTCTGTGTTTCTGGGTAATTCCAGTCACTGTTTTCCTCTTCTGTGTAGAAGAGGATAAGATATGTTTCAGGCAGCTACATTAAAGTGCTGCTCTGGGCAGTGAAATAATCTGCCCTCCCAAAAATGCTGAGGTTAAGCTTTGCTTTTGTACAGCAAAGGTTTCAGGAGTGTGCTAGAAAGATTGTACTACAAATTATCTTTCTAGTTTCTTTACCCTCTCTCCTACGTTTTGAAAAACTTAGTAAATTAGCACGACTACTACTTTGATGTGACTCAGGAATACTTTTTGCTTCCTAGTTGCCAGGAGTGAGCTCACAGCTTGCGAAGGTTAACGATGTCCTTAAAATAGACCTTTCTAGTCTGGTTCAAAAGGTATGTTTCTTGACAGGCTTGTAAACTGTTAATTAATAAACTGGGATACTTGCATATCACTTGTTTTCCCTTGGCTTTCTCAGGCAGAATACTCTTGTTCCTGCCTCATCCTGTCTCATGGTGGATATCTCTCCTTATTATTCCATTGTTTGGCCAAGACTTAATATTTGAAAGTATATTTTATATGCTTTATTATGATTTATTATGATGTATAAAGTATGCTTTATATCCCCAGGATACTACAGGTCAAAAATGTATTGCTAATTGTCTGCTTGAAAGAAGAATCCTCAAAAAACCAAAAAAGCAGAAACATGGGATCTACTAGCATGATCTATATTTTTTGGCTCAAACTAAAAAAAAAAAAAGAAAATTCATGCTTTCCTAATTAGTTGTATTGTATTCCAGCTATTTTGAAATATCTTTCAAATTCTTTATGTGCATATTTGATATTTAATCTGGTGCGATGGACCTCATGTGATTACTATTAGTATTTCTGCAAGACTATCCAAACACCACCATGATTTTCAGTGAGAAGAAAATGGCTTAGTTTGAGCAGTTTAAAAATCTAGCAATCTGAAAATGTTTGCTAGGAGTAGAAGGCCCTTTCTGAAACCAAAGGCTGTGTGTAGGAGACTTAGACCCTGCCGGCTTCTGAAGTGATCAGGCCTGCAGGAAGTAAGACCTCAGGCATTCACTGCAGTGGCTTCTCCTTCCTGTCCAGATGAGCTACTGAGCTTGGTCCCCATGGTTTAGACCCTTTCTTTCCCCTTCTCACTGAAGAAAGCATTGCAGTGTATTCAGAGGCAGTTGGATTTCATTGTTTGTAACATGCATTTCATGTTAAGAAAGCACAGACTTACAAAGAGGAGGTGTTTGACTGGTACACAGTAAATCCTTTCGCTTGGTGAGTCTTCGCATGTATGTTCTCAGTTCTATATGAGATAGATCTGACAGGCAACAGCAATATAAAGTTTGAGATGATTGTGACCAATGCATGTATATTTAAATTTGGATTTTTTTTTTTTTTTCCCCAAGGAATATCCTGGAGAGCAAACTGAACCTGTAATATACTTGAGTTCCTATTTTGCTTTGACCTTGTCTAATGTGCAGGGATAAAAATGTATTTTTCATAGTATTACCACGTACGTTTTAGCATGTGTATACTTCTACTCCTTCTATAAAAGGAAAAAAATTGCAAGTAATTTGGCGATGAGAAACTTACTATAAGTTTTCCAACTTCTGTTATTAGGGTTATGCAGCATTTAATGATACGCCAGACTTAGTGGTGAATCAAACCAGGAACATTTTATCAGGTGAGGACAAACTATCTTTTCACTTTGATTGTTTAATTTTGATGTTTTTACATCACTTACTGATGTTTTTATTTTCTTTTATTGATAATATATTTTCTGGTCTAAAGATCATTAAAAAAGGAAATGTAAAACGTAACTTTTTTTTTTAATTTGATGCCAAAAAACCCCCATAGAAAGCAACTGTTACTTAATGAGGACCCAAAATTAAATCTAAAAATAGACCATACGGTATTTTATAGAGGAATTTTATTTGTTAGGCGTTTAGCTGCTCAAGTAACGAGAAATCTTGGGATCCCAACTGCACACTGATGCTTTATTTGGTTGAAAAGCTGATTTTCCTTGACCAGTGTGTCTGACATATTTAGGAGCGTGATGTTAAAAAAAATGAACCTGCCTGCTGCTGTATTAAAATGTAGTGGATGGTGAACGGGAGGTAAACATAGCTTTAAGGATAATTTAAATGTCTGTCTTAATTGTTTTGTTACTTGGGCTTTACACTGTTACTCTTCGACAGTACCTGGACGTTTGATAAAATGTAGTATAGTGTATGTATACTAATCTGTTTTAATTTTTGTTCTTGCATTGTGGACCTGTTCTGCATATATAAACAGCTGTTCCTTGTAAGTTTGGGGGTTTTTCTTATTTTTTTTTTCTTCCCTCTCCTGGGCAAAATGAAACACAGTATGTATATAAGCATAGCATACTGTGTGAACTTGCTGAAAAAGAGCCAGTTTTCCAAAACTGATGTTATGCTTTTTATTAGGAAGTCTAGTGCAGATTTACTCATTTTCAGTATCTGCTGATATGCATAAACACAGACAGGCCATCTTAATTTATCTATTTATAAATTGTTGGGGTTTTGTTTTCATAAAAACTGAGTTTGAGTTACAAAGCAAATAAAAAAAATGGTTTACTAGAAAAATTGCATTTATTTGTAAACTTATAAAAGAAGGGTGTTTTGGTACCTGGTTGAATTTAGAAGTGTAAACATCAAAACAAACAGCCAAAAACTTGTCCAGCTGTTGTTTGAGAAAAAGGAAGGTGTTGCCTACTACCAAATAGCAACCTATAGTTATACATTCTGCTGTTTCAAGTATGTTCCAAGTTGAAAGAAGGGGAAGAGTAAACAGAAGCTGCATTTTACAAATAGGCAATGTGTATAAGTGAACTAATCATGTCTTTGTGTATTTAAATAGTGTGTATCTAAACTGTAAGTATAGTGTAGCATGTTTGTTCATAATTTGAGGAAAAAAAGGCTTAATTGATCCTTATCTCAAGAGTGTTGCTAACTAATTGGAATGAATTTATTTTAAGTAGTCTTTTTTAATAAGATCGAAAAGAACTAGTATAGATTCTCAGTATAGGCAGTCTAATTTCTTTCAAAGTGTTGTATTCCCAAGGGAAGGAGTTTAAATAGATTTTGATCTTCTTCGTAAACTTAGTGGCTAATTGTCTTGCTCAGTGGTACCATTTGCAATATTGCATGAAAAGCAAGATTTAAGCTGGCTAGATAAAAAGTGACACATTCATTATAACAAAAGGAAAGAGAGAACTCTGGCTCGACATCTACATCTTTCATCATTAAACTGAATGCTAAAAATAAAGTGAGCGTTTTAAAATGCCATTGTGTTACTTTGACACTCAATGTTTTTGTTGCCTGCTTGCCTATTCCTCACGCTTGTCTTCATGGCTTGCTTGTTACATGTGGCAAATGGCTTAATAGCATTTTATAATGCATATGTGGAATGTAAATTTCTTCTATGAATCTGTAATACTGCAATATGCTTATTCTTTTAGATATCAAAAATGTGCTGGAATCCATTGGTTCAAATATCACTACCTTCACAAAAACGCTTCCTGTTCAGAAGATTTTAGCAGATTTGACAATATATCTTACACAGAGTGAAGCGTATGTTCAAGATTATTTTCCAGTAGTGGAGCAGTACGATTTCTACAGGTATGTACAGGAAATAAGGCAGGAGTGAAGTGCTACCTGTTGTCAATATTTTGTAACATTTTAATGTTCTGTAAAGGCAATTAAACTATTAATGGTGAACACAGTGAAACAAAGATGCTATAAGGCAATTACTTGTAGAAGCCAAAACTGCAGCTAATCAACAACAGGGTGCTGTTCCACTACAGAGCAAGAGATAGTTTCTACTCTGTAGGCCCTCCGGTCTTTTTCAGGAAGGATAGACATAGGTAGATGTCAAAGATGTAATGCATAAAGGAATGGATTGTTTCACAATGCCAGGGTGATTTCTTACTTAGGTCTTCTTTTTGCTGAGTTGCAGGTGAGTTGCAAGAGCATAGAACTGGAGAGGCTTTGGAGCCAATCCCTTTTTATTGCACCCTTTGTACCACAGAGGAGGAGTAGCCAGGATTCTGTTTCACACGTTGTAAATCTCTGCGCACCCGTGCTTGTTCCTACTGGTGTAGTACTTGCCCTTGTGAATGCATGAGTTGATTGTACCTTGAGAAAAACATATTCTTCCCATTTGAGACTTGTGTGACTCCTATAATTGAGTAATAATCTCATATTTTGAGGCATAAAGCTTTTCATTTCATACCATTTAACTTTGTCCAGATTTAGTCATTTCAGTCCTCAAGCTCATCAAATTCTTCCTACATTTTGTCACTTCAGTTGATCCTATAATCAATAATTGCTTCCTTCTTTTTGTCATAATCAGTTTTACTGCTATAGAATGAGTGTGGTAATGGCTTTAATGCAATGTTAAAGTGAGCAGAAGACTGAACTTTAAGAACCGTACTTATAACCTTACCTTTAGCCCATTACTTATCTCACAGTTATTGTGGTCCGCGTTAATTTGACAAATTTATCAATATTTTCTTTGAAGCTCAGATTACATTTAACTGAACAAATATATTGCTTCGTTCTGCTACAGTATGCCTCTGTTAATCTTGTATTTAGATTCAAAAAAGTGGAGAAATACATCTCATCTACATGGCATTTAAATAGCCATTCTTGTCAAACCTGACCTAGTAGTACTTCAAGTACAGATGAAACCAACAAGCTTGTAGGTGTCCAAATTATTTTCTATCCATCCCTTTCTTAATTACAGGTGCATTATTTGTAGTCCTTAATAAGTATTCTTTTACGAATGTGCCTCTCAGCATTAATGTTTTTCTTTCTCTTTATTGGCTGTGCATATTCATTACGATATTCCTTTTTTGGATTTTTCTGGTTCCTGCTTTCTCTCTACAAAGGTACAGGGAGGAGGAAAGTTGGACTTAAGAAATATAAGCTGGGAGAAGTGATGACAAAAGGGAAGAGCAGAGGGAATTGGGAGAGGGTGAAAGGCTAGAATGAGATATATAAAATGTGTGAATAAATGGATGTGCTCCAAATAAGTGGGCAGATAGAACTGTTCTGTGATTTAATTAATAAAAATGAAAGTTCAATTCCTATCCAAGATCTTTCTCCTGACCAAGTTCCATTAACTGCTCCATACATTGAAAGCGTTCCAGCACAGACGCAAGCCTAAGTTTTAATAGCCTTAAATACAGTTATTTAGAATTACAAGCCTAACACACTGTGTGCAAAAAGTAGTAAGCCTTACAGTAAGAGCAATTATGTACTTCATGCCCAATGGCCAGTCCACATGTATAAATTTCTCCATTGCTTCTTGAATAAATTACTGTTTGAGCATCTGCCTCCCCATAGTCATTGTTTTCTCCACTTGGAGCACTTTGACACTTCCGTACAGTCCACCTGCAGTAACTGGGGTTGGGAATGCCTTGTTCCTGTGATGTTTGTTCCCCAGCCCTCCAGTAGCAGCTGTCTATAATCCAACAGTGATTATGTTCTGGCCCAAAATACATGCTAGTGTAGGAAGAGCACTTTTTAATTGCTAACACTTGTTGCTCAAACAGAACCGTGAGTGGGCCAGTTGGGAATATAGTCTTGCCTGATATATTCTGCAGGTCTCCAGTGTGTTCTTTGCATGCTAAGAACCAAGCACTTTGGCTTTTATTCCCCTTAGGTGGCTGGGTTGTCTCATTCTGTGCTGCATGGTGGTCCTGATTCTGGTCTTTTACTATCTTGGATTGCTGTGTGGCACCTGTGGTTATGATAAACATGCTTCTCCAACAACCAGAGGCTGCATCTCCAACACTGGAGGAAACTTTCTTATGGCGTAAGTTTCACTTATTGTTGAAAAATAACCTTCTACGGGTACCTTTATTTTATTTTTATTGATTTTGAAGGACATATGTATGAAAGGAATTTTTTTTGTTACCGATGTGTATGTGCTGAAAAAAATAGAACAAAAATAAATATTCATCTCACATACTTCCACTGAGGGACTTGGGGATTTGGGGTTGCTCTTTCATTGAGGATAATAGCTGAAGGATGAAACCTGTGATTCTGCTGTTTTAAAGTGCTGTAGCTAATGAATTTCTGTGTAAGCCCATTTGGAAATTGCAAAAACCAGGAACGGATAATTGAAAATTTAAAAGGAATTCATAGCTTTTTAGTACAATTAAGCATTTGCTCAAAAGAAAAAAAAAAAGCTATGCAAGGAGGCAAACACTTGAATTTCTCAGAGCACTTTAGGAGGTTTAGGGTTGCTCTTGGAAATTTCCAGTCGTGGTTTAATGTCATTTCTGTTGGGTGCAAGAGGCAACTGCATCTGAAATCTGTCTAAAACTCTTTTGAGAGCGCAAGGCTAGAGATTTGAATTTAAAGAAGAAAACTGTATGCTTTTGTGGCTCTTAAACTTAACTCTTGAAAGAGTTTGCACACCCAACTTGAGCATTTTAGATGCACTTTAGCTGAAGGCTTTACAGGGCTGAAACGTATAAAATGTTTCAGAGGGCAAGAACACATTTGGAAAACGGAAGTATTTCAACCATCTACCAGTTTTTATATTTCTTACAGCTGCTAAATGTTGGCTTCACTGTTGCCCCAAGTATATATACTTTGTTCTTAAAAAGCAAAAACTTAACTCAACTTATTTCTTTTTCAGTGGTGTTGGATTCAGTTTTCTTTTCTCCTGGGTGCTGATGATTGTAGTGGCGCTTACTTTTGTCACAGGTGGAAATGTAGAAAAACTGGTCTGTGAACCCTTTGAAGATAAAACTTTATTCAAGGTGAAGTTATTCAAGTTATTAAACAATGAATAGAATCCCCATGAGTGCCGATGGTCTTGTCAGTTATGTATGGCATATTATTTTTTATAGGACACTTCAAGTGAGTTTGGATCTGGTTTTACTTTCCCCTTACACACCAAATAGACACATTCATCCTTTCTTGATTTAATTTGCTTTACAGTATAAATACTGCATGCCTGTCTTCCTTTGGAGATAAATTTTTCTGTGAGTCAGCATTTCTTGGTGATGTGGAGCTTTAATATTCACTTTCTGCACCAGAGAGGTTGAATTTGCTGGTTTGCTTGTATTTCCATTAGTGGGTGATAAGCTGAGATGTGGGTACATGTCAAAAGATTGTGTATGAATAAATTACTGAATTGAAAGCTCGGAATTGTAGTAACATTACTGAATTTTGTCTTCTAGGTTTTGGATACTCCCTACTTACTAAATCAACACTGGAAAAACTATCTTTCTGGCATCCTGTTTAAAAATCCAAATATTAATTTGACTTTTGAAAAAGTGTACAGGTATTGAAGTTATGGTCAACGCTTAATTCAATTTATACATATTGGTTTTGTGGTATCTTCCATGCTTCATATTTTAAGCACATGCAAAAATCACATGAGTTCCAGAAGACATTCTGATTTTCTAGGGCATCACTAGCAAAAGCAATTTTCTCCTATATTTGAGTTACTAGAGGTGCTCTTGGCATAGTATCATATAACAATACGAGTTGAGCTCTTTGATAAAATATTTTGCATCTTTGAGACCAACAGAAATTGTTAATTACTCGCTTTCTTATAGACTAAGCTTCCAAAAAATATAGCCAAAACATTTTTTAAAGGTCTGATTTTCTTAGAATATGAAAATATTGTTAATCATTCTCTTAACACTTGGTCCTCAAAGTGTTTTTTTGGCTGATGTATGTATTTTTATTTTTATAGTGATTGCAAGGAAAATAAAGGAATTTATACTTCCCTTCACCTAGAACACCTGTTCAATATCAATGAATTTCTAAATATTAGTATGGTAAGTAAAGAAAGTATAGGTGAGTGCCTGATTGTTTTTGAAGGATGGAGAGGTGTTTACTCTTAAACACAGTGTAGCATGTCTGGGTTTAATGGGATTTTGATTTTTATATACAATGTGTCCTGCAAGAAGGCAAGAACTGTCCACGCTAATTTGAAGGAGAGAAATCTATTTACAAATAATATGTTCTTTACTAGTCTCAGTGGGTCATGGAAGGTTTTCTGATGTGCTTCTTTTATGGGTACTGATAATAAAGTTGTTTTTAATTTTGAAACTTGCATAGAAGGCTCAAGTCTAGCATCTTGCAAAGGCTTCTTACGGTGTTTCATGACCGTAATGCTCTTTATATAAATGCCTTTCTTTGTGTGTTCTCTTCTGATTCCAGTTAGGTTTATATTCATCCAGGATATGATATGCTGTGCTCCTAAGAATGGTTTTTATTTTGGTGGGCAGGGGTTGGGATAAAATAAAATCTTTTCAGTTAAGCTGTAATAATATATGACTGCACTGTCATTACATGACGGCGCTAATTTTGGGGTTGCCTATAATACTGATCTTCAGTACAGCAACCCCTAGGGGATCTGTGTTCCGTTCTGCCAGGCACTGTACCCACACTTAAGAGATACAGTCCCAGCCCCAAATAATATACAATTGAAATAAACAGGGAAGATTCACTAAGAGGGAAAATTATTTTGAGTTTCCACAACAGACTAATGGTAGAGGCTTGGAAGGAAGTCAGGTTTCCAGATTCCTTATCTCTTGCTCTGCAGCCTGTGCAAGACAGGTAACATTTTAGATTTGGGTGCAGTGCAGGAGGACTTTAGGTAACAATAAGCAAATCATGTTTAAGCACCACTAAACATATTTAGAGGAGTCTCGTCCAGTCCTGTAGCCAATACAGCAGACAGTGTCTGTCCTGCCGCAGCTGAGATAATGAATTCTCTAGGTTTCCTTGATTAGGGCCAGGGGTAGAACTTAAAATTTTTAAGGATAACATTTCTGGAGGGGGAAGAGAATTCTGTTTTATCTCAGTCTCCTCTTAGGAGGAACTAATATCTATTTGGAGAAGCCTGCTTAAAACGTAATGGAAGGCAAGTAATTCATTGGTATGAAAGATGCATAGGTAGGTTAGAACATGGCATGGCTAGACTGTGTGGATGCTGCAAGGAAGGGAAGAACATTACCTGGTGGATTCTGCCAAAGTTAATCGAATTAAAGTGATGTAAGCAAAAATCAGTGTATGCTTCTTCATGGAAGTGATGAGTCAGCAAAAGCAAGATGCTTTGGGCAGCGGGGCTGGGCAATAGAGGAATATGAACTGGGTGCAAACTATTTTTGTGCTTTATTTTGTTTCCCTCTCAGTACACAGAAGATGTAGCACTTAAAATTGAACATATTCAGATAAACCTCAGCAAAATCATTCTGCTGGATGAAATTGGGAAGGAGAATCTTCTGAATTTCAGCTCTTCAGGAATAGAAGGGATAAACTTTGCAGCATATTTGACAGAGGTGAGAGTGTAGTGAACTAGAGACAAGACTGGGACAAAGTGTAAAATGAAATGTTTCTTTAACAATGGGCAAAATGGAGAAAAATCTGCTTTTATATGAAAGGGTGTGTTTTGAAGAATCACAAAACTTGGAGCAAAAGCACTTCGGAAGTTAAGGTCAATAAACATTTAAAGAAATAAAGGGTACACAAAGTAGGTGGGGTGGTAAGTGCAAACACTCTGTATATGCACTAACAACATACTCTTTTTCTTTCCCTACTGTCCACATCTTGTTTCAGATCAATAAAAGTGTTACCAAGGTTGATCTTCTGTCATTTGCCAATGACTTAGAAGCAAGAGCAGACCAGCTGGTAAGTTTAATTCACTAATACAGTAATACATAAAATGTATCGTTTATATAAGTACAAATACATAGCCAAGTATTTAGACTTCCTATGGGGGAATTCTTGTACTTCAGACACTTACATACATGTTACATTGTCATGTATGGAAAAAATTTCAAGAACAATGTTGCATATGAGCTGTATTTTAAATTGCTAACTATTGATTTTTGTATGCTGTTGTACAGTTTCTGCTTTGGAAGTGTAATTTCTTAAATTCCACTGTTTGCTTAAGAATTGAGGGGAATACTCCGAGTATTTCCTGTTATGCTGTCTACATATCAGGGTCCCAGTAGGAAGAAAAATTGGTTAGATCATGATGGAAAAAATGATTTGAATTAATTTTCTTTCAGTTGGTGAGCAGAAAACTTTGCAATTAGCAATAAAATTAATACTGGGGCAACTCATAAGGGCTCTAATAAGAACTAGGGCTCCACCGTGGAAGGAGAATGCACAAAAGAGATCCTGTCTGCTCTGAAGGGCTTTTTGAATGCAGACACATGGACAATGATCAGAGGGTATAGCTACAACATTGCCCACAAATGAATCTGCAGAATGACACAGCTGTGTTAACAGATAGTGAAGATCCAGTTGACATGTTTGTATGCATGTCAAGGTCATTTTATATTTATTTTTCAAAATGAGAGTCATAGTTTGGACACTAGATTGGACACTGGCCCAAGACAGATTCCTGCATTGCGATTTAGGAGAAGGAGTTATTCTGCACACATACTGCAATCGCTTGGATCACTAAGGGACACAGACAGCTGAGTGAGACCATGCTGTTTGGAATTTATTGGATATCCATCCCTCCAGGGAGAGGAGGGCACCGGTAGGGGCTCCTGGTGTGTTTGCTCCAGCTTTTTGCATCATTTAATCACACCTGTTGTGCTTGCATTCCTGTCAGGGTTAGGCTGCTCATGGGGGTTTTTTGTATTGTAGTTAGTGTCCTCTCCAAGCACTGAGTGAGCTGCACATTGCCCGTTTCCTCATGTAGGTTGTCTGCTAACGCGGACAGATACCAGTAGCTTTCACCACACTTCCATTTTCAATTTTTACTCTGCCATTTTGAAGGTTATACAGGTGGGGAGTTGCTGCTGGTTTGGGGCTATTTTCTAAGTGCAAGCTGAGGTTCTTCAAACATGTTATATCTTACATAGAATTGCCTCTGAGATGTCTCTTCAAAGGTGTATTCTACATAGCTCCATAAAGGAAAATAAATTGTGCTGGTGGATTGGTTTTTCATTATTTTTTGTAATAGAATCTAAAGGAAGCATTAGAATTGAGAATAGATCAGGCAGAGTAATTTCTTCATATAAAAGACAAAAATATAATATTAAATGTACTCACTGTCACAGTGTATGTTTTTATTTCTTTCTTGCAATGCTATTTAGTGTAATCTATGGAAATGTAAACAAACAAACAAACCAAACGAAATCAAACCAAAAAACCCACAACAATATGACATATTACAAAAGTTGGATTGTTTTCAAATTGATACTGCTTTCCAAGGATATTTTATAATCCCACTTTGTTATTAGTGATAGCTCTTAAAGTTTACAAGAACAATCAATTTAAAAAATAAACTAAAAACTTTTGGAATTAATTAATGTTGGGTGTATAGTTTGCATTTTCTGGCACCATGCACAGAATTGAATGTATGTTTTTTACGCTGGAAGGAGCAAACGGAATAAAACTTGCATCAAACCAAGGGGTCAGGATATGGAGGATGGAGCAAACCCACAGGTGTTATTCAGTAAGTCAGTTCAGCAGTACAGGAGACAAAGCATCCTGAAGCTGTTCAGTGGCTGCAGCTGGCTACTTACATGAACACTTCACAGGAAGCAAAGACATCTCTGAGCATCGAGGTCTGCTGTTATTACACTACCAAAACGGATTTAGCAGTGTGTATGCAGGGAGCCAAGTGATTTTGCCACTGAAAGGAAGTGGAAAAGAAATTTATTTCTGAGAGCAAAATCAAATTGTACAGTATTTTGCAACAAGTGTGAGCTCCAGACAGGCATTTAGACTTGAAAATCAGGGCACAAACTTGTATCTTCTGACTGAAAGGCAGGAGCTGCAAAAATGAAGAATACCCTTCACAGACGCATTTCCAAGTTACTGGCTGAAAATATGTAAATTTCTGTGCCCCTCAGAAAGCAGAGAGTGCCTCAGGGTGATGTCCACAGTGCCGAAAACAAAAGCAAGTACCCATGACTGGGAAATGCTCGTCCCAGCCGAGGCTTCAAGCTCCAGGCTTCTTGCAAAGAAGTCTGGCTTGTGGCGAGTGAGGGGAGATGTGCTCACTCTTCTGTATTTAAAATGACTTAGTGCACCATGTGAAAATTCTTTTCAGTTAAATTTGTGCTGATAACGTTACAGCCAGAAAAGCAGTATAATATATCTGTTTTGGTTGGTGAGGTTTGAATTATTAATATGGTGATTTTTCCCCTTCTTGTGTTGAGGAATTCAGTTTGCCATATCCCATTGTTAGCATCAGCTCTTCTGCAGTGGATGAGTATAATGTGCAACTTTCATTGTTTTTTGCTGTGTTGGAAAGCTTTGAGACTACTGAACAATACTGCATAATTGCATTTTTTGCAGCCAAAAGGAGCGCTGGAAAATGCCTTAAAAGGACACGCAAACAACATTCGAATGATTCATAACCAGCAAGTCGTTCCGCTAGAGCAAGCTATGGTAAAATATTAAAGGAATATTAAAACATATTTGTAGAAAATACGAATCTCTAAATCTCTTAAATACAGTTTAGAAAGCTGGATTTTTGCTATTATATAAGCACAGATCGCACTTGCATTGTGTCAGTGAAGAGTAACCTGGTTAGAGTATGTGTTTAGTAAATAGTTTTCCTAGTTAAAATACTACTACTTTATAATGTTGTCTAAAATCATGACCTTTTTCTTCCCCATTGTTTTTTCTGTGTCTATTTGTGATCATATATGAATAAAAGGAGAAGCAAGGGAGAACTTTACAAAATTCTAATCCTAAATCACTGATTTTCTTTTTTGCTTACCATTTGTCTTCAGTAATAAAAGCAGTTACCACTTTCACATTTTATTTTGTGGAGTTAGCAATC
This sequence comes from Haliaeetus leucocephalus, assembly GCF_000737465.1. Classification (NCBI taxonomy): domain Eukaryota; kingdom Metazoa; phylum Chordata; class Aves; order Accipitriformes; family Accipitridae; genus Haliaeetus; species Haliaeetus leucocephalus. The sequence continues at coordinate 1,928,320 of NW_010972981.1, read as the reverse complement.
ACCTAACAGTATTAGAATTGGAAACTTCTGACAATAGTATTTAGAGCCAAAGAAAAACCTTTTCTATTGGTGCTATAAAAGATGAGAAAGGGCTTCTTCTGCCTGATTTTGCCAGGCAGTGATTTGTATAGTGTTAAGCTGTGAATCTCATACATGCTAGTTGTTGATTTTTCCTCTATGTAACATGAAGACTTTCAGTTTGTCCTAGCATCTGATATGGTATTTCTACCCCTATCAAAGCCCTCTTGCAGAAAAGCATTGGATCTTCTGTTCCACTCTGATTCTATGCTCTTCTTTCCTAATTAACTCCTAATTATTCTCATCTCTTTTTCCTTTTACAAAACTGACTGTCAAGAAATACGTTAAAGCTAGGGTAAGTGCTTTTTTCCTTCTGAAATTGCACAATACAGAATTCTCTGAACACTTGTTCTGATTTTAACTGTTCTCTCTTCCCTCCAGATAAATCTTACTCAGTTTATTGCTACTAACTTTAGTTAAATCTGAAGTCTTCCAGTACACAATTCATAACTACTTAGTGCTGTCCGTGAAGTACTGATTCAACGATTAAAACTACAATATATTAGTTTTAATACAACTGTTGTTACTATATATAATGTGATATGTTGTATTAGAAACAAAATAATCTATAGAAGATCAAAGCATGCATATATAATGTTAAAACAGGTGGTCTGTTACTTGTAGTAATGGCTTGAATTTCCCCCCCACTTCCTTTCTAATAGAGCACTTTAAATCAGAGTATTAGGTTACTGAAGAGGACATCGTCTGAACTTATGGTAAGCTTTTCTTTCTGGCAACAGGAACATTTTTATTTGTTTTAAATCCATCCGCCACATATGCAAGGCATATATTTTGAGTACAGCTTTTTCTATTTCTAGCTGTTCTGTTATTGGAAGAGATTGTAATTCATTGAGGTAGTAACAGGGATTTAGATATCTTTTCTGCACAGCATTTTCTACCCTGGCTTTCCTTTCCTTATAGAGGAGAGAAGGGAAAAAAAAAAACAAACCAACAAAAAAACCCCAAAAATGTTTGGGATATTTTTTGAAGTATGAATTGTAAACTTAATTGTCATGTGATAAAATAGACTTCAGTGTAGTTCCATATATTGTGTTATTCATGTTCCTAAAAATGTAGTTGTTTTTTATAGAATCCTTAAATACAAAACTTAGGGGGAACAACTGAGAAACAAATACAAAAATACAACTGAGAAAAGAGATCTTTGTGATTCGCATCCTTCACGACCTCTTGTCTAATGTCCCGCTCCCACTGGGGCCTGTTTTGTTAGCATTGTACTCGTTGCCTTCCTGCTTCTGCAGCATCAGCCTTGCTGTGGGAACCTGGATCTGTATAGAGGCTTCCCCAGAGCTGCCCATGTTTCCCTTCTAAGTAGCAGCTAGTGCCTGCACCACAGTGAGACCAGCTGCCTTCATGCTCTGCCAGACTCAGGAGAATAAGCAACTGGATGGTTACTTTTCTGGCAGCAGAGCTTTCTGTTGCCACTAGCCTGCCTTGGCTCTGGTAGCAAGAATCCAGCCACACTAGCTAGCACCGAAGAGTCATAGTCACAACAGCTTGATGGGCCATACCTACTTCATTTCTTCCCATTAAGGTTTTCACCCATCCACAGCAGCAGACCAGCTAGATTTCTTTTAGAATCTGTGATTTGAACCTGGATGGGGAGGTAAGAAGCCATGAAAGGTGTTGATAAGAAAAGGAAATGTTTGACCCTTAAGTATATTTAAGAAATGTCTCTAGAGTTTCAGGCTGTATGTACATTATCCTTTGTGTGTGTTCTTTGAAAGACCTTATGGGGTTGTACATATACTGAAGTGTCTCAATCCTTTTGGATATTGATTAGCAGCATATTCTAGCTGTATAGAATGATACTCTAGTAATCAGGAATTGTGATAGTATATGGCCCACTGTTTTCTTCCTGTGCACTGTGTGTGTCTGTAGTGTATATACATACATTGATGAAAGTATTTCCACACTTAAGGAAAGGAAAGACAATGGAAGAGAAAGTTGATCTGGTATATGAATTAGTTACGTAGGTTCCAGGAAAAGATATTATTCGTAACCACTGATACCTTCCTTTTTTAGTAGTGAGAGAATTTTGTGACATGACCATGAATCCTTAAACAAGCTCATGTTCTGTCTGGAATTGCATGTTTTGTCAGGTTTTGACAGGACAGTGACTCTGGTTTATCAAGAGAATAGGCTCCTGTCAATGACTGCAGAGCCATTGTAACAGCCTGAAAGGCATTTATTTATATTAAACACTGTCTCTTCCTCTCCAGGTTAAGGTGAAAAATGTCATTAGTGCTGTTAATGCTGCTCAGTTTCTCATAAATAACAACGCTTCTCAAGTTATTGTCCAGGTAATCTCTACTTGATTAAAGTACATTAATTTATGATGTCATGGAGATAGAGGTTGTCTTACTTTTGTTCACTTACTTTTGTCTGTTCCTAGGAGACAAAAAAGTACATGGATACCATAGTTGGCTACTTTGAGCAATACATTGAGTGGGTCAAGGAGTCGGTAAGGTGCATTTACTTCATAGAGAGAAGCTGCATTTAAAAAAAAAAACATTAAAAAGCTAAATAATAATGTTACTTTGATAGTATGTTTTATAGTTTCAGTTTGTAAGATATTTGTACTTATTATGAAGGGGAAAACTTGTCTTCTATAAACAGTATTGTTGTCTTTGAAGTAGAGTAGAAATGATGAGTTGTGTTGATTGGAATTAAATGCAAATATAACATTGTATCATTTTTCTAGGGCTAGCCTGAAATCTACCATTTGTCCTAATATTGCACTGAGCCTTACCCTGCTTAGTTCAAATTGATGTCATTAGCATCTTATTTTATTTGTCTTTCTTCAGCTGCAGCCTTTGAGAAAGTAAGCTGATGTTTTAAAGATGATCAGTTGATAGCATATCCCACTGGAATTTATTTTGAATTTGGATAGGGTGAGAGATAACAATTTAGTAAACGGTATCTGTAACTGTAAGCAAGTTTTGAGATTTGTATTCTATTCCGTTAGATACTCCAAACTGTATTTTTTAATCTGTCTTTCAGATTGCCATGGAGGTAGCAGCATGCAAGCCTATTGCCAATGTGATAGATACAGCAGTAGATATTTTTTTATGCAGCTATATAACTGATTCTGTGGTAAGAAATATTTTCTGTTACTCAAAATTGGGACATCAAGTGGGAAATTCTTTGAACATAAATCTGCATTTAATTATTCTGACTAGACTATTCTGAAGTATGATAATAAAGTATCAGATTCAAAGTTATGCGAGGAAAAAATGTTCTGATCTGGATCTAGTCCAAAGCCAAACCAGTGCTGGACTTGTTTTAGGCTCCCATTAAACTTAGGTTTCTATTAGCAACAATTCTGTAAAATTAACTGTTCTTAACTAAATTTCTTCCAACTTGAATTGGAAAGTAAATACAGTACTACTGGTTTGGAATAAAAATTCTGGACAGGGTGGGTTTCAGTTTGATTTCTTGATTCTGAACCACCTTGAAATGGAAAAGCATAAAGAACTGAAGTTTCAGCTGTAACCATTTCTAACTTAAGGGGATGGGGCAGGGGCAGGAAGTGAGTGAGAAATACCAAGGAAAAATTTTCTCAGGTATCTTTCCTGGAATCTAGAAAACCTGAGTGAGGTTTTTATCACTTGACTTGTAGCAGACAGATCTTGATTCATTCCTGTACAGTGGAGACTTTGAGCATGACTGGTAGCAGTATATAAGGGTAATAGTGGCTTTTTTCGTCTTGCCAAAAGAGCTTGGAAAAAGGACAGCATGTATTAAAAATGGGATAAGAAACCACATGCCTGGAAACCACCTAAAACATCTCCTACCTATTATTTAGCTTTATGGCATTTTTAGCCAGGTCCTAATCATGCCACCAGTAAATGCATGTAATCAATCAAAGCCAAAGCACTCTAACCTTGATAATGCTTAACCATGAAATGCTTAACCTTGATAATGCTTAACCATGAATACCTCCTAACCTGCTGTTGATTATCTCATATGTTACAGAGCTTCTGTTCTCCTTTGTGTAGCCACTAACCATCTGGTGGAAGATGGACCACAATTTTCCTGATGATAGAACTTAGCTGAGTCATTTATAAGTCAAAATGCCTCCAGCCAATACAAATCAAATTTGAAAAATCATCATTTTAACACCTGGTGATAACTCAGTTCAACTGTATGATAATGAAATTAGTTACACAAACAGGCTGCAGTTAGCAAGTTTAAAAGTACCTTGAAAAAGTGCTGGAAACTCAGATTTTGACAAGAACCACAAGACAGACAAATACTTCAAAATATCAAGAACGGAAAAAGAAATATTGTGGCTAGTAAATTAATGCTGAGACACAAAATTACTTTCTAGCCCAAGACTTGACTACGTTGAAATAACTTTAGGGCACTATGGCTGCGTAGCTTTGAGCAACTTCGGACGTATTCCTGTTTGGTTACATTTGTAAGATGGTGGTGTTCTTACTTTAGTTCACACTGACAGTGGAGATTGCTTAACGTGCCCTGTTCCACATTAGTACGAGGAGCCTCAGATAGTCCACAAGAGCAGTGCCACTAATTTCTACTGTGTTCTTTGAGTAACAATGCTTAGAATATCAAGCAAGGATTCAGTATTTTTCTGATAAATTTTCTCTGTGATTTTTTTTTTTTCCTGGATTTTGCTGTGTTACAGAATACCTTCTGGTTTGGTTTGGGAGGCTCTTCGATATTTTTAATTCCTGCCATAATTTTTGCTGTAAAACTCTCCAAATACTATCGTAGAATGGATACAGAGGATGTGTATGATGAGTAAGTATGTATTCCTAAGTAAGCTAAATGGCAAATGGATTGAAATGTTTTTTCGAGTATTTCACGTGAAGGCACTGTAATCCTTAAACCTTCTGGGCTGTCAGATTAGAACTGCATGTGCTTGTGAAATACTGCAGGTTTCAGTTGACGCCTGCAAAGTGCTTCATGCAGGTGGGCTTTGGTTGCCTTGACTTGCTGTGATTCTGTGCAGATATGGCCAGCTCTGACTTTGAGAAACTTGTTTCAGAATGAGATCTTCAGAGCTTTGTGTACAACATTTATATAAATATCTTCCAAATGTGCAAATTATTAGCTTGCTAAGTAACCTGTTAAGGTGAATTATGCCTGCTTTGTAATCTCCTTGAATTAATTATTTACTTTCTTACTGTCTTAGTTATTCCTAACCAGTCTTTCCTTTTTCAATTGCAGTTCCTCTGTCTCAGGGACTTGGCATTTTACTTTATGATAACTGTTCTTACATATTTTCCTATCAGTTTTGGTTTTACTATTTCTTTTCTTGTCTTTGTTTGCTCATTCATTGTTCAGTTAGCCTGTGCACTGCATTTCTCAGATTTCATACTGGTCATTTTTCATTACATGTTCACAAGTCAGTAGAGCAGAAACAGGCATGTACAGCTAAAATTACTCACTTATTAGTGTCTAGTTAATTACTCCTCCTTTTCTGTGTTTTTTAGTGTTGAAACTATACCCATGAAAACGTAAGACATTTTTGCTGGTATTTGTTAAAATTACTTTATTCAGGTGGGAAGGTTTATATTTTTAATGTAACTTGTTACTTCAAGAGAGGTAACATGTTCTGTTTCACCAGACTTTATAGATAATCTTAGAATATCCAGCTCAAAAAGAATAGCTAATTAATTAATTAATTTTTGGAGAGTATAAAAGTATTAAAAATGTAAAATTATAATTATGCTGTAACTCCTGAGTGTTACAAAGGAAAAGTTAAATTCTATTGTACAGACACATTTTATCTTTGCATATAATACTATCATCCATGTACATGTCTTAGAAGCCATAGTGTACATAGTGCATCTTATAGTTAACATGGTCTTTCTTGGTGTATTTATTTTATTACAGTACGGAAAATGGTAATAATGGTTATCATAAAGAGCATTTATATGGTATACACAATCCTGTTTTTACAAGGTAAACCAAGTCTGCAACTGCATGCCTTCATGTGTCCTTACTTCATCTACTATATTAATAACCTATCCAATTTTCTGCACGTTTTAAAGTGAATCACTTCATTATCTATTTATGGATTTTTTGCATGATTACTCACTATAGAAAATGCTGTATGATTTATATTTCTTAAATATTTTTTACATAACAGCAGATACTGTAGTAATTTCCAGCAACTTTACAAAGCGATTGCCTAAATTTGATCTTAAAATCCGGGTAATTAGGTATTTATCTAGGACAGTGGGTGGGTGGTCCTAAATTGATAAACATATTAAAATATTCTGATAGCAATTGAAAGTGATAGGATGGGGTGCATTCCTACTCCTGAGTTTTATTTTTAGATGGTGAGAAGAGCTTTTCCTGTGCAAAAGGCAGGTGCAGAAAACATGAACAGAGAAAATGGGTGTTCCTGCTAACGTGCCATCACAAAACAAGAAATTCAAGTTGTGTTTAAAAAGGAGGCGATTTGGGTTCTTTTCTGTCTCTACAACTCCTGTGCTGTAAAACCTTAGCTAGTTGTGAGACATTGAATTTCCATAGGGGTAACATAGCATGTCCCACAACTTCAATATTTGGGTTTGCAAAATATCCAAGTTGCTTAAGGAAGGATCTAATTTATGATTGAAATGTGTAGCTCACTGTGCCTTAACTTGCAACTTCATGACTGAAAGTATAGGTTGAGTATTGGCAGAGAAGTAAGAAATCACCATTCTTTCAGTAATAGGTAAATAGCAAGAGAGCTCAAAGTTTGGAAGTCTTGCCAGATTTTATGGCTGGATTAGTTGTATATTATTATTTATTAGAACTGTATTTTACAATAATTATTTACTGACCAAATCTTGATTCCACATTTCCTTTTGAAGGAAGTATTTATATATAATGTTTTTAGTGATATTTAAGGACACAGTTGCTATGGTCTGTTCTGCAAATGAAGGGTACTCCCTAAATTAACCTACCTGTTTAATTCAAAAGTACTCTGCACTGGCATATCTAAGGACTCTCAGTTTTAAGGACTTCTGATATTTTACATGAGAGGAAACTAATAATTGCCCAGGCCTTAGAAGTCCCTTTCTGATCTTTGAATCTTTGGTATGATTGTTAATACTCTTCAGGTTCATAGCACGTTTTCTGTGATATTTCAGTGATTGATGAATAGTTTAATACAGTGTTCCCGAATAAGCTAAAAATTACTAACATACAGTAATCTTTTAAACAAAGACCTACGAGTTCAGTCCTGACTTCCTTTTCCTAAATTTTAAGTTACTCAAAATGGCCTTCCATAATAAAAAGTAAGGATTCAGTTTGAAGCAATGCTGTCTTCTGATGTGCTAACTGAGATAATTTGAAAAACTGCTAATTATGAGACACGTACTTTGAATTTCTCAGTCTGGGATTCCCATAGCAATAGAGTCTTGTTTTTAATTTTCATTTCAGCAAACTCTTCACTTTTATGCTATCCTTGCTTTTTCTCATTTGCTACAAATTATTTTGGGAGATACTTTGAGAAAAATGACTTTGTATAGATCTCTGTACACCTGTACTTTTGCAGGTATAAAGATTCCCATATGGTGTTTTTTTGTCCTTCAAAATGAGCTGGATTATTTTGCTGGAAAGAGATGCAGATATCTTTCTTTATAAATATAAGATATGTAAACACAAGTGTGGGATCTATATGAGGTATATTTATATTTGTATGGATATCTCACACAGGTGTTTTTATATACCTGTTGAAGATAGAAATATCCTCAAATGCAGCCACCATTTTTGTGAGAGCAGAGTTGGAGGCTGGATTAAGTTCTCAAAGGAGTGGTGTGTTGAATAGGTAATCCAAGCATTTCTTTCTATCATGAAACAAAGAAAAACCAGAAAGGCTGGTAGAGAAAACCGTGAATCTATTTCCTCTTGTTTGAAAAATTCTTGATTAAATGGGTAAAAGCTTGAGAACAGTTTGTGCCAACTGAGCTTGTCTCTCCTTAGTTAGACATGGTATTTCTGTTCCATTTGTGGGCAAAAGAAAATGATGGTTTTGGTTTGTGTTTTTTCTTGTATAGCTCTGTGGAACAGTGGTAACACATACTGGAAACATTAAGGGGTAAGTAATAAGCTTTTAAAGTCAATTCTAGGTTTATTACTTTACTAATTTTAAGAAGGCTGCTCTGCTTTCTGTAACATGAGTACTGTAAGGTTTAAAAATAAAAAAAAAAACTATTGAACCTTATTGATGTTCATATGAAAATCTATGCCTTCATTCTGCTTAAATTACATAATAATTCTGTCTTCATCAAATTTTCCTGAATTGTTTTTGTGATTATTTCCAGGCTATATAAATGAGGCTCAAGATTCTTCTACGGGAATATATCATTATTCTTCCAAGTGTATTGGCATTTGCATTCATCTTCCGAAATACTGAGCCACTTGTTTTATGTCACCCATACTGTAAATCCCAAATGTACTATTGAATGTTATGCCATAAACTACTGTACAGGATATTTTGCGATCAGGGCACTGCCTCTCAAATACCACTGTTCAAGGCTTGAATTAAAATGTTTTTTGTTTTTTACTTTTTTACACTGGGCTTTCTACCTTATATCACAGTATATAAATTAATTAGATTAACAGCCTTTGCATAGCAATCCTCTGACAGTTGGTCAAGTTCTTATCTTAAATTGTTATTTGTGTTAAATACAATACATAAACGTTTACATAAAGATACATTTTTGTATACAGAGACTTTTGTATATACATTTTTCTTAAAACTTGTGTTTAGTTAAGATTTTAAAATTGTATAATACTCTTCACAAATGAATTTACCAGCATGATCAGTGTTGCTATTTGGTGCTCTTGAATGACCACTTTGGACTAAATTTGAAGTGTAATGGGATCCACAGTGTCTCTTTGTGTCTCTGAAAAGTTCAGTTGCAATTTTGTTTTCTCCCTCTTTTTTTAATTATTTAATATTTAGTGGGTTTTGCAGTATAGACCTAAAACGGACTTTTTGGAGAAGTTTGTTTTGAAACTCATTGGGTGGGAGGGTTGGGAGTGTGTGTGATGCGTAATATAGCGAAAAAGCTAAGCTGTCTAGAGTTCAGTAGTACTCAAAAAGAGCATGAGAGACGTCATATGTTGGTGATTTTTAGAATGCTTTACATTCTCTGTCTCCCTTTTCCTCATTCACACTCACTTTTGTAATGTCCTTAATAGTATCACTGTTAAGCTGTGGCTCTTTCAGGGGGCAGTGATAATATTTTTGCTAAAGAATTTAAAAATATGATTTCCAATATTGAAATTCAAATATATTTAGCAATTGGAGTTAACTTTTGTACTATTAAGAGTTACTGCCTTGAATTTAGGCATACAGTTGCGTTGCTGAATTAGTTAACAGCAGAATTCATCAACAAGACCAAAAGCATCTATGTTACTAGTATAAAACCTTTTGGCAGGTGAAGTAATTGGGTACATTGATCTAAAATAGTGTCTCTTCATATATCAGTATTGTTAACTTTGTTTCCAGCAAAGTTCATTGGCCCGAAGTAGCGATAATCCTGTAAATCATTCATATAATTTTAAGGAAATACTGAAAAGTGATACCAGTCTTTGATCTGGAATAACCTTAAGTTTTTCATTTTTAGGTCATAAATGGAAACATTTCTAATTGACAGTATGTAGCATATGTGTATATGTAATGTTCAGAACTGCAGATTTTTAAAAGTTTCTATTTTTAATTTGAGAAAATGTTCCCAGTTCATTTAAATAAAAAAGAACTTGCTTAACTACCTGACGTTTGATTCTCAATTGCTTTGTTATGTAGACCTGACTCAGAAGAGTTGCACTGAGTTAAAATCTTATGAAAATGAATTTTTTTACCCTGATTAAAAATTTCTGCTATATTTGACTTTTGTTGATGACTTCAGCTTAAGCAACCTAAGAGACTAAGAATTGGAGCAGGAAGGACTGAAAGAACAATGACTGTGGGTGAGGGAGCTTCTGACTTCTACACAGGATGTGATTTATGCAAAGATGGTAGGATTCAAGCTAATGAGTTGTGGAGGATATCCACATACCCTGCAAGTGCTCAGGGTGTTGTTTCTGTAGTAGGGACAGCAGAATTAAATGTTTGCCAGTTCTTCAGCTCCCATAGTTCACTGCTGGCATCCTAGCTTAACTTGTAAAAGGACAATTGTTTTCCACTGATATGACAAACCCTGAGCTGTTTCATCTGAAGTGCGGGCAGAGAGAGGACACAAATGTCAGATGCGAGTAAGACAAATGCTTGGCAGTAACATATTAACTGTAGTACATAAATATACCAGAGCTCTTGAGTCCAAGCTTTGGTATTTGTCCTTATCCTTGTAGTCTGATTTGTTTTCATGATTACACTTCAAAAACTTTCAGAACTGGTATAAAGTAACTTTTAAGTTGTTTTGAGCTCTTTAACTATTATTAGAACAAGAGAGAGAAATGCCTTTAGTTTCTAATCTAGGAACTGTCAATGCTGTCGTGCATAACCAAGTGTAAATAATACATTTGTTTGTCAAATATTAGGAGGTCTTAGAGTGCTTGCAGTAGGGATTTGAAATCCTTGAAATGAAGTGTGAGGTGGGCAACAAGATTCTTCTGTCTAGCTGGATGACGGGTGAGAAGACTCCTCAGAAAACAACAGAAGAGAGAATTGTAAATCTTAAGTAGGCATGTACCATTGCTGTTTCTCCCAAGACTTGACAAGAGGGGCACACCACTGTGCTTTGAAAGAGACAGGAGGAACAAATGGCAAGAAGCTAGAAATGAGACCTCTACTAAAAATGTTATTAAATAGCCTTAGAGAGGGGATGAAAAGAAAACAATGTTGTTCTCTCTGTCAAATGATATTTAGTCATGGGGAACTTCATGATACGTTCACTGGAAGAACAAGGTTCAGGCTACTCAAAATGGCTGCTCCAGGTAGCTCTGTCTTCAAGCAGGCAGCTCTTAGACTAGCTGAGGTGCCACAGCAGCTAGGGACTCTATTGTCAAGTATTAGACAAGCATTTTTTGCAATTTTATTTTTTTGTTCTGCCTCACTGTTTGTTGAATGTTTTTGCCTTGGTATTTTCTTTAGTGACACCTTTTGAGTGGCTAGGTATACAGAATGGTGTTGTATTCCATTATGTGTGGCCATTCTTAAGCCTAGGGTTTCTAGCACCACACAGTTATTCAAGTATACCTAAATAATACAATACGCCTTCCAGAAGCTGTTCAGGTCAGGCTGGGTGTAGCATACACATCTTCAAAAGACGTGCCTAGTGGGGTCTTACTAGCCAGAACAGTACTGTGGCTTGCAACAGCATGGGAGGGATTTTTCCATATGATCTCCTGAATGCCAAGGGAGTTACCATGATTTTCCGTAGCTCTACTTTTAGTTACTGCAGCAGAAACTGCTAGTACAGGATTCTGCACTAAAATATTTCAATTCTCTTGCCTTTGTTTTATGGTGTTTTTACAGCTCATTTATTATCAACAGGAAAATAGCTATTTAAACAAAAAAGTGAAAGGTGATAAAGCACAAATATGTCTGCCATGCTCTGGGGTCTATTCCCTGCTGCTGAGACCCATGATAAGCTAGTTCTGTTGTCTTGCTCTGTTGGCTGAAAGTAACCCATGGTGTGACAATGATGATAAAAAATTCCAAATGTTTGGTTTATGTTTAGGCCTGTAATACATTACTTTGCTAAAGCTTTATCCCTTATCTTGCTTAAATATTGCAAGTCTAAAAATCTTTCATGGCTCAAAGAATGTGATTCTTCCACGTGTCCCCACTGCGTGTCATGTGCTGACAAAATGAAGTACTAAAGTTGCATCCTTACTGTGCAAATCCACAGAAAACGCATTCCACAAATCAGCCTTTATTAGTAGGACAAATTTATAATCATCCAGATGTAGCTGAATAGATTGCTTTGGCACTTCTATCTGTTTTTACTTCAATATGGTCTTACAAGCTCTGGCATGAAGATAGCTATAAAGCAGCTGGAGAATGGAAAATATCTGTTAAAAATCAAATATGACATGTTCATCCTGGATAGGAATGTGCTTCTCAGTTATACAACTATCGTTCTGTATTTAACTGCATTTACAAGATTTGTCTTGTTACCTTCTTGGGAGTTCACAGGTTATTTGACATTCCCTCAGGCTATAAATTATGGGTACATGCCTACTGAAGTGTGATTTATTATTTTTATAAAAAAAAAAAAAAACAAAAAAACCCAACTTTGCATCCCATGTTTCGCTGGAAAGAGGCTTCTTTGTGCACCAAGCCTTTAAATTGTGAGCAGCCACTTACTGCTTTCACTTTTTTGGATCGTGTTGCTCAAGGATCTCAGTCAACTCCTCTCATCATGAAGAGTTTTGCTCTTCTTTTCCTAGTAGTGATCTGTGGCATGGGAGGATTGGGACAGAAGGTGAAGCCAAAGAAAAGAAGCAATGGTGAAGAAATAAATTTTCGGACTAAAACCAAAGATGTTTGCACAATGAGCATGAGTGGGGACGAGGAGATGAAACTTAGAATTGAATGCAGAAGCCAAGGCATGTCCTACTGGTGCGAATTCACTGGCAAGCCATCAGTCTGTCGTGCTTTCAGAAACAATCCAAAGATTTACTGGAATCAGATCGCTGCAGAACTTAGAAAGCTCCCGCACGCTTGTGAATCCACACAAGTGTTGAAGACCGCCATGTGCCAAAGGGCTCCCACAGAGGCTCTCATGAAGCAAATAGCTGCTGGTATGGAGCCAGAAGATCTAGCAAACCAGGACAAATCAGTCCAGAAAACTTCCACTTCTATGAGGGGAGCAGGGAAAAGCTCTGTTAAGAAACTAGGGAAACCTCCAATACTGCCTCTTATAAAACCAACCCAACATGGTCAAGGGTCTGAAAACGAAACGGAAGCAATGAAACTGGCACGGGAACATTGCTGGGAATCCCTGCATGGTTTCTGCTCCTACATTATTGGCATCTTTAGAGGTTAAGGATTTTCTTCAGGTAAAACTTCCATCTTGAAGCACAGCATAATATACCTAAGAGTAATCCTGTTGTAGTTTTGTTTTATTTTAATCTTGAGGGTCTCTCAGGGGTGTGGACAGAGGGAGGTTCTAGGCTCAGTCACTGAAATCTAATGTGGCAAAGCCTGTAACTGTGGCTTCTGAAAGGCTGGACAGCCTAAACTCCCAGTGATGGCTACTAGTTTGGGACTCCCTGATGGCCTCCTGTGAGGTCTTTGGTATGTACTGAGATGTTTGTCCTATCTGTTATTAATCCTATGGTATTTTAGTTCTAACTGTTTGAACTGGGCTTGGTTTTGGCCTTCTGTTATTCCTTCCTTCTTGTGCTGACTTTTGGGTTTAAGCCAGCAAAGTAAGATAAATAACAAATGTATCAGATCCAATAACAAATGTATCAGCTAGAACAATTTAAAACTACATTCAGAAAATGAGAGGATAAAGCTTGTTCATCAAAACTGCTAGTTAATAATTAACCATTTTGATTATAAAAATTAGTTCATAAACAACTTGCAGAAATGAGTAAAATCAGACAGACTGTCTTGGTTTGCGGGTCTGTTTTCTGTAGGGGCGAGAGGGGATTGAATGTCTGGTAAGTCTCAGGTTTTCAGCCAGGATTTAAAAAGGCAAAGCCCGCACAGAAGTGATTGGTTTTGTACCCACTTCCATTTCAGCTCAGCTGGTGACTAAACCTGGCAAACTTTTGACAGAAATGGGAATATATGCAGCATGAGCCAGCAAGTGTTCAGGCTGCTAATGATCTTACTTGTGTTTAATACAGCAAAGTGACTAATTTTTTTTTCTTCTTTGTTTTGCAGAGCAAAATTTTTACAGCTGAAGAAGGGTCCGTGCTGTAGTTTAATAACTTGGATGTAAGAATTCTGGTTTAAAAATTAGTCACCTCTATAAATCTTGTAGTTGTTTTCTGTTTGCACCCCTAAAATGAAACTTTTTAACAGCCCTGAAAAATGCATGAAACTGGAGTGACTGTACTTAAAGTGTTAGAATGAACTAACTGTTCCTAGGTCTGTTACACACCAAGGTGTACTGCATTTATGTAACCAAGGTTCCACTTTAAGAGTGCTGACCTTGAATAGGTTTTTGTGTGTGCTGATTCACTTCAATTTGTTAAAGGTGAAAGCTGTAAATGATGCTACAGTTAGTGCAAACAATAAAAATAAGATTTTTGAAAACATATTCAGTGTGCATTCTTAAAATTTTAAATGGTGCTACTTGTATATAGTCATGGTATTTGATACTTGTTTCTTAAGAGATTGTTGGTAGAACATGTAAGAGAAGTTACAGGTCTGAGTCATTACCCACTGTGAACATGTTTTCATTAATATTAATATTTTCAATGTTACTGCGTTTATATTACAATTATAAGTTTCAGCCAGCAAGGAAAAAAAGACTGGAGAAATAAAAGAGTAAAATAAGAATACATTTCTAAACATAGCAGATTAGAAGTGTTCATCTGTGATGCATCTGCAGAGTTCAGTGTTATTAGGATCTGTTAGCGGTAATATTAATGTTTGCATTCAGTAAATATTCTGAAAGGTATCTTGTATCTGTGCACTTGGGCACTTGCATAAATCTCGCCAAAACACAAAGCAAGACCTAATAGCCTGTTGTCAGAGATTACAACACATTTATAGTCAGACTATTTTTTAACGATGATCCCTTTTGTTCCCAAGGGAGCTTCGCGGCAGGGATATAACTGGAAAAACTTTGTACCACAGAAATTAGTAGTGCTCCATATTTGCCATTAAACAGTTTCTGCAAGGCATGGTTACGCGTAAGTATTTCTCCAGCTTTACTCAAAGATTTGTAATTCTCACTTCATAATTCCAGATCATGACTGTCCAAGCACTAAACTTTGTGCCTTGTACCAAAAAAACTTGAAATAATTTTCTGTCTCCAAACCTCTTGAAATATATGGAAAGGAATAGCAAATAATGAACAAGGGATCAGTGCAGAAGGTTGTATGTACAAGGCAGAATGCTTGAATAGCTTGAATGCTGATTAAAAAAATATGCAAGCTCAAGCAAGTCTGTATTTTTGTCAGCCATAAATCTAATGTGGTTAATCTTCATTTTGTAACTTCAGTTACCCATGCCAGGCTCTTGTGCCGTGAGTAAAAAATGTAGTAGTACACCTATTACGTTCATTTCTGACAAAAATAAGTGAATTGTTTGATTTGCAAACGTTCAAAAGGCATCAAAGTGATATTTGGGAACTATTTGGAAATGTTAAGGGGAGGTTGAGGGTTTTCTTGACATGTGTTTTTAAAATATTTTAAAACTCCTCTTTTGTATGATGCAAAATCCACACTGCAGAGTGAATATTTTGAAGTAGTATCCACTACAACAGTAATGACCTAAAAAATGAGATGATGTCTAGCATTGAGAAGTCTGGGAGAATCAGTCACCTACCATACTGATAGCAGGAGAAAATAGGAGGTTTCATCAGTTCAGCAAAAGAAAATGTTCCCCTTCATGCCTTCCTCTGTGTATATGCACTGAGCACAGAAGGCAGCCAAGTTGTCTGACCCATTGTAGAACTCTTGATGATACAGTCTAGAATCATCATTGATTAGCCATCGTTGATTCTGCTTAGTAGAGGACAAATGTCATACGTACTTGCTAGTGTGCTATTTCCTAGGGAACTCTTTTATCTCATTTCAGTAGAGCAGAGTTCTGCTGCACAGGGCTCTGTGCTTGGCACTGTGTTGTCTGGAAGGACCACCTGAAGCTTCATTGTTGAAGTGGAAACTAGAAATCAAATAGTCTTGCACCAATGGCCCCTCTTTCATGAAATGCTTTTTGTAAAATATCTAGGATCCAAAATATATAGTTAAGCACTAAATTTTACAAAAAGGTGAAGATTTCGATACCAAGGTGATGCATGGCAGGGATTGCATTTCATTAGGCAACACTATGTACCCTCAGCAAGTCAGTTGACTAGAATGATCTTGGTTTCAAAATGTTTGAAAATTGGATGTTAACTGAAATAGCATAACCGCCATGATTGTATCAGCTACATTACTATTTAATTGTGTTAAGCACTATAGATGTACAGTTGTGACATTTCAGTCACCTTGATATGAAAGTGCTATTCATTAATGAAAGGATGAATTGAGTAGTGTTTGTGGTGAGTTTAATGCAATCTTCAAGTACCTTGTGAATGAATGAAACCTGCTGTTTCATTCATTTTAGGTTAACCTGTTAGTCCCCATATACATAAGTACCTCAGGAAATCCACTCAAGTGGAGATGGAAGTCGTCTTTATTTTTTTGACAGAGGAGCTGCAGGCAAAAATGTTTGTTTGGATTCCTGCAACCAGGGAGATCCCTAATACGCAGGCCCGCTGTTTCTGCTGGTAATTCAGTCCAGTGTGAGGTAGTCCACCTGCTGCAAGATCCTCACATTTAGGTACTTGCAGAAACATCATGAGTATTCACTACTTTGACAAGGTAAGCCTCCAAGAAAAGCGAAATTATGCATTTGGAGAATGTGTGTATAAAAGGATGTGTATTTAACACATATAGTTAAGATCCAACAAAGACTGGAGTGAGTCTAATGGAGAGCCACCAAGATGGTTGGGACTGGAGCACACTCCTGTGAGGAAGGACCGAGGGAACGGATCTTGTTCAGCCTGGAGAAGGCTTTAGGGGGGACCCAATAGCCGCCTGCATATACATTTGAGGAGGCTATAGAGAATACAGAGCTAGGCTCTTCATTGACTTTTGTGATAGGAGAAAAAGAGATCACGGTCACAAATTGATACGGGTGAGGTTCTGACTTGGTGTAAGGAAAAACAGTCACTGTAAGGGGGATAAACACAGGAGCAGGTTCCCCAGAATGGCTCTGAAACGTCCATCGGTGGAGCTTTTCAAGACCCAACTGGACAAAGTGTAAGCAACATAGTCTGAATTCACTGTGACCCTGCTTTGAGCAGGAGGTTGGACTACAAACCTCCCAAGGTGCCTCCTGGTCTGAATGATTCTATGATTTACAATGGAAACATGGAAGAAAGCTTAAAAGTTCTGGTTATTTAGTAATGAACACCTCTGTTAGCATCTATGTCTCCTTAAAGCATAAAAAATGCTCGTGGATCACCCATTCTAACTATATCAAATCAAACAAGAGATGATCTTCTTAAGTATGTTCTGATGGCACATCCCATCCTTAAGTCGAATGCATCATCATGGATAACTTCACATTCAGTGCCTCTGTCTTTTGGTACCTATTTTTATTTAGCCTGGTTTTGACAGCAGAGAAAATTAACAAGAAATTTGGGTGTTAAGGAACACCGAACATCAGGTCTGTTTGCCTTAAAATCAAGTATCCGAAACTAAGAAAATCACCATTTGCAGTGTGGAGGTTACTTGTGTTAAAGTAGACCAAATCCACATCTCCATAATAATGTTGCTTAGTCTGCCTGTAAATCATCTCAACTATGCAGTAGTGCACTCTGGTGTTTTCTGATAGAATTGTTTAGGTATGCTGTCTGGTCATACTTCCATGGTTTGCAGTCTTAGGTTTGCATTCATTATTTCTCAGTAGGCGTTGCAGTTGATATGGCATGGGTTTTAGGGACAGAGATCTTCCACAAAAATAAGACGACAAAGGAAAAACTAAAACTTCCCGAAGTTGCCTGTTGCCATTCCTGCTTCTTTAGGAGCTTTATGGTTGTTGATTTCTATTTTCTGTTCTCTTGCTGTTACTTTTCCCAGTGTCTGCTATCTTCTCTGAAGACAAGTCATATGCAGCACAGGAGATTTCTTTTGGCTCTCTGTGCTTTTCCCCTTACAAACGAGAATTGCTCTCATCAGACTTCATAGATCATTTTACAATGACAGAAAGTATGCAATACATACACAAAAACAGGAATAAGAAAACAAAGCCAAAGAGATGCAGTCAGTACGATGACAGGACATTGGTGTTATCTCATGGACACATCATATCAGACATACTGAGAACCTATTTATTTCACTTTCACATCTTGTATACAAAGTTAACTGCATAAACATTAGGCAGGAGGCCAGGTGCTGAATTTCCAGAGTAGCTATATTACAGTATGTACAGAGCAAGAAAAAAAATGAAGCCAATGTCTGATTTGGAGCAGAAGTTCACGTTCCCTTCCTTGCCTCCCGCTCCTCAGCAGGTTATAAAACTGTTTGCATAACTGGCTGCTCGCCATAGGCATCCATCCCGTGGTATGCTCCTCCTGCCTCTGGGCTTACAATGATTGTAGTCAGGAGGAAAAACAGAGGTGTCCTTTTAGGTCTGCTGGATGCAGACGTAAGAAACTGCATTACTCTGTCGCTACTGCCGCTGCCTGTAAAAATTAATGTGCAGATGGTGAAATCGGTTGCCCCTTTATTTGTCTTAACCAGCGTAACATGGTGTGTGAGGGGGCCCTCCCCACAAACGTGGCTGTAATAAAATGAAGAATTTGCCTGGGAACTGAAGAGGGCTAGAAACTTCCCACCGAGGGAAACGGTGAGCAAAATTCAGGCTCTGAACTCTTTGTCGGAGGGGCCTTGCCGTTTCCTCTGCCCAAACAGCCCGGCAGGCAGGAGTGCTGCCCGCTGTTCGCCCCTCTCCTGTGCCCACCCCTTCCAGGCAGGCACAGGCCACGCGGGCGCTGTCACCAAGGTGTTGAGGTGGTCCCCTGTCTTCCACGCTCCAGAAATTTAACGTGGGATTCGTGTTTGCAGCTGGGGAAGGTTGTCTGATGCCCTCGCGATAACGCAGGAGACCCGGTCAGGGTGGGAAGGTGACAGGAGGGAAGCGTGGGGTAGGGCTTCCACATCCGTGTGCAGAAAACATTACCTGAGATGGCTGTGGCTCTTTGGTGCCTCAGGTGGCACAAACGAAGCTGAAGCTCAAGTGTTTGAGCAGCACCTGTTTTTGGGTGGGGAAAAAGTTGCGTGGCCTCCGTGAGGGTCATCTCCTGAGTGAGCAGCCCATGGCCCAGGTGGAGGCAGGCTGCGCAGGCCCTGGGGGACGGTGTGCTGTGGTGTCGTGGGGCCGTGTTGCAGCGCTGGGGTTGGGTTGTGGGTCTGGGGCCCTGAGCGGTGCTGAGGAGGGTGACTTGCTGGCAGATGTAGGCGTTTTGGCTGTTCTGCAGAGCCCAGCTGGAAGCGGCGGTGCTCAGGGGAGGTGTGGCTGGCAGGAGCCTGCCAGGGGCCAAAGGCCAGAGCGGGAGAGACACCAATGTCTTCCAGGTTGTGTCGGTGAACTTGGGCCATGGGGTGGTGGATGCTGGGAGCAGGCTGTGGAGACGTGGTTCGTCAGGGCAAGTTCTCCATCTTTCCCCAAGACCTGCCTCAAATACTGCTGTCCCCCATGACCCGTCCCACACCGCTTTCTCTCGTCAGAAGGGTGTTCCAAGACCTGTTAAAACCTGTCCATAGAAATCCATAGTGCGTCTGCCACCAAGGTAAGCTACGGCAGGATGACAGGAGATATTTTTCACAATATACCAGACAGGAAGAGGTAAGAGCCTTTGAGTAGCACCAACAAGGAACATCATCTGTAGCCATCTGCTTCCCCTGCTTCTCGGGCCTGAAGTCTTTTACATAGTTGGAATCAATTCAGTAGCCTTTGATTTTGCTTCATACTGATCGCATGGTGTATGGACATCTTGGCTCAGGGTGAGTCAACAACTGAACGAAATCAGAAACACTGTTTTCCTTCAGCTTAGGGAACTATAAAACTTTTTATAGAACACCACATATTTCACTTCAGCAGCAGCAGTGTCCTTTGGCAGGAACATACTTCATTTGAAGTACAATAGATCAATCGCAGTTATTTGATGGAACAGGCAAACTTTTTTTTTCTTCCTCAGTATTAATAATTTTTTTTTTTAGAGGATTGTGTCATAAGTGTTTCTAACTTGTAAAGAACCCAGGATACAAAATTAAAGATTAATTTAAATCCTTACCACCAGACAAATTATTCTTCTGGGTATATCATGGCCTTTTTAAACATCTACATATTGAACTCAAATAGCAAAGAGCAGTATATGACTACTTTGCAGCTTCAGCATAATTTACATGAGCAAAAACAATATACTCTCAAGGACTAGAAAGCAGTGCAGAAAACTGGCTGCCTTCAGCATCTCTGAGAAGAAAGGCATGTTGTATGTATCTGAGAGAGAGGAAGAAATCCATCTGAAAAGGAAATCCTCAGGTAATTAATTTTCCATATCATCATGTCTATGTTTTCTCCTGCATTATCTAGAAGTTATTCAAAACAAAAATAAGTGTTGCTATTTAAAGAGACATATAACAATTTAATTGCTAGTGTGTGTTCTACAACAGCCTTGTGTAAGTGCATCACTTGTCAGCCTGTAGACCTGGAAAGGAAAACTGAATACAACAGAATATTGAACTCAGGTAGAAGCTAGTTTCTCAGTTGTAGAAATTGTTTAAAATTGTAATACAATTTATTTCCACATTGCCTTCTGTTTGTATATTTCAAGATGTTTACAAAAAAAAAAAAGAAATATAAGGGTAACTTTCTTGCATCTCTCTGACATAGACAGGTATCGTTATCCGCCTTTAAAAGGTTAGGGTTTTGTAATTCTACTAGATGAGTACACACATGGGAAGAAAGTCTATCCCTCACAGGCCCCAGCTTAAATATGCAGTGAGGTCTCTCAAACAGAGCCAGCCCGTTACACACTTTTACTGTGGCTGTAATCAGTAGGCTATGCGTATAGATACAATAATGAAATTCTGCACCGCAAACTCCATCTCTTTCTCAGGTCTTGCTGCTTACAATTTTATCTGCATGCATATCTGTTTTCTGCATCTCATTAGTTCTTCCAACCGTAAATCTGGCGTGCTGCAAAGTGCAGATTAATATATATAGTGTGCCTGGTGAATACAGACCTGCCTATGTGTGCCAGCATGTAGTTTAATGTAAATCTCCCATCTGAATGCAGCAGTGTTTCTCTGGTCTAGTTTTGTTTATACTTAATTAAAACCATTACTCTTTGGTTCTTTTTGTTCATTACTTTAAATATAATGATTCGGAGAAGGGAGGAAAGAGCTGATAAGGAGAGGAACAAAAACAACATTTAAAACCTAGTCTGTGTATTTATATATAAAAAAGCTTTGTACAAATAGTAAGTAACTGGTCTGGGGTAGCTGGAGGAACAGAGTACGTATTGATGGGTTAGCAGGAAAGGGCCCTTGAGAATGCCAAGGTTTCACTGATTATTCCAAAACTAAAATTTACAAGTGTCTACATGGCAAGAAGACACAATGAAAAAGGTTGCTTTTGCCCTTTGTAGTCATTCTGTTTTATGCCATCCTTAAAATAAACTACGGTTTTGAAATTATTTTGTGAGATAATTTCATAAATTTTGTCTTAAAAAATCTCTTCTTGTTCTTTCAGAGCAGAAACTGTCCAAATGTTATTTTTCTTTTTGATTTCAGCCTAATGATGGAGTGAAAGAAGCCTGTCTGGTGCACCCCATCTCACTCCCTAGCATAGCAGTGGGACACCCAGCGAGCCCTTTTGTGCTGTAGACAGCAGTTCAGTCAGCAGCTTATCCTAGTTCACAGCAACTTTGGGGTGTTAGTGGTGCTGAAACAAGGAAGGACTAAGGTTTCTTTGGTGAGCTGAACTATGCTTCAAAAAGCTATAAAATACTGCTCTCAAAATTGGCTAGCTCCATTTATTTTAAGATCACAGGTCAAAACCTGACCAGAGCTAACAGAAAGAATCCCACAACTGTCTTTACCTATTCTAAGGCCTGGCTTAAGGAAATACTTATAAAAGCATCAGGGAAGACTGCTTTACCATGTGTGAGATGCACTCTTGTACTAATCAATAGTGGATGTGGGTTCAGACCACTGGACATTTATTAAAAGGGTGGTTTGCAGGCCAAATATAGCAGCACCTGAAGTCTCTCTTCTTTCCATATTTTCTTCCATTTCCTATTCAACCTCAAACCTTTAATCAAAAGTGTTAAAAGATAACTTTTTGTAAGTACAGGTATACATTGAGTATCCTTGTGATAACTGAAAGCTATCTGAGCAACCTTTGAGAACAGTGGCCTTTTCCAGTTCAGCTGTGAAAGTGGGCAGGGGAGATAGAGTCTCTCTTCATACCACCTTTGTTCCTCCTGGAGACGTGCAAGGGGATGATGAGTGCCAGCACCTACTCTCCAAAATTCCTGCAGAGTATCAGGTGGTTCTCTTTTCTTATCTTTTTAGTTTGCCCCAAGCCTAATGCTTATTAGTGTTTAAGGAAGTCATTTGGACTGTGTCATCATCAACACACAGAAAATCTTCACTATCTATTAAATAATTGTTTTAAATATTGCGTTAAATAATCTCAGACTGAGTTTCTGAAGGCTGTGGACAGGCAGTATGGGAAATGGTTATGGGAAGGCTGTTCTTTCCTAGATACAGCCTTCAGACCTGTTCCTAACCAGCAAGTTAGTTAAGCAGGATTTAAGTTCTCTTTACCAACATAAAGGAGAAAATGCCCAAATTCTCTGATAACATGAAGTAGGACATAGAAGTAAGATTCCTATACAGACACACAGGAACAAATAGAATTAAACATGACTAAAAACTTAGTTTGTATAATTCATGTGATAACAGAGGAAAAATGGTAATTAAAAGTAGAATTGGAATTGTAAAGCCGCAGCATTAGCAGCAGCATTCTGATGTACGGAATTACTGCACTGCTTTTCACCCGTTTTCAGAAAATGGGTTTCTGGCTGAACAGGGTTGAATAACTCTAAAAAATGTCCTAAATATTTCGAATACTGCTAGTTCTCTGCAAACCTATTAAAAAAAGTATTAATACCTAGTGGTCAGGATTATTACCTTCTTGTTTGTTAATGATCTCCACATGGAGGAGCTGTAGAGTTAGAAATGATCCAAGAAAAAACACTAAGTTTTGAAAGAACAACAGTCAGAGACATATCTTCTCTTGGTTAACTGAGCAACCCCCAAATCTATCATAAATGCTGAGGGATGTGTGTCCTTTCAGCTTTTGCTAACCATAACAAGCTGCACTAGAACTTAGAAAGTTGGGTCAAGAAACATTTTTCTTTGTTAATGGTTTCTATTTGCTATATACCCAAACATGCTGGTCTTAGTAAAATGAAAATGGCAAATAAGATTTGTCCATTCATTTTTTTCCTTTCTTTGTGCCTTCAGAGACTTAAGTCAGATGTGAAAATGCTGAGAGCTACCAGCCCACACGGTAGCTGTGAAACGCGGACCTTTATAGTCATTCTTCTGACTTGCTGAGCTTTCGGCAGGACTTTTCAGAGCCCCTTCCAGATGTGAGCTCTTGAGCCTTACAGCCCAAGTCCATTTAAAGGATGCTTATACTGTGTTTCAAGGATAACCCAAAGATTATGGAGGATATACTTTATGGCTAATCCTGTCAGCACATAGGTCAGGCTACGGTGGCTGACATGACTTGTGAAGGCATAGCTTGTGTTAGCCCAAGATCACTTTTTCCATGTAGCTGAAATAATTTCTTCAAATGTAGTAATCTAAATCAGCCAAGGAGTTGTCACAACTGTGACTGTACCTTCTTGTTGTCTTTGCTGTGATAACTGTTGCGGTCTAGAGGCATGGAGCCAAGGTGGTATGAGTGTAGCTTGGCCATCAGTATTTTTAATGAAGGGGAATGAAGGGGAAATTCTGCACATGGACTGAACTCTCTGTTGGTTTCTTTCCAACAAGAATCCACTGAAATAAAAATTTCTGATAGTTATTTGCAGGATTGAAGTCTCTGTGGTGGCTTGACCCCAGACAGCAATGAGGCACCCACCAGCCACTCACTCCCCCTCCCCAGTGGGATGGAGGAGAGAATCAGAAGAGCAAAAGAGAGAAAGAAATGTGGGTTGAGATAAAGACAGCTTAATAAGTGAAGGGAGGATAGGAAAAAGACCCACCAAGTGATGCAGAGACATTCATTCTACACCTCTCACAAGCAGGCTGATGTCCAGCCAGTCTCCAAGCAATGGCTACTCTAGAAAGACTACCCCCTGTTTTATTGCTGCGCTCAACATCATATGGTATGGAGTATCCCTTAGGTCCCTCTGGTCAGCTGGGGTCAGCTCTCCTGGCTGTGTCCCCTCCCAATCTCTTGCCCACATGCAGAGTGAGAAACAGAGAAGGCCTTGATGCTGTTGAGCGATAGCTAAAAACATCAGTGTGTTATTAGCACTGTTCTAGTCACAAATTTAAAACACAGCTCCATATAAGTTGCTATAAAAAATTAATTCCATCCCAGTCAGACCCAGCACAGTCTCCTACACCATAAAGTCCCTGGTTTTCCATTCCTGGTTTCCTTTTCCTGGAACAATTACTTGGTTCCTGTTTCCATTTTCCTGCTATATTTAAAAAGTGTACTTAAAATGAATGTTTATTCCATAGCAAGTGCTAGAAACATCTTGCTGTGCTTGGAACCAGTGCTAAAACCCCAAAATTACCAGGCACTGATAAACTCATAAGAGTTTACACAATATACTTCCTTAGTCAGAGTAGATCCGTCTATTCTACTCTCTCTACACGCATATATGATACCCTTTATTTCAACAAATATACAAATAAAACCACTGATATTAGTGAACTGTAATGGAAGGAAGAAAACTATTCAATGCTTATTATATAATTTTATATTACATTACATTATATTATATCATTGTATTATATATATACATTTGTGTATATATACACATGTATATTTATTGATACATCTTTATCTATTTACAGAACAGCTTTAAGCTTTATGGGAAGAATCCTGAGAACAGGCAAAGACCAGAGCTATCACTGAGATCAAAAGCAGACTTTTGAAAGTCCATCTATTCTGACCAGGTCTGCATTAGAAAAAAACTAGAAAGGAAATCTAAGGTGCATTGATTTCTTAAAGTAAAAAGTAGAAAAGATAATCACTGCATCTTCCTTGAAAAAAAATACTGTTGATTATATCAGTTCAGATCAGATGTGGTTTACAGAATCCCAGGCACAACCTCAAATAAAGTGGCCAGCAGCTAGGAAAGAATGCCTTTCTAATATACCACATCTTGGCCCGTACATATTCTGTCTTCGACTCCATTCATGTTCATCCTGTATCACTCTGCAACCACACCAAGGTGTAGAAAAATTTCACCACTGATCTAGTCAATATTTGAAATGTTCTAAACCACACTATAACCCTCAGCTGATCTTGGTTCCCTTCACCTATGCAGGATCAATTAGGTTTTTTGCTGCCTGTAAAGGAAGTAATTCAGTGGAGACTGTGTGTATACATCAGAAAAAAAACTAAAACAAGTGCCTAAGTCATTTCAAATTCCCACTAAGAAAAAAAATAATCTTACCTTTATGAGAAGGTGGATTAGAACTAGAAGAGGGTTGAATCTCATATCTTATCCTCATCTGCCTGTAGTAACTCCACCAGTATTACCTTAATGCAAAGATTTTTTTTCAGCTATTCATCTGAATAAGCATATGGGGACTTTTTACTGCAGTGCTTTAATGAGAGATCAGGCATTCATGACAGCTGAAAGAATTTTTTGATTGGAGCATTAAGCTCAGTGCTTATGGTAAACAGCACTGCCCCTAAGACAGTCCCTTGTGTTCTAGTGATACGTGTCTGATGATTTCATGTAATGTGTCAAATTCTTCCTTCTCATAGATATGCATGACTTGCCATTACCCTGAGTAGACTCCAGCCTAATGGCAATAATTTACAATGGCATCTTTTTATATTTTACTCATTTTATCTTTCTGTAGGAGAGCAATCCTTTGTCTGATTGTCTTTCTGAAGCTTTTCCAGTCAGACAGACAGGCTCTTGCATTGCTCTAAACTATGAAAGTCTTAACAGACCAAGATGGCAATTAATCAATAGTTGCTTCCCCTGGCTGCAAAAGCAACTTGAGCATGCCCTGAATATAGTGAATCTATGCTAATAAATCAAGCAGCCAGCCTGCTCAAATAAAATCACAGGACAATGAAATGATTGTGCTAGGAGAATCTTTAGCTATGATTGAGATAGAGAAGTGATAACTTCCATTAGAGCCAAAATTAAATGAAAATATGTAAAATTCATATTTTGAGGTTAAGTTCTTCCTGATATTGGAAAAATCAGTATGAAACATACATTTCAGTATAGTATCCCTCCATTTTACATGATTTTTCTTCCAAGATTTTTTCTTTACAAAATATAGCCTTTGTATTCTTTGAAAGCTAAATCCTAAAGAAAAAAAAAAACAAAAACAACCAGATATTTTTTTTTTGTATCTATCACATCTCATCTCTTCTTTGGTGAGCCTGCAGCATTATCAGATGCAAATATGCAGGGACCAAAACCTTAGGATCTGCTTGGATTGGGATATGTTTTCACCAACTCTTGTATAGTAACAATCATCTTTATAATTGTATCAGCATTTAACATCCTGTATAGAAGAGGGTAACCACGTGTAGTTAGCAAAGGCCATTATTTATACTTCTTTGTCTTTGATTTTGAAACAATTCAAGGAAAACTTTCTTTAAGGTTGGTTCAACATACTTGCACAATAAAATTAAGGGAGAGTAGGCACCTCAAGTTTTCCTATCCTTGTTCAAATTCAGATGGCCTCCTCCTGCCAAGGTGAAACACTCTGTAAACTCCATTTGGCATCAAAGTTTTCTGTCTCCTGTATACGTGTGGTCCACAGAATTTTCCTCTGTGTTATCTAATGAAACAAAATGAGGGATTTTCTCATCATTTCAGAAAGACATTCCTAATGGTTGTGCGCCATCACTGGCTTGGACGTCCTTGGGTTAATTAAAACCACTTACATTTTTCTGAAAACACTGCTGTCCTTGCCTACCAAGATAAAGCAACACTCTGCAGTCTGAAAACAAACTCTCCCTTTTCTGACCGCATGTGAGCGTGTGTTCAATAAGCAGCTAGGTAATAGATTAACAACTGCTAACTGCCACGTATAAGCTGGGAGCCAAGAGGGTTAGACCTCTGCTGAAGAGAAACTACACCTTGGCAGTAATGAATTTCAGAACATTTTAATCAAAATGTTGCTACCATAATGCAGCAAGTAAGTGAAGAATAACACTGCTAATAAAAACTACTGTATTCATAGATGAGGAAGGTAATCAGTAATACTAGGACTACAAATGATTAATAAAATTATTAAGCTGTTAGTTTCACTCAGAGTTAACCATTGCATAAAGGAGCAGTGGTCACTCAATTTACTAGTGTTTCAGGAATTTAGTTCGTAATGGAAATGTCAGAGCATCTGCAAATGGGAACCTCAGCATGAACTGGAGTATGCTATAAAATAACCTTACCATTTAGTCTTGTAAGGCGCTCTTCTTTTTATTAGCTTGTAATTAGTATACAGCAGTCATACAGTTTCTGTTGTTCTGTGAGTAACTTAAAGTTAACACTTGTTTGAATTAACTAGTTTTTGTTCCTTTCTTATTTGGGTTTCGCAATACCAGTTTTCAGTTAGATGCTGTTCTGCCAAATTCAGTTGTCAATTTGGGCCAGTTTGTGAAATAATTGGAAACTGCTATAGACTCAGTGAAAAGAGAGTCTAGTGCCTTTTTTTTTCATATTTATTTAAATAATATGAATTTTCCTCCAGGTCAGAAGTAACTGAAAATTATTGTTAACTGATGAGGTTTTTTCAATCTCCTTTCAAATAATTATGCCTCCATGTAAAATAGTTAGTAAACACATCTCAGTACACTGAAACCATCACTGCATTTTAAATTAACTAGCCTCTTCCAGAGAAATGCCAGTAGGCTATGGAATATTTTTCTGAAGTGTTGGGCACAGGCGGTGAGTACAGAAAAGCTGGCACTGGTGCCACTGCCCCTGTGACAACTTCTTTGTTGCTACTTAAAAGGGCTTCAGCATTTAGGGCTGTCAGCTTACTGTCTTTTGTAGATACTAGACTCACAGAATTAAAAAGGAAATAAAGTTACAGGTTCCTTGCCTGAAGCCTGTTTACCTAGGGATCAAGTGAGGTGCCAGAGAACAACCCACCAGCACAGTAAAAAGGGTACTGCACTTGGAGGTAGGGGTATGACTGCCACATTTGTTAATATACTTAGTCTTTCAGCAGGTATTTTCAGCAAAATGGTGTACGCCTACAGCCTGTACATGATTATATTTCATTAGTAAACAGTACATGAACAGGCTAGTCTGTTTTAATTATAGTAAGAATTGCATATTAAGAATGCGTGTACCTATACACTGAAAAGGTTGGATTTACATACGTTGATGGTATACTTGCAGGGAACACCTGGAATGCTAGTCACATTAAAAACAAACAACCCCGCCCCCCATACCCTCCCCTCCCCCTGAAAGTAACTACAGCTTAACATCATCCATTTATTCAGGCTGCTAATTTTTAAAGGAACTCTAGATGTAGAGTGCTTAATATCACTCATTCTTCAGGTCTTGCAGCAAATATATATTCACTTCTAGTGTATATGTAAATGTAGAAAGTGAGGTTTATAATACACATGCCTGACCCTGTTCTTTTAACACAGTTTGCAAACTCACTGTAAAGAACTGCTGTTAGGTATGGTGTGCCAGGTGACACAGTGTTCAAGGAAGCCTGTGTGCAAACTGTTTAAGCTAAAAGGAATATTGTGACAGAGGTACTGATTCTACACATGTCCCTGGAGTCCCATTAAAATGAAGTCCTCCTTTTATATTCTTGGAATGTTACCTGATGCAGAGAGTCACTCTCTATCATCAGGATTGCTTGAATGCTGCAGAACGGTATTAACAGACGTTAATTTGAAATGTAAGCAGCTGTTCACTGATGCTGGATCTGTTTTAATTCACTCTGCCTGAGCATTTGCATAGTGAACATCCTGGTGTCTACGCATATGACTGACAAATAGCTGATATTCTTACATGGAGCCATATTTGTAGGTGGTCTAGGGAATTCATTGATCATTTACTATTTGTAAATTAAATTAACTTTTTGCTGTTTGTATATAAAATTAACTTTTTATTCTGTGGGGAAAAAACCTATAAATTAACAGGAGCTTCACAATGTCACAAAGATGACACAACAAGCAAACTGCAGTTTGCCAATAATGCACCAATGCAACTAATAGTTTAAATAATAATAATTTCCTATACAAAAATATATGTATTTGTGGACAACATATAAGCAGCAATAAGGACTAACTTAGAAAATACTGCACTTCTTCCACATCAGTGAATCATAGTTTGGAATAAGGATAAAACCTCTTCCTCTCTTTGCTTGAACAGCAGAAAGACACCAGCTAGATTTAATTATAACAGTTCTAATGAAAATTTAAAAATGCTGATTAATTCTCTTAAGTTTTAGTCAAAAGGCAGCAGGAATATGTCTGGATTAAGATTTGCAATACAAAACTCACATTGAGATTTGGGCATCCATGGTTGTAATTCTCAGTGATTACTTTTATTTGCTAGTGTTGCCAAATGTTTTCTGTGCCTTTCTATCTTAATAAGTAAACAGCTCCCCATAAATTTGATCTTGCCAAATTAGCTGTTCAGGCTTGCCATATGTTGCATGGATCAAACTGGCTTTTGATTACTAGTCTGCACTGTTTGTTCTGCGGCAAAACTGTGCCTTGCAGTTTACAAGCAAACAGCGTTTCAGCTCTGCTAAGGGCAAGACTAAGGTATATTTTAAAATGTGCATGACAGAAAAAAAACTTTCTTGGAAATCATAGTATAAACAAGGTTTTGCAGCATTTTTTTGTGGACAATTAGGTGCTAATTAAGCACCTAAGAAATGGAGGTCTTACTTTAATTTTGTGTACTTTGTTTTGAAGATGAAAGTTGAAGAAAACAAATGTTCTGATCATCTGATGAGGCAGCTCCCAGCAGGATTGTTGGGGTACAGTATGAATATACACTATATGCCCAGTTAGGTAAAAGGTATCCATAAGACATCAGTTCATGCCTAATTAAAACAAAACAAACCAAAAATATATTCTGGGGGCATAACAATAAAACTGCAGGGTATCCAGGCCAACCTCCATAGACTGAGGCTATATTTTATACAGCTAAATAAGTAAATCTTGGTTTACTGGGCTTTTGAAATTATCTAAGCAGGTTAGGCAAGAGATCCAGCTGGGTCAAGGTGGATCATCTCAAAGATGTAATTGCCCATATCAACAAGCACTCGACTGTAGAATTCTCTACAGAAGTTTCTGCATGCTAAAGATGGGAAGAGCTAACGTGTGTCCAGTCTGCCATGACCTCAGGGAGGGAATATCGAAGCAGCAGGAAGGCAAATCTTCTCTTGTGCAGCCTTTTCTCTCCCCGTCTCCCCCATTTTTATGAAGTAGGAAGAGTACACTGAGGTGTCCCATCAACAATGGGGCAGCTGAACCAAGACTGACATTGAAACCTATTTAGCTAGGCAAAGCTGTCAAAATAGGCAATTTTGGAAGTGATGAATGGTGGAGGGCTTGAATATTTTCAATACATTGTGATTAGTTTCACCAGTAAATGGTATTTTGTAAATGCCAACAAAAAAAAATCATTGCAACATCATCTACAAGAATATTCCCTTTCCAGGTAAAGAATATCTGGCATCTCATAGTGAGTATCTCTGAGAAAGTCTGTGGCAGAGCTGGGACAGGAACGTGTAGTTCCTTACTGTAAACCTTGTGCTTGGTCCCGTTGCCCGTGGTTCCTTACGTTGTAACTTTTCTCTCTTCCCTATTTGTAGACATTCAGCCACAGTAGGGAGGTGTATGTTGGTGGTTTGGCAGGGAGTTTTTTTGGTGATATGCCTGAACCAACCCCCTAATCTGTCACACAAAAATCAATTTATAGTATACTTACACAAGGCAATGGGGCATGATAAAGCCATACCTGAATTAGTGTCAGAACCTGAAGTAGTGTAGCTACTTTGGCTTGATGCTGTCCCCAAAGTAATTAGCCCTGATGAGACACTCATTAGCTAGGGCACATAGCCACACTAATCCAGCTGCACAGTTTTGAGGATACCTGCTAAATACTAATATTCCAGAAGATACTGTGCATACTATGTGGTGTCAGTTCAGGATTCCTGAGCAAGATAGTCCCTCCTTATCTTGTCTCTTACATTATCCTCGTTCTCTGATTCCCATCCAAACAGACACACTGTTAAATATTTTCTGATCCTTGAGTCATCCTTATGCTTATCCATTAGCCCTTGCCAGTGCTAACCACAAATCTTTCACATTTAGTGGACTGTTGTGAATAGTTTCTTACTAAATCATGCCAATCAAAAGCGCACAAGGCAGATCTGATGACTGAACTTGATCAGAAAGCATCAAAGGTAGCTGAACATACATAGATTAAGAGATAGTCCTGGCACACAGATCAGACCCTTAGTGTTTCAAGTAAATGAATCCCATTCCCCACATTTCTGTCCTGCGCTCATTGCAGAATTACACTTTTTCTTCCTTTTTTTGGCTTCTGATTGTTTTACAGAAAGTAAGAGTCTCCTCATGACCAAACCAGTCCAGACAATGCCTTGCCTACAGCTTTGTCCCTTTGTCTCACTCCATTTACGTCAGATGGGAAAGAGTCAAAGAGGAAGACCTGCCTATATCTTACACCAATTTCTACTTTTATCTCTTCTTGCATCCCACCTTTTATTCTTTAAGTATTTCCCAAGCATATATGATAAATGTCCCACTTACTTTTCTCCAGTAAAACCACCTGAAGCAACTGAGCTACAAAGGCACTAGCTGCTCTACCCATTCTTTAGGTGACGCCTATTCCCAACTCTGAATGCATTTTTATGTTTGTCTAATGCTTGTTCTTCCACTGTCATCATCTTTTTCAGGTTAATATGCATTAGACATGGTCCCATAATAAAATCTGATGATGTAACCCACCTCTTTACATACACAAAAGCTGGCAGAGAGAGGAGCATAGATCAGTCCTGTGCAGTTGATCCCAGCTTTTAGACCCTGTACAGTCACTAATTCTGAGGGAGCTTGAATTTGTTTCTGAGCTTTGTGTTTATGACCATCTCACCATAGTGAATGCTGTCCTTAATGCAGAATAATAACAACATATTTTGATTTTTAAATGTTCTCCAATACATTTTTGTGACGGGCGGTAATGAAATGTTGCAAAGCTAACTTTGAAATGCTTTGTGGAATGGTTTTCATTTCACAAAAAAACACTGAACACTATTATCCAGTGCAACTTGTTGAGGGCATTGCAGGATACACCCCTCAATGGCTGGGAAAAGCTCTTTTAGAGAAGATCATGATCTAATAAAGTTCTTATCCTTGTTCATGAAGAGGGAAGGACTTGGCTAAAGTAACACCTAATTTACGCAAACACACCTTGTCACCCCACCATAGCTGGGTTGGTTTTTTGGGTTGTTTTTTTTTTTTGTGCTAAGAATGAGAACTGGCACTTTTCCAAGGAGGTGTGTCAGAGGTAAACAGGGTACTGAAGTATCCTATTGTGTTGTAATAGTCTTGCTGGAGACCTGAAGGTGTGTCTCTGCCTTTATAAATACCACGCTGCTTTTACAACTATCTCTGATTCTTTTGAAAGAGGCAAGTTGCTTCAGGAGTTGCGTTTGGGTATCTCCAAGCCCTGTGCAAGGTATGTCTTTCAGTTATCTTACTTTTGCACTGTTCCATTTGTAACAGAAGGTGACTGTCACATCGTTGCTTATTTTAACATTATTAGTTGCTGTACTTGCAACAGAACTGTAAATACCACATGATGTTCTCTAAAGAGGGTTTTATGGAGTGAAAATCTCTGTGTATAGTATAAGGTATGATGCAAGTCAAGTAAGAACTATGCAAAAGTAGGACCTGCTCACATCTGCTGCTACCTATGTATTCTAGATTCTAAATTTATGTAACTAAAGATATTTGCAGATAGTTGAATGTTGAAATAGGTTCCTTATTAGCATGCCTACACATGAATTTCTGCTTTTTAACACGGAAACTTGGCTACAGAAATGGCTATGATGGAAACATCTGAAAAACACATTTAGGGATTTAGTCAACTAAATGCCAGATTTAAACCTTCGGCTATTATGGTATGCTCTGATCCTGAAAGCTGCTTTATAAAGAGAAACACCTACAGAAATAAATGTGCTCTGTGCAGACACAGGGATCAGCTTGATAATAATTTGCTAACTAGCTACATTTCAAAACTGAAGTTGCATATTTATCCCTTGAATTTGGTAGGTTTAGACACAGTTCAGTACACTGCAGGTGTCTTCAAAAGCGAAAAGGTAGTTCTGTTTGTTTAGCAGTCAAGGTGTCAATAGTTATTTTTTGGTGTCTGGAAAGACTACTATCATTTTTTTCAACAGAAAACTGAAATATTGGCATAACCAGTGAACTAAGACAATTTTCAGGATGCCTAAGAATTAATTTTGCTCAGCTTGAACCAAATGGTTTCCTTTCTGTCTGGTATATTTTTGAAGAATAGCCAGAGGTTGGAGTCAAAATCGTTTATGTGCTGTTTACAAAATGGGAGATCATGGGAACAACAACTGCTTTATATGTTATAACTTAAGATATCCATCTGAGATATTGACAAATCCCAGGTTCAAATTCCTTCTCTGACTAAAGAAGAGATTTTAATTAAGGTACCTCAGTCACTGGGCAGTAGCACGTCCTGGGAGTGACTCTCTTCTGTTCCACGTTGCATAGATAATTAAGTAATTGAGTCAGGAGTACTTACTCCATAGCCATCTGCAGTTCTCAAGGATAATACATAATGGTTCTAGAAACCAGGTGTTATTCACACAAAGGACAGAGGATTTTGCCAGTAACATCATCTTAATAGGTATCAAAGAGCAGTGCAATACCATGTCTGAAATAATGCAACTGTCAAATGGAGTCCAGCATTAAGTGAAAATGTTTTTATATTTTTGTTTGTTTGTTTGTTTTGAAGGCAGATAACAAGCAAAACAGAGATCATGAGGATCAAAAGCTTTGGACTTCTTTGTGTGTTGATTCTGGTCTCCCAGATACTACTAGCCAACTGTGAAAGGCAGAAGGAAAGAAAAAAGGGAAGACAAAGCATAGAAGATGGTGGAAAAAAACAAACTGAATCTAACCAAGAAAACGAAAAAGGGCGGAAGTCAAAAGGAGGAAAATCATCTCCTAAAGGCAAGTTTAAAACCAAAGAAAATGCTGAGTGCACCTGGGCAGTGACTGACATGCATGCTGCTACTGTGCACATAGAGTGCAAACATGGTGACAGCGAGTTCTGGTGCGAATTCTCTGGAGACCCTTCCACCTGTGCACAGTATGCAGCAAACCAGAAATCTTACTGGAAACAAGTTTCTCGATCCCTAAAGAAGCAGAAGCAGATCTGTCAAGACCCCAAAAGCGTCCTAAAACCTAAAGTATGTAGGAAAGGCCCACGAAGTGCTCATCTCAAGTTGACCCACTCAAGCCTACTAACCTCAGTGGGTCCTGCAAAAGGGAACACAATTCATCAAGCAAAAGAAGTTGTTCAGCCTCCAGCAGCTGCCTCTGTGACTGAAAAAGAGCTAGAACACAGTCCTCAAGACTGTGTTGAAGACATAGATTATATTGATCAGAGAAAGGTGGCTGAGGAATACTGTCCCCAAAGCTTGCTTTCTTTCTGCAACTTTTTTATCACAATGGTCCAAGACAAAAAGTGCTGAGGAAGTGTTTCTAAAGCTCTGTATCATGGAAGTCCGGTCTCATCTAAGTTACTGCAAACTATTCCAGATTTTATTCTCATGTTATATAATGTATATAAGAAAAAAAGGAATATATTTTTCTGATTTTGTATATACACAACAGACTACAGTTGACATAGTTGAAGATGTTATAGATTTTATTTGCACATAGATTGCTACACAGGTGTTACCAATGGATGTTACATACTCTACACAGAAGTATATAAGCAGTCTCCTTGCCCCTCTTTGAGCTGCGCTAGCCAAAGTGATGAGTTCAGTGCTATGCACTTCTTGGTTATATACAATACTTTTGACCTAAAAATTATTAAGAAAAATAAACTTCAAACTATATTCCAAATATTCTGGCTGTCTCTGTGTTTAACTAGATTTCTCTGTAAGTGTTAAGTCTTTGTCAAAGATCGATCTTTCACAGGACCTAGGCAAAGTGTTGCTTATAAAGCAGTTTTTAAAATACTTCTGCAGCTTTGCAGACTTCAGCTTTCTCAGCCAGTGCAAGCAACATTTTGAGAGGGAAGTATGAAGTATAGTAGCACATGGTACTCATTTTCTGGCAGGTAAACAGAGATGCAGAGAGAAAATGACTTATACAAGTTCGTACACAGGCCCAAGACTGGACCCCTTACTTAAGCAGCTAAAGAGCTTGTGCTCAACACTGCCTGTATGTTCTTTCAGGTTCCACTGTGTGTTATCTTTATGTATGCACAACACTAATAAATACTTTTCTATTCATTAAAATTCACCTGTACTTAAAAAAAAAAAAAGAAATCCAAACTCTACAAGAATAGAGATTTTAGAAAATGTAAAGCTAAATAATGACAACTGACCTTTTCTATTTTTGAAACTCCAGCTGGAAGAAATGTAATATACAAGTTACACTTTTCCAGTGGCTCTGGGCTTGGAAGGATGGTCTTCTATCACAGTGGTCCACTTGGAGAAGCTTGAACTTTCATGAAATACAATTTCTCTGAGCATTTCTAGCAAAGTAAACTAATATTTCTGTTTCTTGAGAAAATACAGTCTGTTCCCTTCTGTAATTATCTCATTGCTAGAATATTTGAGAGAATATTTTTAAGATAGGTAGTTATGAGTAATTCACCTCCTGCCACTTCTCTCTTTTCCTTCATTCTCACATGTACTCACTTTTTATTTAAATGAGCATGTCTGGGGAGGTTGTTTTAATGCTACCCTGTCTTGTTGCTACAGCAATAAAGGCCCTTGCCATTATTTAATATCAGTTAGTATTTTCTTTGCAATGAAGAATAAACTTAGCAAAATGCTTAAATTTAGATGGAAGTCCTCAATAAGGGAGGAAGGTGTTACTAAACAGACAGCTTTGCTTTTTTTTTTTTTTGCTTGTTAGTAGGGGTCAAGTCTTCTTACACAGGGTTGAAATTATTTTGGCAGAGTCAGGAAGAAGGCATGGCATCAGCTCAGGCATTAGCTGCAGTATTTTAAAGAGGACAGTATTCTGAAGGCTCTCATAAGTACCTCATGTGATATTCAGTTACATTTTTTTGCTACTTACAATACTGCAATCTCTATGTGACTAATATCTTGAATGTGGGATGCTGGTATTAGTCGGGCAAACTGTGTTTGAGGATTGAGCTGTATTTTACCGAGTCCAAATGGCAAAAAAGAAGCAGGGTCTTCTTACTGATGTTCCAACCGCGGCACACTCTGTGGAAACACTATTAGCAGGCTGTGCAGGAGAAATTCTGTTGGACTGATGCCCACAGCAAAGCAAAATTCCAGTGAAAAGGGGCATCAATACTAATTCCTGTAGAGGCTGGAAGACACAGCCATTCTGGTGCCAAACAGGCTGGAGAAAAAGCTTCCAGCTCCTTATTATTAAGGTAGGTACGTAAATACTGGAAGTGCAGGTGAGTTCCAGCTGCTAGACACCTTGTGTGTTGGCCTACACCACTTCACATTAGGAGATTGTTGAGATAAGAAAGTGGAAAGATGCAAAGGAAGGATTAGGAGCACATATTTGGCTCAAGCAATAATACACTGTAGCAATTAATTATGAATATCTAATCTGGTATACAGACACCTGCATAATAGTCCCAGATCACAACCAGAGCACTGGACAGGCCTGGCTTAAGAGGCTCAATTGCTCCAGATGTTTTGGAAAATGCCCAATCCTAACTACCCTTAGCTGCTGTTACCCTCACGAGTATTACAGCAAGTACTTTGTTGCCTGAAGCATGATCTGCCCTGCTCTGAGTTGCCAGGAGGCACTGCTCTCCCTGTGGCTGCTGGCCAGCCAAGCACACTGAATTTGCAGTGACATATCCCAGAGCAAATTCCAGCTCGGGATTCCAGAGCTGTGAGTTACATCTCTGCATGCAGGACTGTCAGAACCTGGACCCATGTGTGGGAGCTGCGCGCTCCTCTCCGGGGGATGCATTACATTTCTGCTGCTTCATCTTCTTGTTTTCTTTCAGGACTGACTTTTATCTTCATGTGTGGCTCTTTGCAGGAGGAAAACATGCTCGATCTCAACAGTTCCTGAGTGCATTTCACCTGTGATGCATGCAGTTGTGCCAGTATCCTACAATGACAGTGTGGAGCATCAGGAGAAAAAGGACATCTCCGTGCAGCCTTTTTCCTTGGAAGGTGGGCTAGTGTCACAGCGCAGATCTCAAAACTGTCTCAACCAAAGGGTGGGATTTTTAAGGGCACATTTCAGAATAGCAGGGTCTGAGGCAAATGTATCTGGAGTCTAACTTCATGAACAACCTTTTCCATAATTGCACGGACTACGAGTCTATGGGTAAGGGCATCTAAGTTTTCGTTGCACTTACCAAGCCTCGTGTTTCAGTCCTACACCTACAAAGCAATCACTTCACAGCAATTACATATGAGTTGCTTTTTTCTGGGCATTTACAGAGCCAGTTAGGTCAGTATAACTTTGGTGCTTCTGGAGTCAAGCTGGTTAGGATAAATAAAACATTCCCTGGCATTCTTCATCTTAGGATCTGTGGTCATTATGAAAATATTCACAGCTGAGCTTTATTCTGTGCATCTTTTCCCCAGATGCACTAGTTGTCATTGCGTCAGAACTGCATGTTTGAATAACTTGGAATAATGGTGGTAGTGACTTTTATAACACCTTCTGTAGTAAGGCAAACAGTGAAGGAAAACAATGAATGGATTTAAATTATGTCTGTGCAGCCCAAGTCCTCTGTCCTACCATATCGAAAACATAAGGATCTCTGCTTTCTTTGCATCAGCCCGAGTTATGGAAAATCAGCCCCATTTTACACCTGGGGAAATGAAGTATAGGAAAACTGGATGACTTTGACAGTCATGGGAAGAAAAATCAGTGGCTGAATCAGGAACCAAACAGAGGTCTTCAGAGTTCCCGTGGTCCCCTTCTCATGCCTCGTTATTAGATCATTCTCCACAAGAACTACATGTATATGTTCTTGAAAATACCCAGCTAACTTCTAGGTATTTTAAAATTATTAAGAATGTCTTTGAGAAAAAGTAGCTTATTTTCTAGGCAATGTAGTTTGTTTCTCCAGACAACCCTGGGTATTATAATTTGAATATTTACTTGGGAAGAAGGATAGGGCTTTGAAGATAGGAAACTCATTGTAGCTTCAGAGATAAAGAAGTTTCAGGGAGTTTCCCTGCTCTTGCAATATGGAATACTTATACATTTGGTAACTGCTTTAGACTATGGATGATCTTTTTAGGGGGACCCAACCCCCACATACTCCCACAAATTCCCAAACTCTCACCAAATTTTGGAGAGTCAAAAAATGGATTTTTTAAAAAAGGGGAGAGAAAAATTTGAAAGTAAGAGTTTTCCCAAAGTTATCTCCTAATATATGACAGTCTTATCTAGAAAATTTAGATATATCTTTGTATTCACTAGGAAATGGGGAGACATTGTTAATGCCCAGCAAATGGCTCTGGCAGTGCAGTACTCCTTAAAAATCTGTAAAATTTCAGTTCCTTTAACTTTAAAGTTTTTATTCTTTTATTATTTTCTGCAGTGTATTTTCTACTCACTTTCACACCAATTTCATTTGAATGAGTTTCCATTCCTTTTGCAACCTTCTTTATTCATTTACCACTTTGGCAACAGTACAGATTACATATCTAATCTCATATGTTGCATGACTATTTGTAGGAGAACAGAGCTGAGTGACTCAGCGTTCCTGCTTCCCGGAGTGCCCTACCCTCCTCTTCCCCTGAGGGGGCCAATGAGTACCTACCGCCTGATATCACCTCACCTGAATTTGACCAACCATAGCAGAGACTGAGTGTTCAGACAAGAACATTTTACATGGCTGTGCTCAATCCACATACACATAGCTGAACCTAGATAATAAATCCCACTCCCTTTTCCACCTTTACCTTATTTTTTTTTTCTGATGCTGCCCTGAGCAAGGCAGCTCAATACTTGTTGGTAGCTGGTGCAACTCATCCCATGCCTTTGCCTGGTTTTCGTTCCATTTCAATATATTATATTGTTTGTTCCTCCAGGCTATTTCCAAGAGTGACACCACTTTGATTAGCACACTGGGAATTGATCAGATGGAAAAATCCAGCATCAAGAATGGGAAGTTCAGCAGTTCCAGCCTGCAGAGGTTTCTTGCAATCTTGTCACTAGGGTGGTGGTACTATCCCATTCCTGGCTGGAGCATGCATGGCTCCTGCCTGTTAGCACCATAAATGGTTTAACAAATGCAATGGATCTCAAGGCCACTGTAGGTATTCCTGTGTTCTAACATCTTTGAGCTTCTCTCTGCTCCCTCCCTTGAAAGAGTAAGGGAACTTTGAACCCTGGCTGCAGTCATCACCTCTCTTCAGACAGCCAGAGAGGAGAAGGCAGGGTGCAAGAATCCTAGTAGGGTTAGGGTTATCAGACACTGAACACCTAGAGGTTTCGAAAGGATATCCAGGTGCCGCACTTGCTCCTTCCATTGCCATTACTGCAGTGAGATAACACAGGGTCACACATAAAGAGAGGGGACTGGCCATGTCACAAAGCTTTTTACCTGTTTGTAAAGCTACTACTAGCAGAAGAGGATGTGTTACGGCCCTCTTATCTCTTTAACAAGGATTCATATAATAGGTTTTTCTGGAAACATGCTCCTATCCATGTAAAGTGTGTATTTTATTCAGCTACTAGAACTTCTTCCAAAGCTGCTTATTAATCCCACTAGAAATAGGTGTTTTAAGACAAAGAAGTGATAATGAGTAGGTGGGAGAACTGTGAAGACATCCCATGAAGTTGTTGCTACCTGGCTGCCTCAGTCACTGATCATACCAGGCCCCGTGTAGAAATGATAGACTTAATTAACCTCAAGCTCCCAGTGGACCATGGAAGTCTCACACTGATTTCCAGGCAACAGACACATCAAAGAGACTTTGTTATATAATGAGAGCCTGCAACATGTTCAAAACTGTCTGCAAGTGTGCACATATAAGCACTCTGGTGCTTTGTGTATGCCAAGGAAGAGGAGAGTTCCAGTCAGCCAGAACGTTTGATGTTAAAATGAATCTTGAAATCCAGGAATTACAATATTATCTGTAACAGGAATGTATTCTATACATCCATAATATGTGCACTAATTATATGTAATGAGGATGCTTAGATAATAGAATATTATTTATATAATATGAGTTACCTTTACATCTGTTGCCTGAAGGTGAAGTGGTTTCTAGAGTCACTCTAGAGGTGGTGTGATTCCCTGGAAACTCTTGGACTGCTTTGGGGCCATTCCACAGCAGCTGAATCCCTACAGATGTACATGCCATGGCAGCTCTGTTCATACTTCTTGTTCCAAAGGGGTCTCCAAAGGATGGCTGCAGTTCTTCCCTGCAGTGCGAGCTTCCAGGGAATTTTGTGTCTTGTCTTTTATGCCTGCAGGTATGAACATGGTCTTTGCTCTGTATGTGTGGCAGCCTATAGAGCTTAGTGTCCTACAGGGAGAACTCCAGTTAAATGTTGACCTTAGAGACTGTATATTCCTCACTTACATTTGCAAATGACACAGAAGTGAGCTAGAGAGGTCAGTTTGTGAACAAAGTTGGGACATTAGGTGTGCTGGTTTGTGTGAGATTTAAGTTGATATCTTGCCTCTGAAAAAATCCTTATGCAAAGCATTAGGGGTTGTATGTGCTGCTGCAGTTGGGGTGTTTGGGTTAACAGCATTCCACTTGGGTTAATGATCAGGTTGCTGGCTGTACAAGGTCATTAGAGCTCTCAGATTACTATCATTGTAAGAGCGAAGATGTTAGCTGATGATGTCCTGGCCAGTGTCCAGCCAGGTAATTATGCTCTGCTGCCCAAACTCTCCTTAGAATTTCAATCAGATGCAGCTTTCTTCGCCACCTTAAACTGCTTTGTGCTCTGACCACTAACATTTAGATGTGGCTGGTTTTACTTAGGCAGCGGGCTGGGAGGATGTTTACTGAAGTCCCTCCAAACCTGAAGGAGGATCAGTTGTTAAGGTAATTTCCAACTGTTATTTAGAGAGAAGGCAAAAGGAAAATTAAAAGTGAAGGTGTAAAAACAAAAGCAGGAAAGCTGCCGTTTTCAGAGAGGTAGAGTTAATGTTAACAAAGTCTTCTTATTTTTTATCTTGAACGTCCTTGTGCTTGTTGTTTCTTTTATACTACAACCCACAGAATCCTTTTAGCTTTCATTCAAATAAAGGAATAGTCCAGCCCTCCCAGTATGAGTAAGGCTTAAAAACACAGACAAGTCCACATCAGCAGTTCAAAAGCCAAATGCCAAACACGAGGACCCCCTATTTATTAATCCCTTAAAAACTGCACTCTAACTTAATCTTATAAGGGTGACCTATGTCTTTTAAGTGCTTCAACTACGTAAAATGGAGGGAGAGGTCCCAGGCAAAGGAATGGGAGCAGTATTAATAGAAATTACATTTGCAGAGTTGAGTTGTTTTTTCAAACTAAAAGGAAAGAAAATGTACATGCAAAAGAAATACTAAGAAGAGGTCATGTGAAATTCTGTAGGTGAGATGCTTAGTGATGAATAAAAATATAATTCACAGAAAACAGACTGATAATTATGTCTACTTCATTCAGTGTATTTTATTCAGAGTATAGGGGAGGCTTATAAAAAAAAAATTCTATCCCCGTAATTAAAAGGCTTCGAAGAATAGTGTGTGTTGCTACATTATGCAGAAAAAAAAAAAAAAAAGAGGGGGGGAAAGACCTATTTTAACATACAATAATTTTACTACCAAAAGTAAAACAAACCTGTCATGGTATTAAAAAGACTTCAGAACCTGAGTATGTACTTTTTCCTCATCCAGCTGGAGCATGTTTGCAAGCAAAGTTCCAGTGGAGTTTCCCTTTCCAAAAGCTGGCAATGTTGAGCTGGATGCCACTGCTATCATATATAATATTTCTTGCTTGACATTATGAACCTACTGCTTATCTTCAGGCAGATGTTGAAGTACCAACTTGTTTTATACCCCTTTGTGGCAATGAAAGAACAGAAGATGACATACATAAACCAGGATCATTCCAGATGAACATCACATAAATTTTGTGTCTCCTTCCTCCCTAAGAAGAACAGATAAGTATGAGTCAGGGGCATACAGGAAAAAAAAAAAAAAAACCAACACAAAACCGAGAATTGTTTAGAGCAGGTTTAGTGAGGCTTGGCGAGTCATT
The DNA here is from genome assembly GCF_000737465.1 of Haliaeetus leucocephalus. Taxonomy (NCBI): domain Eukaryota; kingdom Metazoa; phylum Chordata; class Aves; order Accipitriformes; family Accipitridae; genus Haliaeetus; species Haliaeetus leucocephalus. Next base: position 1,885,840 of record NW_010972981.1, on the reverse strand, counting down.
ACAAAGTCCTGAACTGGCAGGTGCTTGTTGGCTTTTTGAGCCCTTCCCCTTAAACACTGTAGGCATTCCTTTTTTTCCCTAATTTTTTTTTTTTTTTGTACCTAGTACTGCAGCACTGAGCTCACCTTAATGCCTGAATTTAGGCTTTTATTAGGAGCTGATGATACCAGATTATGCATGCATGGCTCATCTGAATTTTCCCTATGCTTGCTCCTGTAGACAGTTCTGGCAAGAGTATAGCTAATATTTCTATTAGTATATTGCCTTCAGTCTTTGGAAGCAGGCAAGATTTACTTAGAGATGAAAACTAACTCTCCTTCCTACAGAGCACCAGTCTTCGTATCAACCTTCCTATCTCTTGCCAAATGAATGTTGAATTTGGCTTCTCCTTACTATTTGAAAACTTTGTGTTTGTATTCCTTGACAGGCCCTGTGTTTTCCTCTTGAGGTCCACCCATTTACACAAAACCACTGTTTTCAGGGACCTATGTCTATTCAATACTAATGGAGCTCCTCTGGACTTACGTGAGTACTACTCAGAAGTAAATTTGGCTAATAGCCTATCATTAGGATTAGTTTTATTCTTTGAAATAGCTAGTGTAAATTGCTATTGACCAGTAAGCCAGAGGTGGCCAAATAATTAACTGCTTTCAAATAGAATTAATTGAATAACTGAAAACAGGACCAAAGAAGAAAATAGCACAGGCACGAAAAATTACTGTCAACAGCTCTCTCTTTCCACACTCTTTGTTAATGTAAAGAAGTGTCACATATTTTAGGCTTTTTCATGAATACAAGACGCAACTGCTACATGAGTTCAGCAAACACTCCAGTCAATATGACCCCACTGATACCTAGAGGTAAGGTATCTGACATGACGAATATGAAAGTTCTTCAGTTTCCAAAAATATGCAGCTCAAGTCTCTTCATGATGGAGCCAGCATATTGAGCAGTACTTCTAGGCAAGGTATCTTCTACTTTGATAATGGGGTATCAAATGATCATAGTGTTCGAGCATACCTCTCTCCCTTACATTTGCCTGCAATATCTGGTTTGAGAGGATTGCTCATCCACGCAGTACATAATATTGACTTCCTAATGTTGCCTTGTTAGATAGTCGTGTGACACAAAGAGTTGCTCTCAACTCTTCATCCAGACAGCTTGTGGAATTAATTGAGAACAGTAGTTGTGTAGTCGCTAACTTTGTTCTGCTCAGATAGATAGCGCTTTCTTACTTTTCCTGGAAATAGATGTGTCAGGAAATTTTAGAGAAAGGTAGAGGCTCTGTCTTTATGAATTCAAACAGCAAGATGAGAGGAGAAAGAGAAAATGCGCATTGCTGCAGGAACAACAGAAGCTTCTCTGTTGCTCAAGTTTGGACAATGGGAACTGTTTGGGTTTTTTTGGCGGGGGGGAAATGCAGACTCAGTAGAACTGACCAATATCTCCTTTTTTATGTCTTCTGATTATGGAACTACAACTTTTGAAAAAGTTGAAAGCTCTTTGGGCGGTGATATAAGCAACAGGTGAGATCAAACCCCTGGAAAGTAGATGAAGCCATCATGTATCTGTAAGTGTCGTTGGCTGTTCTAAAGATAATTGCCTTTCATGATTCCTGTGGAGCTGACGTAGGTTCTGCCACACATCATAGGAAGATTTGTCTTTCTTAGAACATGCTAAAGAAAAATTAGCCACATTTCATACATCTGCAGAATGCTCACCAGGTGCTGTAATGAAATCTTTTTTCTCCATTACTACCATTAGTCAAAGTCAGCAAGAAGCAAAAGAAACAACAAAATACCGAAGACTTTCATTCATAGGGAGAGAAAGCCACCTCTGTTCAGGGCAACAACAAAAGGCCCAGCTCAATGGGTCCATCTTAATGAGTGTAAACCCTATTGCTTTTGCATCCTGCAGCTTTCTGTTCTGCAGGTCTGGGTAGTTTTCTTTAAGTCTGAAGTACTGAAATACTCACCACTGCTGCTAAGTCAGGTCGATGAGAACTTATCCTCTGTGGAGACATGAAAATTCATCACTAGCAACATCCAGCAATCAACACAGAAATTAATGTACTGAGGTATACCGGCAGAGAAAATATCAGGTTAATTTGTTTTTTGCTGGCAACCTTTGACTCTTATGAGTGCAACAGTTTAGATGCATTTATGTTTGTATGCAGGACTGCATGTACTTGAAGATCGATTCAGAGGGAAAAAATCACACAATTTAAAGATTTCAGAGTTGCAGGATTCAGAAAGTAGAATTTCTGTTTTGGGGGAACAGTGGGCAGACCTGATCAGTGAATGGTTACTTGCATGTTACTGAGATTATTTCTGTTTTACAAATATGGGAATGAAGACAGAAGACTAAAACAAGACTGTATGTTAATGTAGCAGTAGAATCTGTAGGCTGAATCTGTTCACAGTTTAAGTGCATTGAAGTTTCTGGACTTATATTAAGTATTAATTTGGTTTCAGAATTTGCAGAGTGAGTGTTCATTTCTTTGAGTCACTACAGAATGGCACTTGGGAACATCATGAAGCCAAGTGACCAGGAGCTAGCAATTTCACTGAAACTTCTGATTAGTCTGTCTGAATGCAACAGTGCTCTCCTTGTGAATCTTTTAGGACTTCCACCAGCACCTACATCCTCCAGGAGCTCAAAATGTCAACACTTGTATCAGCTTCTCAGTTCCTCCAGAAACTGGAAGTGTTTATATGGGTGTATGGCTGAACATAAGCAATAGGAACAATCATGAAGTGGGAATCCAACCAGTTCCTAGATTCTGGAAAAACTGATATGTAATGCAGAGCCAGTCTATAAACTTAATCCAACTCCCCTGTTAAAATTATCAGTCTAGTGGACAATCTACTCTATTCACTAAATCAACTGAATAGCTTTAATTTACAAGCAAAAGAAATCAGCTTAAAATTTTGAGCATCTTAAAAACATTTTTATTAGATTATATAACCAGTCACGTGAACAGAAATGTGTGGAAAAAGGCAACTTAAAATTATATGCTCACATAAAGTATATAAATTCTGTAAAATAGCTGTGTGCCCAAAAAGATCCAGGCACATATATTCTGGCTGGTATTGTGACTGGGATATCCAGTTATCTTGGAGTGTTATTCCCAGTCTTGGGCTGGTTGCTCTGGATTTTTGTTGATGATGGAAAGTTCTTAAGGGTGCCGTTCCCTTGTAGCCCAGAGCTCACACTGACTGTTGGTAGTGAGCAATAGTCTCATCCAGTGGCTGCTATCATGTCACAATATCCCTCCTAATGTAAGTACAGAAAGAAACAGACTTCACTGTTTGTAGTAACACTTGAAATGTTTGTTTTCTTTAGGCATGTTCCCACTGGTTTAAATGTTCTTATTACTGCAACCAGCTATGACGAGTTACTGCTCATCATAGTCACCTCAGATTTCATCTACCAATTGCAGGAGTGCAGGAGACCTACAACATATCTGCTGTCTGCTAGAAACGCCTTTGAGACTAGACAATCTTATGGTCCTATTTTCTCTCCTGTATTTGGGTTGCTAAGTGTTTCCAAACGCCTCTGGTCCTCAGAAGTCAATCAATAGCGTCTAAAACTTGACCTCTGAAAACTCAATGTTATAAGAAAAGATATTTTTGTGGAATCTGGGAGTGGATCTGGATTTGATCCATCAGCTGATGAATTAGAGGTAGCTGAATTATGCTTCAGAGCTCTGATGGAGGATATGCAGTGCTCCTTCTACTGCGTGCCATTTCGTCATACGGTACTAAATCACCAAACACACATACTGCTGGTGCACGAGAAACAACAAATAATGGGCACAGTCTGAGCGGTGCATGGCAGCGCAGTGCATTCAGGAGCCACACTGGCTCCAGGCTGGAGGTATAAAAGAAATATACTTTGAAAATCATTGTAGAAAAACAATTACCAGTGGTCCTCTTGTACCAAGTTGATTTATTGCACATTGGATATGCATCTGTCTGGCAACAAGCAGCACATATAAACAATGCCTTCTTTGCTTTTTCCAGAAACCACCTTGCTTCACTGAGATTTGTGGAGACCTCCCACTGAGATGCTAGTATGCAGTGAAGTCTGTCTGATGAAGGCATCATTACTGGTGAGCTGCCAGGTAAGCTCCAGCTTGGAAAAAGAGTTTGAAAAATATCCTTTTTCACCCACAAGGAAATTCATGTGCCTCTTTTGTGGTCAGCATCTCAAAATCTATGAGTAATGGATGCAGCAAATGAAGCGAGCTGGCAATCCTGGCCACCATTTTGTGCAGACTTTTAAATACATGTGCAGTGATTTTCTGCACAATTCAAAAAGTTTCATGTCTTCTACATCCACATTTAAATCACTCAAACCTGTATGTTGCACTAAAATATCTTCCCTGGCCCCATCGTTGCTTTAGACTTTCAGACTACACTGACGGCTGAGCAGGTCTGCAGTATCCTGCCTTAGAGATAAAACACCATGCTCCAAGGAAGCTCCCAAAGGTGGATGTGAGTCCCTTTCTTATACCTTGTAGCTGAACTTGGCTTGCGCTTGCCACTGTAAGGAAGACATGAATTCAGGTTAAATGCTGTCGAAATAGCCCTGCGGTTATCACAAAGGTGTACATACAAAAAATTCAGCCTTTGCCCAAAATTTTGGAAAAATCAAAAAGCAGTAATAATATAATGATAAGATCAAGTAATGGTACCTGCTGCTAGATATTTTGTTTAATGGCCGTTTGTATGAAGAGATCAATCAAATGTAGAATGAAATATTCAAACACTCAGACCTAAGACTTCAGTTTAGCTAAAAGCCTACAATTACTCATTGTTCATTCGTTATATATCATCTGCTAATGAAGAAAGATTAAGTGCCTCAGGATACATGAGGGACGTGTTTGACTGCATGTAATACACTAACCAAATCTTTGTAGCGCTTTGTAAAAAGCAGCAGTAGAGAGTACCCTGATGAGGAAAGCTGTTGGCATTTTGGCTCAGCAGTGGCAAGACCTGGGACAGGAATAAGATGGGAAATAACGAGCAGCAGCAGAGCAACAGTAAAAGTCATGCTGAGTGGTGTTGCAGAAGGCATGAGTTGAACTCACCAGCAGCCCTGCACAGTCATTCTCAACCACAAGGGTTATATGATGATAGTAAATACCATGTTTGCTAGTAATAGAGCAGAAACCTGTTATAATAAATACTGTGGAGATAGTGGAAAAGAGAAATGTGTTGCAGCTTGTTTTTCCTTTGGGGAAATAAACTAGAAGAACAATGTGCGTGGCCTTGCCTGAACTTCATCTCTTTTTCCATCAAGAATTGTTGTCCTGGGTTTCTCTGAGGACTTCAGGCACTTACCTAGGATTTTGGACTTCTAGTAGTTTAAACAGAGCTGAAGGAAAACAGCACATGCATAGTATGTTAATAAATTCTGGATGTACTGGTGTCATTTCACATGCTGCCTGCAACCAGAGTCAAGTACGGTAGTTTTATTAGAGGAAACAGAGAGCAGTTACAAGCCTGCAGCAGCTTCAGGAATCTGTGACACCAATGCTAATCTTATCTGTGCTACTTGCAACTTAGACTTTGATGTGTGCTATTGGCCCAAGTCCTATAGCTCACAGATTGAATTTCTGTTATTTCTGTGCTATTTCCATGAAAGACTTACCCAAAACACATAAAATAACCCCATGGCTTACATGCAGCATATTGTCCACAGAACCTGCTGATGTTGATCCTGCCTGCAGTAAGTTAAAATGTTAAAGCTGAAGCTGACAGGTCAAAAATCCAACATTACTCAGCCCTTACTTGTTTAGTACTATTGCCAGAAAACTGCTAGTAGTATCTGCTGGAAAAGAGCCTTTACCTGAGGCTATCTTGTGAATTTTACGGGCAGGAACATCCCAAGAAACAGTGTTTTATATAGGGAACAGTGTGTTCTGTTTCAGTTGGTAACAAGAGCTGTAGTTTCGTTGAGACCTGTGTTGAAATACTATATCCATGACAGGGAAAACTATAATTACAATTATACCAGTTCTTTATATCTTGATTATACTATTCTGTCATCATAATTACTAATACATGCATATCATGAATAAATCTGTAATATTTCATTTAAGCACTGAATTTGGACTTAAATTCCCTGTATCTGCCAGTATGCTGAGCACCACAAAAATGTGGGTGTTTGGAGGGTGTTTCTGGGTGCTAAATAGGAAAGCAGTCAGAGAAGCTGGCTAATCCCACTCTCTTCTGACTGCAGTTACAGCTGCAGCGTGCCCAGTAAAACCTTCCAGAGATTACATACTTTTTTCCAAGTATTAATCTTTCCTAAGGCTTACTTATTCTTAGGGGTAACCAAAAATCTTGACAATCACACCAGGAAGAAAAATTCACCACTACCGATGTGGCATCGTATTTCTTCACTCCTCCTCCAGCTTTTTAATTCTGGGAAATGTTGGATCTCTGGTGACAGAGCTCCTATCCAGCCCCTGGGGGATTTTTTCCTGCAGAGGTTCCTGTTTTCCTATCCTCAGGTCCGAGATGCTCGAGCAGGCCCAGGGAATGGCTGATGCTCTCCTTCTCTGGGTAGTCTTCCCCTGCCAGCACTGCTCTTCGAAATGGTGCCCATCACAACGTCTGGACCCCACCACGGACCGGGCTGCTGTAGCACCGTCACTACATTAAGGGTGCCGCTCCATCCACACACGTCGGAGCTGGACTGTGTCCTGGCTGGACTCAGAACTGGGGATGAAGCAGCACAAAAGGTGGGGTTCTGTCTCAGTAACGATTAACTGGAATATCCCTGTCAACACCGAGCAGACTTTGTAACTGAATTCAGGCAATAATAATAATAACAACATCATATCTCTGGCTAGGGACATTTTGCAACAGACTCTACTGCGGGTTTATGGATCAATAGGTGCCTATCAGCTCATGGGACAGCCCAGGCTTTTTCTCCTTTTGCTGCCATTAATATTTAGTACAACTCACCCGCTGCTGAAAAGAGTACTGGAGGGGATATATAAATAATTTCCTATCCATTTTTAATTTACTGCGTCAAATTTTGTCATGCCAAGACTTGGCCAAAGTAACCTTGCCTGAGCTAGTTGAACATAATGTCAATGAAAAGAGTGGCAATTTTAGAAATGCAGAATGGTGTATTTCTGCTGTGGGACTGTATAATTTTTGACATCGTAATTAAAAAGCAATTACTTTTGCACTGACGCAATTTGTCATGCTGTACATCCTCAGATCAAAATTAATCATCTCTCAATACATCACCTCTGTGCCACTTACTTTAAGGTAATATTGTGAGACTGTGAACACAAGCAATCCAAACAAAAATCACATGGAATATTAAGTGATTTTGCTCCTCTTTTTTGAAACGTCGATCTTCTCTTTTAGGCTTCAATGTTCAGTCATATCCCACAGCCCCTGTGCTTGTGCCTTCCATCTGGTTTACTTATTGGTGTCTCCGTTTTCCTGGGAGATTGAGTAGAAAGTAAGCATAAACAGGAAAAATTAGTAGAATTATGGTCAGATGGAACATATGTGGCACTTGAGCAGGGTTGGGGCGTTAAAGAGGACTATAGAGCATCAGCACATCTATAGCTATGTTTCCTGAACTTTCTGTGCTTCAGTTTAGTGTTTAAATTACGAAGGATCTCAGGGCTCTTTAACTTGCCAAGATTGTTGTTTTTCTCTTCGTAAATGGAGATAGTGATATGTTGATGCTGGTGAGGGCGTTTTGGTTTTCAGGAAAGCTAATAAGTAAAGCTTGATACACATGATTTGTATTTGCAGGTATATAGCTATGTAGAAAATCTTTTTCTCAAGAAGGTTGGAGTGACAAAATGTCTAGATAAGAAAAGAAAAATCAACTTGTAATAGTTCTGTTAAGATAGAATCTTTGGGCTAATAATTAAAGGAAAAGGTTATTTTGTAATTAATTAACCATGGTAGAATGATAAAAAAGTATTCTGGGGTAAGTCTGAAAAAAATCTTGTCTACTGTAAGGTGTTAATTGATGCCGTGATGTTATGTTATGAAAAATAATGTGTGAAATAGATTAAATGAAAGACATACTTGAAAGAGAGGTTCCCTGAAACTTTCCTGCAGATGAATATTTTGACCACAATGTCCACCCACTTCTGCTTGTTACAGTAACAACTGAGTTGCTTTTCAGTAGTAGAGAACCTGGGTCTGGACTTTGCTCCAGCAAACCTGTGAGTACTTTCTGTAATCATTTTACTATGACTCACCAGTGATAACCACAATAAAAGCAGGGACTGAATTTCAGTCTAGCTGTGTCAATCTAATCCAACAGTCAACATGCCGCAGGGGCTATAAGATGTCTCTTTGCACTACAAGAATATTAAAAAATGGGAGAAGGTAAAGTAAAAAGTCACAGATTCTAGCAAATGTATCATCCTGAGATGTTTACAAAGCTTGTTCTCTTTAATTCACCAAAAAAGAGAGCGAGAAGTGTCTGGATTAAGGATTCCTTTCAGGAGAAGAAGCTACCCTTCCCCACAAGATAAAAGATCTTTAGCACAGGATACAAGAAGAAGAAATTGCTAGAACCTGAATATAGGCAAAGTCTAAATTATTTTCCAGTAATGGTGCTGAGTAATTACTGGAACAACCTACCATGGGAAGTGTGGATGCTTCATCGCCTCATGTTATCAGAGAGCGTGAGGCTAGTGCCTCTCTGCAAAGGTTGCATTATCCTAAAGCACAATTTGAGGACAGAGCAGAGGCAAGATATAGGATGAAACTAAAAAGCTGTAGTATTCATAAGATCAGCTTAGATATTATGATAACCTTCATAATCTTAAAATTTTAAAATATCACCTTATCATTCCTCCCATTCAGGCAGGAAATCTCAAATTTGGAGATTAAATTGTTTGCCCAGTGTCATATAGCAAGCCCCTAGTAGCCCTAGGAATGAATCCCTATCTACATAGTGCATTCAGTACAGCTACACCTCAAAGAAAAATGTAGTTGATTAATGAAAACAGGATTCAAACATCCCATGACTTGCTTAAACTTATCAAGCCATATGTTATTCTTTTACTTCTTCACGTGAAGCAGCCCCACAAATCACATATCAGAAGTGTCTGATATTACTCATGAAAGTTATGAGCCTCTGATAAAAAATTGTGGAAATTGTCACTGTCTTCCTGCGTCCTGTTTTTAGTAATATTTTTAGTATAAGGAATGAACTATTATCCATTTTACTATTTTGTTTATTTCTGTAATTTATGTCTGCCTAGACCACTTAGTCTTTTCTTAATGTTTTCCTGCTGTAAAACAAACACATAGCCACATACTGATGTTGTTGAAAGTCTGACTTCAGGGGAAGCAAAGCTGGTTCCTTCTGGTCACCTAACATTGTATGTAGCATATTATAGCATAAAAATATGGCTCTGCCTAGGGCCTCATTGTCAAGAAGTTTATTATCTATCCCAGTGCAGCTCCAACTGACTGTTTAGCGGATTATACATTCCCTCTGTGTCTGACCCAAAAAGAATGTAATTTTGGTAATGTTCTCGAACAAGAGACCTTTTTGCTCAAGCTCCTAATGTTCAGACCTCAGCTGTGGAAGTCCCAGATCTAATTGCAATGTAGTACTATTGATTTGATTAGTATTTCAAGAAGAGTAGGAATGGAAAGAAGATTTTCCCTGGCATTTGTCCCAGTCCTGTGTAAACCATTAGTGTAACTCTCCTATATTGACTAATTTCTGGATTTTCAATTTCAATAAGAGAAAAAAACATTTAAGCTACCCTTTAAGCTATTTGCATTTTTAAGTTGTTGCATTTTTACTCCATTAGGAAATAGGAAAGAAACTGTAAGCTTTCAGCCATGGTGGCATCAGGCAATTTTGGCTGTCCTTTGGCAACTAAATTGGCAAAAAAACCCTAAAGAAGTATGGCATGTGCACAAAAGGAAAATCCTAAAGCAGGCATATGTGGTCTCAGTCTTGAAAATGGAGGCAGCCGACAGAACACAACCTATGAAATGGAGGCAGCAGATTAATAACAGCATTCTTTTTCCTAGCACTATATGAGATTTTCTAACTTACTGCATTTGAAATGCTTGAAAGACTGCATTATCACACAGTCAGCTGCTGAAACGGTCAGCAAATTTTAGAACTGTGGCTCTACATACTCAGGAAATGAATTGTGAAATTATGATATTAAATATTTTGCAAAAACCTTTCGGCTGCTCTATGGAAGAGGATGCTTAGATGTCTTTCTCTGTTCAGGGATATTTCTCACAGGAAAATATTTAAAATTTGGGATAAATTTTATGCAACTTTAGCCACCTGGAAGCTAATTTTATAAATTTGAGCTAATAATCTAGGCAACTTTCATGCTCAGTGGAGAGAGATAAGAAGCTTCCGTTGGAGTGCACATCATCCCTACTGTCTTGTCCCCCCAGTGCAGAACGGGATAACTGCTTTCAGGAGGTGCCTGGTTTGTCCCTTTGACTATAGGAAAGCCTGTACAATCAGGTCACTAACCTTTAAACGATATGAATCCTATCTAAAGTATTTAGTGTGGATTTTAACCCTCTCCGCTCTCCTCTCCCTCAATGCACACCCAAATCCCAGCAGTGAAATGAATCAGGGTTAAGGTAGCTGTATTGCTGTGAAGTGTGCTGCTGTGGAGCAGATGCTGCTGTATGTCTTCTTGGGCTCTTCTGATTTGGGCAAGCAGTGCCCCAGAAGAAAGGAGGAACAGTGAGCAGGCAGCTGCCCTCTCCCACTGCACAAAGCAGTGATGAAAATAAATGTACAGTTTAAAACAAAAAACTCCCATTGATACACATTTTTTTCAGCTAGATATAAGCACTTTTTTTTCCAAGCAGTGAAAAAAAATATTATCCCAAACCATTTGCCTGTCCTGGTTCATCGGGAGTTTCACGAAACATTTGTGTTGGCAGAACAGAGGGATGCTGCGCCAAGATAAAGGAGCAAACTGGGAAGGCTGCGTGGGGACTGCTTAAGCCTGCACAGCTCTCCGTGGCTTAGTCAGACGCTGAATCCGGCCCTTCGACTTTGAGGACAAGTAGATGTACACTCCATGGTCATAGGTATGTAGGCAGTACAGTTGTTATGATCCAACTGCATAGCTAGATCTTTTATATATCTTTTTCCTCCACTACTGCAGCTCCTGTTGTATTTACTGAGGTTTTGCTTCTGTCATTCAGCCATAGCATTTGTTTGTTATCTTTTCACCAGCCTTCAGGTTTTACATGCAAAGTGTTAGGATTAGCCACTCCTTTCAAACTATTTAAGAGGGATCAGCGTCAGCACATTTCATTGTTGTCTTAAGCCTTTAAATGATATTGTTACTAAGAGAGAGTTTCTGAGATGCAGCCTGTTCACAGGGTTTCCTACCAGAAGGCTTGCTGATCTCATTTTTCTAGTCTTTCTCCTGAGCTCTTTTATGTGAGACCATGTCTGAGGGTCACTGTTTTGACCAGCAGGGAGTATTCTCAGGTACACGCATGAAGGGCAGCCCAAATCAAGCAAGGGGAAACTTCTGCCTCTGACTGATAGACCCTGCAGTGCTGCAGCTACATCAGGTCCCATCCAAAACCACTCCCCTATTGCCAATGTCTGGGGGGACCCAGATCCATTGAACTATACGCTGCCAATACACATATAAAAAAATCAAAACCCCCTCTCCAAAGACTTTTCCCCATAGATTGTTACAGGCACTGCACTAAGAATTTTGGACTCCCAAAAAAGCAGCACAATAACTTAAAAAAGCAGCTTTAAAAAAAAAAAAAAAAAAAAGAAGAGAAGCTGAGGTTTATTGCCCTTCACATGTTTAAACCTTTATTTTCAGTTTTCAGATTTTTTTCTCTAGACTCATAAGGCTTGTTATTTTAAATGAAACCCTATAGTCATGTCATTAATTGCACCCACATGTCTACACATAAGCAATGGAGAGAGCTAGTGGTCCCTGATGGGTGACTGCAGGGAGATTCAGGAGGCTGAAGTGATGTGTGGAGGCAGCTACCCGGGGTCAGCCAAGAGGAAACACAAGGCTTACGGGCCCAAGTGGAATTCAGGCCGTTTGCATACAATCCTATTGAGCCTCCTGACCCTAGGAGAGGCTGACATATTTTAAATCAAACACAAGGCCAAGCGATGGCTAGTAAAGAGAACAAATTTTTCTGTATTTCATTTGTTTCCTAATCTCAAAAATAAGTTTAATAATTGCAGGCACTTGTCAGGTTAAGTACATCAAAGACTGGGGGAGCAGACTAGGGTCATAGAAGTAGCTTTCCCAGCACTGTGTGGTTCTGGGAGTCCATAACACTGATATCACCTTATCACACGGTAATTCAACTTCCTCTTAGGTTTCTGGGCAGTGCTTTTGGCAGTGTTTGCTATGGGCCTGGGGCACAAGCTAGCCCATTTATCTTGAACAAGTTGTGACAGAGATTATCTTTGTCAGATTGAAAGCACATTTTCAAAACCCAACATGTTTCAAACTCTCTTAAGAAACACTTCTTGCATGTAGTGGAAAAAGCACGTAGATTATTTTTCCTTTTATTTAGTTTTCTGTGAATTTGGGACACTTTGTATGGGTTTGGGAGGTTTTTTGATTTTATAAATTTTCAGCAGAGCAATAGGATTTGGGATTATCCTTGTTGGGTAGGGCATGTCTGCATGGCATTTCAAATGTGTGATCATGGATAATGAAAATGCTTGTTGGAAATCAGCTCACTCATGTTCTGCTATGTATGTAATCTGAGCAGCACAGACTTGAGTGTTCATTAGTGGGCCAGATGTACACCTACAGTGCATCTGTACCAATAAATAAAGTGGGCCAACATTAAAGCTCCCTCCTTAAGGGCAGGCAGCAGGACACGGTAGGTGACACCATGCTCTGTGGGCATTGGAAGTGGTACCGGGAAAAGGGGCTGAGGTGTATCCAGAGCGTGCGGTGGTGGCCACTATACTTGGGCTGACTTGTCTCCCTTTGCAAGTGCTACTGAGGGGAAAAGCAAATGAGCCATTAGTGTCCTGCAGCCTCTTCCCAGTACATCCACCTGCAAATCCACAAAATTTTCAGCCCCTCTTGGCAGCAGAATAACCAGTTGGACTGAAACTAGGCAATCGCAAGTTCAATTATTTCCCTAATGATAATTGTGTTTATTGCCAAGTTTCTTTGTAAAGGTGTGTCGTTTTACATACCTTTAAAAGAAGGACTTTTTGCTTGGACAATGTTCATGCCAACCACTTGTGTTACAAAGCTGTCATTTACCCCAGCACAGTTGCCTGTATTAAGTGTGCACCTCGGCTTTCAAAAACACAGATTCGCTTCTTAGCATTTTACTACATAACCACTGATAAGAACAGTCATCTTTCTTAACTAATATGGCTGAGAACAACATATATATATGGATGTCTGTGTTCAAGACAAAGACACAGGCTGTTTCACTTCCAGCCACCTACAAAGACAATGACTTCTCTGTATAAGATGGAGAGTGAGGTAGCGAGAGTACAGTCTGCGGAGGATGTGTGCTGTGACCTTTCTCTGCTTTCCTGGGTGGGTATATGTAGAGTTTCATATGTTGAATGAATTTCTGAGTTATTTTTAGCAAATGGCTTATTTTCATGTTTAGTCTGAGGTTAAGTAGAATCTGAAACTGAATTAACAACGTTTGCCATGAGCAATTTTATTATAGATCTCGATGTTACAGTCACCATGTTATATTACAACAGAAGAGGTACAAAAGTGAGCATGAAGACAAACTCTTGACCTATAGTCAGAAATGACCTATTTGAAAGTATTGGTATGTGTCTGTGTTGATGCATCTAAGTAGTTACATAACAGAGTGCAAATAAAAATACATTTCACTTAATGTAAACATTAAGGGTGAGGTCTTGGGTGTGGTCCAGCTATGCTCAGTGCAGGCCTGTGTATTACAGAAAAAAGGTTTATCTAGAAATGCTCGAAATTACACCAGCTTGTGCAGTTCCATAAAGATGCTTCACACTCTGGGTAGTCACTAAAACATACAGCATTATAACCTTCTGCCTGTGGGATCATAGAAACCTCGGTCTGCCTAATGAATTGGCAATTGCTGGTTACGCTGGCACTGCAACACCTAGGAGTATATCTGCAGCAAAGCCTGCTCTGTTCTCTTAGTATCAATGGCACCGTGCAAAGGCACTACAGCCATGGCCGCAAGCTGGCCTCAGATCTTTGTTTTGTTATGAACACTGCATTCGACTATGCATACGAGACCAGAAAAATAGAAATCAAAGGAAATCAATGAAACCTGCTCTTTCACTGTACTATGGCATGTCCGTGCTTGTGAATCATGCACTGCAAGGCATCACCTTTCACCTCAGAAACTGAGGTCAAGAGAGACTCCTTATTGTGGCAACCTTTTGATGTTTGTCTCTATTCCAGTGGATGGCCAAGCTGTGGCCTGAGGGACCTTTTATGAAAGTTGGAAGGCTTACACTTGCTGCTATATTAAGAATAAAATGTAATCTGAACTGCAATAATGTTTCCAGTGGGATTTTAATGGGGCTGTCTGAGTCAGTCTTGCTATTTTCTCTCCCCAGCTACACACTCAACACATTCTTACAGATGCTGGCAACCCTCTGAGCGGTTTCTGGTCTTTTCTTGGCCCAGCTCAGCCATTTCCCCACCAGCTGGGGTGTGGGATGCGATGCCCATTAAAAGGTAAGAACCGCTCTGCCTCTTCCATCGCTCGCTTTACCTGCTCAGAGGTGCCACAGTGCCTGGAGGGACATGGTTTACACCATGTGCCACTGGGCAATGTTCCCCTCTGGGGGATGTTGCACTGGGATGCAGGGAGAGTGTAGCATGCTCCGGTCATTTCCCATCCAGCCTTCCAGCGGGGAAGAAGCCGAGTGCTGATAGGAACAAGTTCTGCCTCTGCTGGAAAGTCTCTTTCTTCTCTGTGCATGCCCCAGGGAATCCCTGCTCTGAGCCTCTGGGCACAAGGGGAGCTGTACAGGAGGGAGCAAAGCAGGGCGAAGCATCTGCCCTCAACCACTGAACATGCCCCCAGCCCCTCTGAAATAGTATGTTTGTGTGCGTGGGTGTACAGTAATCACACCTAAAGTATCATCTCCTGCTACTTGGCTGCTAGGATCACAGTAAGGATTTCTGGTTATGGACCCTGTACACACCACGCTATAATTTATCACTCTAAGCTATGTAGCCACATCTTTCCAGCTTTATACACAACCAATGGAATTCTTCAGTAGTGCGGAGGACTCCGTTTCATGGATTTGCTGTGGTGTTGGTGCAAAGTCTGCAGTCTGTGTGGTCAGGGTTATACACACACTGAAGGAGCTGAACTGGCCTGTGGTAAGACACAAACCCAAACATTTAGTAACTACTTCGCAAGCGCAACAGAATAACTCCACAGCTACTAAATGCAACGTGAAAGTCAAAGCGCATCTTACACCTCTGCTTATCAAGTGGGTGTCTGTTCTTAGGATAATTTCGTTTTAGATCTTGTTGCACAAAGATAACTTTGGTGTTTATAGGGGCTAGGGACAAGAGCAAGTGAGTACGGAATAAAGTAGGGTGTGAACTCACAGCATGTCAGCTGTGCTGTGATAACAAAAATAATTATGAAAAAGAAGTAAGGTCTCTTGCATGGAGTAGGGAGTTGCTGCCATGCTGGAAATTCACCATCTTGCTTGCTTACTCAGTGGTAACCCCTATTGCTACAATGTAAAGCTGTTGCTAACAATGTCAGGTATGATTAGATTTTTTGCTAGAAGTACATCCAGTGAATCTATTTTTTGAGTTACTTCTGGAAGACACTGCTGACATGGACAAAAGCAAGAGAAAATGATCAGCATCAACTGCTATGTGGCGTGAAAAGCCAGATGCTCAGCTGATATGGATCACACGGTTCTGTTTGTGATGACTTCAGGGGAGTGAAGCTAACTTACATGGTCTATCTTGAAGAGTTTTACTGCACATGTAAACTACTTATTTTATTGTTGCTCTGTATATAAAATAGCAAAATTAATTGTCCGTGTTGCTTTACACAGTTGTTTATGTATGTGTTAGTTGAGGTCTGACAAAACACCCTACTTGTTATTCTATTTTAAGAAGCGGGTTGTGAGCCACAGCAACGAGTGTGTCAACAACTCTTCATGACGTGTTACAGGTTTCTCCTTGCGCTGAGCCATGAGGGATCTAAGCTATTACATATTTCCCCTTCGTCTCTGGCCCCTTAGCTTATTTCATCATAGGCTGAAACAATCTGTACCTACTTACAGGTCCTGGGAATATTGGTTAAAGGCTGCATTTACTCGAAGAGAAAGCGAGTACACGAACATCACAATTTGGCAGATTTATGCACCACACCAGTGTTAATTTTTTCACAATGTGCAGAGCACCCATTTATCACGTTCAGCAAATACCTAAACAGGAATATATTGCTCCGCTTTCAGTATTAAAGTCCTGTCACCAGATAAAGCATTTGTCTCCTTTGCAGATCAACTTTTCCTTATTTAAAACTAATGTCATGAACTCAGTAGTTTATAGAAATATTTGTTTACTTTGGAAATGTTCTTTTCCAAGCATGAGTTCTTCGCTCTGAAAAGCTGTTCCTGACAGATAAGATATGAGTAATATTGAACCTTTGCTGCTTTTCTAATGTCACTAAAGAACACTTTTGCTCTGTGTGAAGGTCTCTGAACCCACACAGAGGGATAAAGGGTCTTAGGCTTTTGTATCTCCTCAGCAGGCAGATATCTTAGGCTTTTGTATCTCCTCAGGCAAGTCAGAACTTGGGCTGCTGTTTCCCAGACTCTGGTTTTTCTCTCCTGACAATGCTGAATTATAGTAATTAATAATGCTTATCATGTCTCATGTCTCACTCTCTGACAAAGCAGCTGGACAGAAATTAAGCTCAAACTATAGCAAAGGAAGTACGGACCATCCTTGACATACTGTGTTATCTGCATGCAGCAGGGAGGAAAGCTGCCTGTTTGGTTCTGATTTGTAGGTAAAAGCCCTGTCAGATGAAAATCTGTTGAAGGAAGCTGGATTGCTCCTTCCCTGAAGGCAACTGAACATGCTCAATGGCAAGCGCAGGGCAGAGAGCAAGCCCCGGCCCCAGCGAACACGAGGTCTGCAGCCCGAGAAGAAGCCCCTGCGAAGCACACAGCCACATCGAAGGGATGTGACGGCAGTAAGAGGGGAGTCTGCTCCAGCTTGCTGTAAACCTATGTTAAGTCAAGAGGGAGATGCAATATTAGTTTTACGTTAGCAAGTTGTCACGAATAAGAGCAGGTAATTACCTGTAATTGTCTTCACAGGTGATCTTAAAGTTTCGCTCTTCTAAGATGCTTGTTAACCTCTTTATGGAATGACCCGAGCAGGACTCACTGGAGAGAAAAGTCTTCCGTTACTCACATTCCTTGTGTGTACAAGAAGCTCAGCTAAATTCCACACTATGTCACTTTGCTTTATTTCAGGTAAGATTCTTTAAAAGCTTGTTTGCTAATGTGCTGTAAAGTCCATTGGGTTTGTAGCGTTTTGCCTACCATTAGGCCTTTTCTGGTAGAAACTATGTGATGTTCAGTTGTGCATCTTGCACAAGAACTTTGTGCAGGAAGATACCTGGGGGAAATAACTCAGTTCCATTCACAGTTCAGTGTGCTTTAGAACTGCTCCAAAGCTGCTGGTGGCTTCCATCCACAGCAGCACGATATAAGGCTCGTTCAAATTTGTGGAGGGACAAAGGGATCAAGTCCTCTGTGTGATGAGAAAGGGCCAATCATGAAAACCAGCAGCTAAGGCCCAGGTAGGATGTAAGACAGGAGAAAGCAGATAGAAAACATGGGAGGCAGCAGGCTACAGGCACCTCCGATCTGTTTGACTCAGTCTGTGGCTGCTGGTACTCTATTTTGACAAGGGGCTGTTTCAACCACTTTTCCACTGGTAGGAGTCCTAACCTGTGTATTTTTTTCCATGGTTTCATGAAGCATGTAGCAATGTCATACCTTTGAGATCATTATCTCTATGCTTAGTTTGCTTGAAATGGCCCAAGGGGCCCCAAAGCTGTAGTGAGAGGATTGACAAATGTCATAGGTACAGACAGAGATACTGCAAAAGACTTGTTATCTCAGGATAAAAATAATGTCCTGGTCCAAAGTATAGAACACACATCAGGGCAATAATACAATACTGGGGCAATTCCAGTTCCTAACATATGGTGTTAATGGAAAGCAGAGCCAACTCTTCTGTGTTCACTAGACTTGCCAGATGTTATCAGTGATTCAACATGGAATACAAATCAGAAGATAAAAGGAATGCATATTATTGGAACCATCCTCCCTCTTTCTCCTTGGGAGTAAATAGAAAATAAAAAGGAAACTGCTGTGAGGTTGGCACAGGAGGAGGATGTGTCAAGAAGGCTGGCAGGGCACTGGGGTGTTGAAGCTATTGAGGAGGAACATAATGGCTTTTCTGATGCTGGGAAATCATGGGAGAAAGGATCAAGTGCCATGTCTGGGGAACTAATGTACAGATTACTCAATGTCCTTTTCTTCAGCAAACCTCTATGCAATGGGCCACAAAAGTATGTCTGGCATGCTGACCACAGGATAGATGCGTGCCTGTGAGCTGTGATAGATACGTCAGCTTGTGGGGCAAAGAGACACTTCTGGGTGTCTGGGCTAGGGCAGGGGTTGCAACACTGGAGCTGGTACTGTGTCAGACACTGAGGCTGCCTGAGCAAGGGTCTCTGCAGGGTCCACACTCATTCCCGAGTTGCACTGCATCATCACAGCCTGCTTCCTGACCCACAGCACCAAAGCTGCTGCCCCTGTCATGAGGGGTCCTTAGGAATGGGAAAAACCATGGCAGTGCGTTATAACCACATGAACCACAGAACCGGCTCTGAAGATAGGGATCAAGGCACTGAGCCTCATGCTCAGTGCTTGAAATGCGATAGATCTGAAAATGAATCTGATTGGGATGAAAGATGTCACTCAGAAAGGCTCGGATGTGATTTGAGGTCACTGTTCTGGTATCAGTAAGTACATGGTAAGCATTTAAACTACAGATTTGTTATTAAAAATCACAGAATCATTTAGGTTGGAAGGGACTGCTTGAGATCATCTAGCCCAATCAATATCTGCTAGAGTAGGTTGCCCAGGACCCAACTGGGTTTTGAGTATGTCCACAGATGGAGACTCCACAACCTCTCTGGGAAACCTGTTCCAGCATCTGAAATTATTTTATCAAAAATGGTTCTGCTCAGCATAATTATACTGTTCCTGTGGACAAATGTATTTTCCAGCTGTTCACCCTTGCAAACGCAGCCTGCTCTGTGACTTCAGTGCTGCACCCATAATAAAGATCTGTAGAGCTCAGTGGGGTTGGAAGGAATTTAAAGGTCATGGGACCTCCTGAAAGCAAGGAAAATGTCATTGTGTCTTAGCTATAACGGTTCAGCAGTACCTACGAAAAATACTGAAGAAAACAACAGTACAAGTGTTATTCTTTCCAGTAAAGTAAGCAGCTAGGAGAGTGAATGTAGAGCGGGTTTCATGAGCGGGTTTAAGACAGTGTCACCATTAGACAGCCACTCGTCAGAACTGAGCTGTGCCGTCTGCCTTCTACACACTGCTTGTCACTTCGTACCGGCGTGACTTACCTTTGAGGTCCACCAATGTCATGCATAACCCAAATGTGTATTGCAGAGACTTTATCTGGATTTAGGTTAAAGATCTCAACACTTCCAAAGATGCTGTAAGAATGGGACATGAAAAAGCAAAACATTCTTGATTATCCGAGAAAGACGTACAGAGTAAGTTCCCCAAATCCTAGTGCTTATTAGTGCTGCTATTATTCTCAGTGAAAGAAAATTATCTTGCCAATGGATTTTCATAGACCATTTAATTGTCTTACGGTAAAATATTTTCTCCTTATTCTTATTTCACTTTCAGGAGAACTTTTGAAACTGTCTACAGACTGAAACAAGGTGATGTTTTTCCATCCTTAGTGCCTTTTCTCCTGTTAGGTTTGTTAGCTACTGATTTGGTTTGGTGCAAGGGAAATTAACATGGCTATTCCCCCGACCAGCATATTCTTCACATTTCAACACTATTCAAGACTGCACTTCCAGCCAGGTAACCCAAGGAATAACAGTCTGGAGGGGTAAAATCTAGTCAGCTCCATGGACAGTTAGAAATGTGTCATTCATGTGTAATGAATAAATAAACTCTATTAATAAAGCTACTTTGTGTAGTAAGAGCATACTGGATACCCCACCCGCATACCCTCTGAAGGATTTCAATTATAGTCACTGTATAGAAGGAGTTAAGTGAATCAGCTCTACAACAGCTGGTGGTTTCAACCCCTATATGAGTTTACCAAAATCCATTTTGCACTGGGACTCACTGGCAAAGACATGTTCACCAGCATGCAGGCCCCACAGAGACATGAATAGTAGCATGCTGAGTAAATACCTGCTGTTTCTGAAAGCTCCAGCTTCTATTGATCCATTGAGCATCACTTGAACCACACCACATGCTGCTTCTGCAAACTGAACAAAACAAATGGACATTTTACTCTGACACTACGTGCAGCGCCATGTCAGATTCAGGGCTAGTACAAATTACTGTAACTTCTTCGATGTCATCAGAACTGACTTACACAAGTAGAAGATCTGGCCAATATTTTTGCAGAACACGTCAGTGCAAAAAATAAAAGCCTCTAAAAGCTATGGCAAAACTGTGATAAAGCTGCATTAGCCAGTTATGAATTTGCACTCTGAGGTTGCATGGGATTAGTATAGCAACTTTGCTGTCACTGCTGTTTTCAGTATTTATAGGGCTTTCCAGAGCCCCAGCACCTACAGCTCTGATGGGGCTGTAGTAACATGGAAAAATCCTCAGACTGCTTTAACTCAGGCGGTGAGGATGAGCCAGAACAGAGGTACTACTAGTTTAAGGACACGCAAACTATCGTGTATTCGTTACCTTGTGACTTATGCTCTGTGTTGTTTGGTGGCTTAGGATTTTTCTCCCCAGTCGTTTTAGTAAAACTCATCACCAAGATTTGTTTGATTTGATTTTTAAATTACTGGATCGTGTAATCACTGCTCTTTTATTCTTTAAAACTTATGTCCAAATATTCAAAGATTACTAAGGTTACAACACAAAGTACCCACTCTAGATATATAATCCATTGGTAAGATAAAAATTTTTTAAAAAGCTTGACACAGGTGACTGTACTTATCAAATCTTCCAAGTCCTCTCACATCTAAACAATGTGGCTCAAACTCAGACCTTGATAGCTGTGAAGTTGCAGGGCATTTTCATTATGTATAACTTTCTAATGTAATAAGCATGAATTTTAGTAGATCTTAAATTTATTTGGACTAGAAAACCTACAATTGAGCAAGCCTGACTCTGTATGGTGGTTTATCCCTCTCAGGCTCTGTAACTGAGAGGATTAACAAGAACATAGAAACTGTTTTGAGCTTGGAAAACTTATGTACACTAGTTTACCCCCAAACAATTTTTTTTTTTTACAGTGAGTAGACTTTTTCTTATGTACACGAGAGCTGAAGTGTACAGGAATGCTTGTTTTCCACCTGGGCAGTCATCTACTAATAGTCATATCAAGGGTGAAGTCTTGAGAGACATGTAAAATTAAACTGATACAGGAGAGTGGTTTTTTTCTGTAAAGTGCTGACTCAACAAGGCCAGGCTAACTGCTTAACTCAGACTAGCAGGGTCTCATTCATGTGATGGGAGTTTGCACGTGCATACGGGTGGGTACGTCATAAGAACCTTGCCAGATACCATTGTGGGAGGATGTACTCTTCAGGTTTATGCCGGGAAGGTGCAAGGGGATTCTCAGCTCCTTGGAAAATTTCTCTGCCAACTTGGGCACTGCTCTCAACATTAACGTGCTAGAATGTATTTTATTTTAGCAATTTCAGTCCTGTGATTTAATTAAGGTGGTAATTATTATTGTTGTAAGTATTATTTGCAAAGCTCTAGCTGTCTGCTGAGTGTTATTCTAGACGCTGGCACACAGTCTCTGTCCACCAATAAGAATGCCCAAACTACAGTGACATGAAATATTGCACATAAAATATGGGACCTTGGAAATACAAATTTCCAACGCCATGATTTTGAGCACCTGAAACTAAAGCTCATGTGAAGTTTTACTATTCCATGTTTTAAATCCAATCTGAAAACTCACGTTTTTGGCAGTGTCAGAAACTTAGTGCCTTTCAACATACTTGGATTAGGGGAGATTTATTCTAGATCTTACCATCTTGGATGCCATTTTCCAGAACACAGAGCTAGGGTTGCTCTCACATTCACTTCGTTTTGGACAAGATTCATAGTTGATTCCTGAGAAGAAATACGTTTATAGAACAGCTAAGGTTAGAATGAATATTGTTGCAATGTTTATACGGCTTTGAGAGCTGATTAACGATGGCAAAAAGATGAGCGCCCTACCAAAGCAAGAAGGCTACATGAGGAAAGGGCTCTAAGAGGAAAAGGAATTTGCATGTGTTCAAAGGCTTTCCTCTTTGCTCACACAGGTTTCAGGGAGGCAGCTGCAGGCCCTGCATGCAAATAATTCTCAGAAAACTGAGAAGGGAAAACATGCAGGCCTAAATGTGGGAAACAGGTTGGCTCTTGACAAATACTGTCCTATTGCACAGAAAAACTAACCTTTGCCCAAAATTTTCAGTAATTCCAGCCCAGTTTAGAGGTTGCTAACCTTAAGCACCAACCCAGGAGTCATGAGGGCAGCTGCCCTCATGCTGCCCCTGCCACTTTGACTGGCCTATGGCCAGGACCTTTTTGAATGACATTCTCGTTTTGCAGTGTGTCCCATAGAAGTCACAGGAAGGAAGCAAGTAATCTAGATAAAGAGGTCTAGATGTGACCATTAGTCCAAGCAGCAACTTGGTGTTTTAATAACAGCCAAAGCTGTGTTTTTTAAATTAACCTGAGAACTAGTATTATTTCAGTCTTCCATAACATGGGACAGAAATACAGTTAAGGTTTTAAACTAAATTACAAGAAAAGACTATATGAAAAGGCTTGTGTTTAGGTCTAGATATGTAAGAGAAAAGAATAATCTGGAATTCCACTGTTCATATTTGTTTTGCAAAAAGTAGGACTTATTACCTGGGGCAGAAGAGTCTCCACACCATGAAACCCTATCAGCCATATAACCCAACAAGGTGTCCTCCAAGGTAAGGAAATTTTGATTGGATTTTGTATAACGATGAGCGAGGTCATATGTCTTGCTCCAAAACAGTGACTGTGAAATAAGGTACAATGTCTAGTAAGTGTTACTTATACTAGAGCTGGTCAGGAAATTTTCCTGGAGAAAACCAAAAAGTTTTCATGATAATGAAGGAGTTTTAGTTTTTATTGAAATGTTGCAAGTTCACCTTAGTGGGTCAGTTCTTATTTCTGCAGCCCACACTTCCATTTCCAAAATCTTTTGGGTGGTCATTTTTTGTGGAAATGGATGTGTTCAGCCTGTAAAGCATTTTGAAAGAAAGATTTTGACTCGTTCTCATAGGATATATACTTAATTTGTTGTGTGATTTTGAACTGCGCATGGAAGAGCAGCTTTTTGGAAGCTGTGTCCCTCTGACAGCATGATAGCATGCTCCTTATGGAGAGCCGTATGCTCAGGGAACAGGGACATCTCTGTCACTTCAACCCAGTACTGAGGTTTGAGGCAAGCCTCACACACGGATGACTTCCAGAGACAGAGAATGAACAGGGTTACTGGGGTCCAAAGGTGATAACTGCGGGACTATTGCAGTAGGTGCAAGAGCAAAATATCCTCGTCGACTGCAGACCCTCACAATCATTATGGACAAGATCCCGTCACTCAGAGCACTCCACAGGCATGCCATCCCACAACAATCCTACTTAAGCAGCCCACCATGCATTGTACTGTTACCTTGTTACAGGGTATAGGATGACTTGCTAACTCCATTAAAGGCTGATAATCTTCTGACGTAATATTACAGGGATCCTTGTAAATGAACGCATGTTTTAATGATTCCCATATTTTTAGGCAATCCTTATCTCTGCCGAAAGATTAAAACATAGTTAATTAGTATTTATGAGTATTTATGGCTGTGAAAGGATCTCCTTCTGTTACGGTCAAACACTATGGATCAGATTTTAGAAGAGTTCTAACTATGCTCAGGCACCAAAATATATTATCCATTAAAAAAGCAGAATATCTTCAGCAAATTAAGTAAAACTGAGGAATGAGCAGTTCTAAAACATCTTTCTCTCTCTCCTGCATTTTAAATTACTGGTTATTGCAATATCTGAATGTCCTCTATGTTTTTGTCCCTTAAAAAGATCAGTGCTGATATCACATAACCAGAAGATCAAATTTCTTGATTATTCATACCGAATCACAAGAAGCAAATGTGGCAGACTATAACTTGTACATTTTAAAATTATGGCTGAAGGATTCTGCCTCCTCAGGTACAGTGAGCCAAAAATGTGCCCACGTGTCTCCCTGCAGAGTGTTCAACCCTGCAGAAATAATATCTGTAATTTTATCTAAACCAAAAGCAGGGGTCTGGCTGTTTTGGACCTGATACTATTTTCATTTATGCACTAATTTGCAGCTATTGACTTTGGTGGAGCCACAGCTGATTTGCACAGGTATAACCAAGATCCAGATCAGGTGCTTGGTCTCCAGCGGGTTTTTTCAGTCTCCTCCTGATCCTCCGCCACATTACAGGTTCTGGCCCTTTTGCTCTCGCTGGCATGAGTCAGAGGAATTCCACTGAATTTACATGGGGGGAACTGCTTCATGCCACGACACAACCCTATCACCTCAGCCTACACTTGTTTCTTAAGATGCTGCTTCATCAGCCTAGGAAATAAAGCACCTCCCTGCTGACAGAAGCAGGGCTCCTTTTGTGCTACCAAGAGGAAATCTGTTGCACAGTGCAGGTAAGCAACCGTATCTCTGTACTGAAGTAGTGCCATGCTCCCTTCCTGAGGCTGCAGCATACAATAACATTTGGGATGGCTCAGGACATTTGCCTTCTTGTACTTGAGGTAATGAATGAAAACTTTGCATTAAGATATTTCATAATTATTGTCTGTCTAGTATGTGTTTTCAGGGCTGTCCTCCATGGGTGCCCTTTCCTTTTTCCTCATGCTCCCATAGTTTCAGACCCACGCAGAAAGCCTGCCCCTCTCATCACAGCAGTGACAGTAATGCAGTGATTCTGCATCCTTCTCTTCCCTATTTTATGTAAATTTAAAACCCTGACTGCATTATCCTGCTGTCTGCCTGTCTGAATGGAGCTATTCTGACTGTCTTTGACTCATCCACTCTTTCTTCACTGTTTGCAATCAGCTCCCAGTGTGTTCCCACTAAAAGCCATTTGAAGAATGGACTTTGTTTTGTGTGAAGAAACCAATGCCTTCAGAGCGCTATAAAAATAGCACTGATCAGTTAGTATGGGACAGACACACAGCTGCAGGCTTTGTTACTAGTTGGTACTTGGGTAACATGTAGGATGTGGAATTTGATTAATCTTAAAAATAGTCCTAAAAGGATTAAGAAAAACAGTAGTAATTCATTGAAGAGTTACAAACACTTTCAAGTTAATCTTCCCTACAGTTGTGTGATCTCATTCCAGCTACTGAACTTGATCACGATTTCTACCGAGTTCCCATTTGAGCATCAGAGGGGCAAACTGGAACGCAGAGAGTTGAGCTGTTTGTATTACATGAGCCGTGTCTAAACTGTGGGACCCAGAGCCACTTGTCAGCTCCTGGCTGTTTCCTCGGTGTCTGGACATGAACTCTCTTCCTTCCCTTCCTAAGCCTTACAGAAAATAAAGACCACACGAGTAATAAATCTAACTTAGCATTATAGATGATAGTGGTTATTGGGAGGTCATACCACCCTTGGTGGTCACTACAGGAGGTTTCCATGCCCCAGCTTCTTCCAGTCGTCCTCAGTGAAAGGTCTATGGTGGATATGGCCTCACCTTTCACTCCTGGGCCAGCCAAGTGCATCACGCTGCAGAGCTCTATCTGGGCTGCCGATATCCCGCAGCCTGACCTTGCTGATTTAAAACGAGCTTGGGTATTGCCACTGGACAGTGCTGTCTGAAACACAGCCAGAGCCTGAGGGCAGGACAAGGCAGGCCAGCCTGGAGGGTCTCCGGCCGTCTGGCCAACCGGGGCAGTTCTGGCCACATGCTGAATTTAATTTCTTACCATGCCAGTCTGTTACAGGGGCAGCCCCAGCTGTGTTAGGGACCATACCTCTGGTTTATATGAACCAAATTTACCTCCAGGTAAGTAAGGACTAATAACAGTGATGATTTTTTACTGGGCTATTGTCTGTTATCCAGGAGCCTAAAGGCACTTTCAGTTATGGTCACTGTGGAAGTAAGAAGCCAAACTGCAGGTGCTCTAGGGAGCAGTTATTGCTTTGCTGTTGCACTGTCATGTCAGGGAGTGTTCACATGTTTTACTTAGCAGAATTTAACTTGGATGTATTAAATTTTCTCCTGGAGAAGCCTGTCTCTAGCTGCAAACTGTGGAAGTAACCCACAGAGACCATCCTCCCAACTTTGGTACTTCATTTAGGGGTTGGGAAGTTGTAAATACCTCTCCCTGCCACATAGGATGACAACATCACCACACTGAATCAGCCAAAAGAGAAGGCTCCTGCTGATTAAGGGGTGACATTACAGAAGAGGTTCCTGTCCCCTTTGCTTTGCATAGCCAACGGTATCGTAAAGAGAATTTGTAGGGCTTGGCTGTAAGCACTGGTACATCTCACAGACATTTATACGGCTCACACTTTCTAATCTGTCAAATGATTTGCCCTACTAAGAAGACTTTTTTTTTAAGCTGCTCCTGAAATCTGTTATATGTAACAGTATTAACAGCTACAGGTGACAGCTGGTTACCTGGTCATTTATCCTTTCGTACTGCAAAGTTTTTAAGCTTGGTCTCAGAAGACAAAATATTTTTCAAAGAATCATAAGAAAAAAACTGGTTTTTTAATTCCAAGCAGAGAGGTAAGTGATAGACACAGTACAAAGCATTTCTGCTGCTGGACTCAAGTCATGGCCATGAGAAGCACCAAGCAACAGCCATCCAGGTGATTCACGATCCTGCCGCGCCAGCTTGATGAGTCACAAATTCAAAGCATCAGTTTTCTAGCATTTCAAGACACCAAGCTCAGCACTTGATGACGTGCATGGATGTCACCCATATCTGAGAGAAGAGTCTTTATCTGCAGTCCTGGCAGCGCTGAGCAAAACTATATGTTTAATGTCATAGGAGTGGTAGGGCTTAGCCTTCAAATGGGGAAAGCTCTCCTACAGCTGGTAATTGGTGTGGTACTTTTAGTTGTACCACATGGAAGAATGATAAGGCATGAAGATGAGCTTTTACAGAAACCAGGCAATTTCAGCATTGTTTTAGAAATCAAAATACAGACCTTCAATGTAAAAAAACACATACAAAAGCTAAATAATATCTCATTTTTGCTGTCCTTACCTATCAACTCGTATATTTTTACAACTGAATAAAAATAATTCATTTATTTGCCTTTAGAAAGCTTTTTCTCTGATATGAAATACAGGTTTTGCCTTACATCTCAAAGAGATTACCAGTCACATAGAACTATGATTTTGGTTGATATATGAAAAAATAAGCAGTGAGAAGACTTTAGGATTTGTTAATCCCAGCTCCAGGAAGATATGCCACTCCTTCCAGCCTCACTATTGAGGTAGACACTATTAATAAAGTTTCGCCAGTCCCTTTTTCCAGCACAGCAAGAAAATATTTGTCTGGTGTGCAGCATTTAACTCACACTGAGCAGAGGTAAGAGCAGAGACCTGCTGTAGCTCTGCGCCTCCTGAAAACAATATGAAAAGTCTGCTGGCATTTGGTATGCTAAAAATTCCAGCAAGAACAGTTTCAGGTTGAAACAAGAACATCTACCTTGCCAAAAAATGCCTGAGAAGCAAACTGTCCTCTTAAGGCTGCTCCCAGCTTCTCATTGGGAAGTTCTCAGTCACAGAACAGACTAATTTAATTTTCTTTCTTGGTTTACAAAAGAAAGGAAGGGTTCAAAGGAGATCAACAGTCTACTAGTTAATTAAATTTATCTAATTCAGATGCAGGAGTCCATGGTGAATACGCTTATGTACCACACTGCTCCAGGTCTCGTGTGGTCTCCATCTCTGTTTTTTGTTTGTATGTTTTGAGTTACATATTAATTCTGCATTGTATCTGCAAATGTCATATCTTTATGTATAATGGATTTCTTCCTTTGAGGCTAACTTTGTTTATGTTGATATATTTAAGGCCTTTTATTCTAGTACAGAATCTGAAATATTTAACCCAAATTTAGTGACATGTAAAATAAATATACTCTAATTTTATGTTTAAGTTTTTCAATTTTTTTTTTTTATGAATAGAGTTTAGGAAATGCTGGTAAATATGAAATAATAACTATCAGACTTAGAAGGAACACTGTGAAACCTGCTGTAAACTCAAGAACTGAACCTACAACCCTTTCTCTGGAAAGCGAGGACTGCAGAACTTGCCTTATGACCTTTTGGAGGCAGAGACTATATCCTGCACTCACTACAGCATTGAATAAGGGCTGGGATACAAATAACCATGAAAACTACATTTCCTTATTAAATCCAAATGTTATATACCCTGCAAAGCATATCCTGCATTTGTCCTTACATTTGGGTAGAAGTTGCATTTTCCAATGAATTTGAGTATTTCTATGCATTTACCTTTTGTATGAATATCACATTAATCTATCAGATGGAAGCTAGGGCCAAGAATATTTCCATTAGCAGCTATCCTAGCAGCCAAACTTTAATGTGCATATTAGAAAAATGGCAGCTTCTGCATCATTATCTCTTGCACATCAGTACACTGGTCTGGCTAACCTTGAAAGAGTATCCTTTCACTTAAAGGAATGGGATGGCATTGAGCTACCTGGGAAATCACTATTAATATAGATCTTTTCTTTCTTTACTTTGTAATTTATTTTTTGTTCTGTAACTGGACATGACGGAGCAAATTCATCCGCAATTGAAATCGATTTAATTGGTATAATATCAAGGATAAGTTTCATTCCTGCTGATTTCAGTTACACCATGAACAATGTCTTCCTTTCAGTTCAGCACTGGACTGACACTGGATGCTAAAAACACCTTAAGAAGGGCAGTGTTTCCTTGGGCTGTGTTGCCTCTAGTTTTTTACTCAAAAATTTGAGAGGGATGCTTCAAGTATGGGACCCATTTTAAATTTACAAGTGAAAAATGACTTCCAGGCTTTGTTCTGGAGAACTCAATCGACTCTGCCCATATATTGTTCAAATCACTCTATCAGGCAGAGACACTTCCCTGTTGAGACATGGTCTCCCCTGCAAGCAATAGCAGCTTTTCCAAGGTCCTCTGTTTTCTTTCTAAAACATGACAATGGCTTCAGGCCACGCTCAGATTTTAACTGTGGCTCTGTGGTGAGGCTCTGAAGATAGAGCTGGAAACACTCCCCTGAGCCCTTTATTTAACTGGCCTTCGCAGGGATCAAACCCCACCAGCAGCTGCAATTCGTATAAGAAAATCCTTCTCATTTGCTACGACCATTAGCCAAAACAGTAATACACATGTGCACCTAAGCACTCAGAAATCTGGCTCTTTAAAAAGTCAGTGAGAAGTTTGTGGTTATAGCAAAGCTCCTTAAAGTCGTAAGACCAGTTCACACTCTGCTGGGAGTCTAAGGCATCATCTTCACCTGTAAAAGCCCAGACGTTTCAGAAAGAGAATGCATATCAAAGGATCAAAATGGTGTAGCAATATTTCTGCATCTAACAGACCCATCTTTGCCTGTGTGTCAGTTTATTTCCCTCTTTTAGGCAAACTGTGATGGCTGTAGAAAGTGGTGCAGTTTATGCATCCATATTCAATTTGTTTTTTCACGTGAGCTTACGAGTAGCTATGTCTTTAAGTTGTCAAAAATTATGCAATGAACAATAACCTTTGCGCCTGTGTTGAGAGGACGCCCTCTGTAACCCTGAATCCTTTTGCTACCTTTTTTGCCCTAAACAGTTCTGGTTTTTCTTCTGCCATCCCTTCCCTTGTTCCAGCCTTGCCGTGTCTCGCTGCTGCTTTGGAGCAGCTTTTTTCGGAGCCGCTGCCAAGCCCAGCCCAGGCAGCTGTGGTTGGGCTTCTCTACAGTCAACTTGAGCCGTGGGTGCCAGGAGCCAAACACAAGGAGAACACTGCCATCACGCGGGAGAAGGGACTTCTCGGGAGCAGCAGCTGAGGTCAACCCCAAAGGTCTGCGGTTCTTCACGCCAGATGACGGCCCGACCCATCTCTCCAGACCGCTGAGTTGGAAAATGGGTACCTGCGTACAACGGATCAGCTTCGTTCCTGTTACTCTAGCACCTCCAACCTCCCACCAGGTATCTTTGCGCTAAAAATTCCAACAGATGAGAATTAAAAAGGTTAGCCAATATGCTGTCATCGCTGAGGATTTGAGGAGATTACCGTCTGCTGCTTTTAGCATTAGGATAATAGAGGGGCAAAACTACCAACAGAAAGGATGAAGGAAAAAAATCATGGAAGAGCTGTCAATCTCAACGTCTTCAATGAGCACTAGCCACTCGCTACCCACTTAGTTTAATTATTCCAAAGTGTCTGCCGCCATAACATTTATGGTAACTGACTTTTTTTCAATATGAGAATGATACACTTGATTTTTTTGGCAGCTTGATTTTGTAAGTATTGCTCTCCGTTAATTAAATAGTTCAAAAGCCAGTAAAGAAAGCACCAGAGGAACTGACTGAAGATAAGAGACAGCGATCCAAAACTCTGCCTCAGAGAAAGACGACTTCTGGAAAGGTTGCCTGTAGGCAGCGCAATTAAATTCCCCACAGCAGAGGTGGGGGAGTCTGGAGGTCTGAAAAAAAGAAGTACAAGGTGAGATTTCCACTGGGTGCACCTCAGGGCTGTGTATGTTTGTGTACGAGGAATGACATGGAACTAATGATAGCTCCTTGTCATGCCGGTCCTTCACCTTTGGCAGGAATGAGAAGGTTTTAAGGGCAGGTGTACTTGTGGCTTCGGTTTATAGCTCCTGGAGTATTTTATGTGAGTTGGGAATCAGTGCTCCGGACAACACTAAGCCTTATCACCCTTCCGGGAAGGGTTGAGCCAAGAGGTAGCAGCTATAAACCAGTGAAGAGTTCATCTACATAAGCAGATTTTTTTTGTTGGCTGGATTTCAGCTTTCCTGGGTGAAAAAACAAGCTGCTTAAGCAGATGGTATTTTCAGCGATGCTCTATATGTGGGATGCAGCCTCTAGAAGGGCAGAAGTCTCACCTAGACTGCATTTTGACAGAGGATCATAGTTGCTCTACAGTTTAAGCTTCCAAGTGAGGGCCAAGTCATCAACAGATGAGAGGGAACAAATTTAAGCTGGCACCTTACCCCTTGATTAGTGTATTTTTAGTATTGTTTTATTTTTAATATTAAACTCGGAAAAACATTTCTGTAAGAATGATCTAAATAAAAGTACGTTATAGCAGGGAAACACTCAATGGCTTAACGCAGCTGCATTTTTTTTTTTCCCCATAACATGAATTTGCAGTACATTGGGGTTTTTTTATAGAACTAAAACTGCTGGGATGTGGCATAAATGCAGTAAGTTTTCAGTAAGTCACCATCTTCAAGGGTGACGTGTGTCAGTAGGACAAGGACAAGGGAACAGATTGGAGATTTAGTACAACTGTGAGTGAGCTCCTTGCTAATACCTCACTTTGGTGTCATCACCTGGGAAGATGGACTGCATCTTTAGCGTCTGTTTTTACCCTTGGACACTTGAGGGAGATTTTTCATTTGACCTGAGAGGGAAAAAGGATCTATTCCTCCTATCCCTATGGATAAGCAGAGTTATATTTCCCCACGGTGCTCTGAGGTGTTAAACAGTTCTCAAGTTTTAACCATACCTTAGGAATGACAGATGAACAATAACGCCTCTGAGCACGGCTGCTTTCACTGACATCTTTACAGATGTTACAGGAGAACTGAAGCAGGGAGAGGTGGGAGGGAACAGGATTCCTCCTTTCAGCAACAACAAGCTCTTACATTGGCTCATCTAAACATTTAATAATTTCAGTCCTAGGGTGGTGCTATAATTTAGACAGCCACCAACCATTGCTCTGTATAGCCAATTCTATAAAATCAATAAACAAGAGAGAAGGCAAAGAACAGACAGCTAACTGACTGTCCATGACTAAATAGCTGCATAAAGTTGCAGTAGAAAACTAAGTTGAACAGTATTTCATCAACAATTACTTCTGATTAATGTGTAGAAGGCCAGTGCAGACAGAATGATATTCTCTCTGGTATCTGGGATTAAAACCAAAGGAGACTTTCACTGCAAGGAAATTTTAATATATGATGGTGGGATAATTGTGATGCAATATGTGTAGGCTGACCCAAATGTGAAAAATTCTTTGAAATCCTACGGAATCTTGCAGTAAGAACCATTAAATATCTAACCACTGTTACATAAATGTAAGAAGTTTGAGTATATGAAGAATAGATAGTAATTTAATAACAATTTTTATTTGATTAATATAGACAACAGACAGATGTTGACATATGGCTGCCAAACTGAGAGAGAAATTCTGATCTCAACAGCATATCTGTACCTCAGAAATACATCAATGTTGGCCATGGAAAAAAGACAATGCATCTTTTGACACCTCCCCCTTATATTTGCAGGATACTCTCAGACTTTGAGTTGCTGTTGTCAGTGGAGTTACAGCCTGGGAGGATAAGTTTTCTGCGCAGAGCTGAGTATGAGCTTTGCACAGAACTGAATGGCCTTTCATAGTCTAGCATTGATGTTTATATTCCAGAAGAGCAGAAGTAAATATGTTGCTGATTAATTACCTCAAGAACAAATAAATGACAGCTACCCACTGTCATATGAACTTGTCTCTTGCTAATGAGAAAACTATTTCTTTCTAATGAACTGCTTCTAGAAAGAGATGACAAAAACCCCAGATGGAGCTCTATCTTATAGCCCAGAATAGTTATGGAAACTAGCCTTAAACAGCACAAGGACTCATTTGAAGGCCCTACCTCTACATCCTAAAGTGCTAATAACTATCTGTGCCTGCTAAATGTTATATTCCAGTTCCCCGTTAAAGCTCATTAGAGCATATTTCAGTGGAAGTGTACCTCTGAGAAAGACTCAATTGTTAATGTTTATAATGATTATATCTTAGTTACCAAGAAATTACAGGAATTGGCACATGAAATAATAGGGAGGAAAATACTAAGAGCGTACACTGACGCATTGTAACAAATGTTCTGACTCGAGCATTTTAATAAGCGGTGTGTTATTATGATGATACAGTGCCCATCTTAATACCAAGAAACAAACCAAAACCAGGAACAGATATCACCACTGCCACTACAAATAAGCCAAAAAGTTTATGCATCACTGTTTGTCCTAGTTACCCAGTAACCTAGCTATCCAATGGACCTCTTGCAAGCCTAAAAGCATCTTCTAAGAAATGAAAGAATAAGAAGACACCTCTGGAGATCATCTGATCCAACCCCCAGCTCAGAGCAGGTTGCTCAGGGCCATGTCCAGTCAGGTTTTGAATGTCTCCAAGGATGGAGCCACCACAAAGTCGCTGGGCAACCTGTTCCACTCTTTGATCACCCTCACAGTAACAAAAGGCGGTTTTTTTCTTATTTTTAAATTGAATTTCCTGTATTTTAATCAGTGTCCCTTGCCCTCTGTCCTGCAACTGGACACCACTGAGAAAAGCCTGGCTCCCTCTTCTTTACTCCCCCCACCAGGTATTTATACACACCGGTAAGATCCCCCTGCACCTTCCCTTCTCCAGGCTGAACAGCCCCAGCTCTCTCAGCCTCTCCCTGTATGTCAGACACTTCAATCACCTTTGCGGCCCTTCACTAGATGTGCTCCAAGTATGTCCATGACTCCCCTGTACTGGGGAGCTCAGAACTGGACCCAGCACTCCAGATGTGTCTCACCAGTGCTGAGCAGAGGGGAAGGATCACCTCCCTCCACCTGCTGCCAACACCTCTCCTTGTCCAGCCCAAGATACCACTGCCCTTTGCCGCAAGGGCACATTGGTGGCCCACGTTCAGTTTGTTCACTAGGACCCCATGACTTTTTCCACAGATAGATAGTGCAAATAAAGCCATTTGTTTGCTCTGGAACCACAAGAAATGGTGTAACAATTCCTTTTTTTTTTTTTTTAGAAAGTGTACCTAAAAGAAAAGGAAAGAAAGCTAAATCCTTTGCAGTTTGATGTATATTAAATTGAGAAGCTTTAGAATTCTGCAGTGCACTCTAATAGGGGTGCTAATGCATTATGACTTGGTAGTAGCACCATACTCTTCTGAAGACTGTGATTCAGTAAAAGCTTGTCTTATGTAAGGCATTTTTTCCTCCTGAAAACACAAATCTCAGGTAAGTTTGAATAGAATGTCATGGTTATATAAAATAAAGCAAAGGTTTTTGTGACACTGAATCAAATCATGGCTGTTGTTTAGTGCTCTGCTTGATGTGAAAGTG
This sequence comes from Haliaeetus leucocephalus, assembly GCF_000737465.1. Classification (NCBI taxonomy): domain Eukaryota; kingdom Metazoa; phylum Chordata; class Aves; order Accipitriformes; family Accipitridae; genus Haliaeetus; species Haliaeetus leucocephalus. The sequence continues at coordinate 1,851,156 of NW_010972981.1, read as the reverse complement.
TTAACAATCAGTGAACGGATTCAAGGAAATTAAATTAAAAATGCCTAGCAAAGCATGAAGGCAAAAATGCAGAAGTAAGCATACAACAACAAACCCCAGATTTCTTTCTGGAAGAAATTATGCTGTAAGTGCAATAGTATCTCACACAATATCATGGTTCCATATGTTCTTTTTGACAAAACATATCTCCATCTCCACAGGCTGCAAAGGAATGGAAAGACAAAATGCACTCATGATCATGAATTCAGGAGACAAAGCTCTCCTGAACGTGGCTCAACTTTTAGTAAATTTAATGGAACTGGAGACTGTTAAAATTTGTTATACAGGAATTTGCCTCTAACTATAGAAACAACATTAGTTGGTCTAATTGTATTTAAGGGGAAAAATCTATGTTTGTCCACACAACATTACATTTATTGAAGTTCTATGCTTTGCATCTTCATCACTGGGTTTTTGCACTGCTTAGTCAGACACAGTAGGATTGCTGGGCCTGAAAGTCACATACGTTACTGAAATGGCTCCCTGTCTGCATCCTTGGTGCTCTCTCACTGGCAGAGGTTAGACAAAAAATAAGCTGGCTCGACTTCAGCCATTTTTAAATAGCAGGTCTTTGCAAGCTTGGCTTAGCTTGGGTGAATCAGACTGAGAAGTGACTGCAGATCTGAGGGCGGAGTCATCATTACCTGGGAATGAAAAATCTCCTGAGCCACGAACGTGAGATGAGTTTATTTCTAGATTGAAGAAAAAGCATTGTTTGCATTTTGGGGATCAGCAACTATGACCTTTTAGACAACGCGTCTTCTCCCCTCCCTTCCCAGGTCACAAAGCGCCGATCGTATCTGACCTCACCCTGCCAACTCAAACACGGTGAAGAGGGAAATTAAACCAGTTACCTTCGTATCAACAAGTTTCGTGCTACATCTGCTGCCACCTGCTCTCCCCCAGCAGGCATGAAGGTGCAAACCCTTCATAAGCAGCATCCTCCGAGCGACGGGTAGGTCACGGGCTCGCCCCAGCGCTGCTCTTCCCAGGGATCCGGCGCCGACCTGGCCCGCACAAGCCTGGGGCTGGCGAGCATGCAGCTCCGTGCACCCCATCGCCCTTCCCTCCTCTGGTTATACCGGGGATAAAGTCTTGTAAACTGAAATTTGCGCTGCGGGAGACCCGCAGTATGAGCAGTGCGAGGGTTTTGTTAGCCACCAGGGGGTGTCCGCATCACTGGGAAAGAGGAGACGGAGGAATTGGAGGCCAAATCCTTTCTTCAGACCAAACTGCCTTCGGGCTTTATTCAGACAAAACTACAACACATACCAATGGCCATGGTTGATGAGCACGGGATTTTTGCACGACTAGTGAAAGCAGAACTTGCAGCTTTTGTTAATGCTGAAAAAAAGACAAGACTACTGAGCGGTGACAAAGTATCGCTTTAGCTCTGTCATCTGGCAGCAGCCAGTTTTCCAGGGAAGGCAAAAAGGAATACTGCTCTTTAATGTCAGTATCTAGCTGTGCAACTCTGTGTGCAGGGAACAAAACCCCTAAAGCCTGCTGCCATACCATCCACATTTTTCCCTAAAGAAATGGGGCTAATGTTGCAAATGCATTATTTAAGCATTTGGTATTCCCTGCCTCTTTCTGCTGAAGTTTGGCACAACAACAGTTCTACACAGGAGGACTAACGGAGGAAACTGTATGTGTACAAATTATAAGAGTCATCCAGCCAGCAGGAGAAATAAAACCGAGGATTGTATTGCACGCAGGCAGTTAAAGAAAATTATCACCAGCAGGTGCTTTATACAGTACCTGAGAATTGCTCGTTAGCGAGCAAATTCGATTCAGCACCTGAACATTTTGATGATTTTGGAGAATAAGCAAATCAACAGGATAAAATCTGGTTGCATGAGCTGCTCACAAAACTTGACTGCAGACAGCAGCAGTCTTTCCAGTGACCTCATTGGGCTTGTGTTCAGCCCACAGATCGTATCCGAAAAGAGAAGCGCATGACCAGGGTGTGCTGACTGTGTACGGTGTCCGGGGCTCCAGCAAGGTGAGGGAGAGTTCAAGGAGGTATCCTCTAGGATTAAAGCAGCCGTGATGGTGAAGGTGTACATTAGTATGTCCGTGGCCTTCTCACATGATTTATGGCATGCAGTTGCAAAAGCAGAGCTAAATGGGGGATGTAGATTTGTGGCCCCCATTAAACACATCTGTGATATCTAGAAACGTTATAAAGTCCATATTCATATGTCAACAATCCCCCTTTTTTCCAAAACCAGATAGCTATGGCACTCCAAAATGGAATAAATAGTCACACTAACTACTGCAGTAGAACAGATTGCTATTTCTAAAAAAAATGAAAATATTGTCAAAGATGGAACTTAGTGGCTCTGATATAAAAAGGGAAAAATATGAGGAAATGTCCATGAGTTTACTAAAAGCAGAGCTTTTTAAACAAATGCATATGTTGGTATAAGATTAAAAGGGCAAAACCAGACTATGGACAAATTTATGAAGAAATTAGAAGATTTCTAACCAAGGCAGTGAGGTTCTCATGGTGGGAGTAGCGGCAACAAAAGTCCTAACTAAGCATAGGACAGAGCTTGCTCAGCTCATAAGCCTCCCTGAGTTTCTGCAGTTCCCTGTTCCTGCTCCTTTTCTTTAAGTGCACCAAAGATCTCACGCAATGCAAGATCCAAGGCCTACACTAATGATGAAAAGGCATGGGATGAAAAATACAGGGCTCCCTGATGTATCCTAAAGGTACTCACTTTATTGTCAGAAAGTACCAGCAACAGAAGTGGTTGGTTACACGGCAAACTGCACTGAGCTCTGCAGAATCAGAAACGAGAAATCTCAGGTTGGATTCCCAGAAAAGCATCTACATTTAATTCTCTGTTTGGAAACCTCCTGAACATTTCAGGTGTACGTAAACTAGCGTATTTTTCCTTTTAACAGTGCTCTCTGTCTCAGATAAATTTGTCTCTTAAATAAAATAAAACAAAAAAGGGTCCTACTATACAGAAGTCATTTCATCTGAAAGAAAGTGAGCTCACAGCCAGGAAGCTATTAAACACTGTTGGATTAAGAATAGCACAAAATGATATGCCTTGTAAAAACAACCTTTTTAGAAAGCTTATGATCATGGCTTTGTGATTTTTTTTAAAAAGTGTCCTTGAAAGAATTGCTTAAACAAATGATTCCCAGGTCAGGTTCAGACTGTGTTGTGAATGAAAACATACGAGACATTGGCTGGAAACTTACTCACACAAAAGTGTTTTTTACATTTTCAGCACCCCAGTTTGAATGAAACAAGCAAAAGTAATACAGGCTATTAGGCTTCAAAATAATTTCAGATTTAAATATTGAGTGTATACTTCTTTAATAAATTGATGCGTGCTTTTAGAAACATGTGCATGACTTTGCAAAAGCTTCAGGCGCTTTTTAATTTTATTTGTAAGAAAAAACCCCTTCCCTTCACTAAACCAACCTAGGTGTTTAATGTGAAGCATACACTTAAATCTCTGCATGCTCAGGCCATGATTTTCCACATGCCCATTTCCCTTCAAATGCTGCAAATCAGCTTTTCCGTGCAGCACTGGACATCTGAGGCCAAGAGAAGTCCAAATGCAAGCAAACTGTGTACAGCTTTGTTTTTATCAGCTCAATTTAATGAAAACAAGAGGTGGCAATCATCTTTTTGGAGACAAGACCGCAACGGTTCTGTCACCTGGCCGAGGTGTGGGGCAGCCCCGCGGCGCTCAGCCCAGGGTCGTGGAAATGTCTGCCAGAGCCTTACCGAGGACACAGAATAGAGTGGCTGGTGCCACAGAAGTGATGGCTGGGTCCCTGCTGAGAGACCCTGCCTGCCCTGGATCCCGTCCTGAGGGGCTGAGTGTCCCCAGTACCTGCAGGGGACCCAAGGCACGCCTTATTTCATACTCTGCCTTTCCCTGCAGCGAAGGGATCAGAAAATCAGTTCTCAGCCCTCATACGCTACTGCAGACCTGGGCCCAGGGAATCTTCTTCTGCAGCAGAGGACGGTGGGCTGCTCGGGGTGTTACACTGCCTGCTGCCATGGCCTGAGCAGGGACCACCACTGGGTGACGTTTTTGCCTGGGACCGCCGTGCTGGCACTGCGATCCATCTGTACTTCTCCACGCAAGCTGCCTGTGTTCATTGCGACGTCTTACCCACAGGCTAAAAACCTTGGTTTTGGATAACGCCAAGGTATTTCTCAACACTTTTCTGACATCTTTGCCCATCCTACAAACGTGTGCCGAACCTTCTCCTTTTCCTCCCTCCTGTGTAGTTCTGGTTACGCGAATGCAGCGTCACATGTTACGGGATTTTCGGCAGATTGGCTTTATGGCGAATTGCCTTCACCTCCGCGCACTCAAACCTGCTAGAATCCAGCGTTTATTTTAGCCAGCTTTAAGGAAGTTGCGGAATGCGTTTGTGATTGATCCGAGTTTTGACCTAGGATTAGTACTGCTCACATTGGTTCAGCAGGTGGTTTCCTTAAGAAGCCACCACTCGGGCACGGGCAGTTGCTGTCCGAGTTTGTGCCTTTTGCTGCAAACCAGGGGTCTTGGCCGATTCCTCTCTGCCACCGCAAACCTAGCGGTTGCGGCCGGGCGGAGGCGAGGGCCGGCACTTTTCCGCTCGCTTTACGCACCCAATGCGCGACCGAGACCACTACTCACCCCAGCTCAGGGTACCGTGCCATGACGAAGCTGTAGCATCTTCCCAGGATGACTTCTCGCAGGTTCTTAGTGGTCCCTCTGTCCTTCCACTTCAGCATTTTCGGAGCGACCTCCCGTCGCTCGCCGTGGGTCAGGACAGAGGCCAGCACGACGGCGAGGACCAGGGCGGCCAGCAGGACCACGATCCCCACCAGAAGGACGGTGCGCTGCCGGGTGCGGGCAGAGCCCTGCTGGAAGGGCATCCTGCCCGGCCCCCCCTCCTGAAGAGCGGCGACAACTGCTCTCCCAGCGCCCGGCCCAAACAGCCCTGCTCGCCTCTCACCGGGCGCCTCCCCCTCCCCGCCCCGCG
>NW_010972981.1:1813883-1845946 GCF_000737465.1 Haliaeetus leucocephalus | reverse complement strand
TTGCCGCCCCCTCCCCGAGGCGCACGGGCGAATTTACCGGCGATAACCCACGGAAGGGAGTTGCAGGAAATCGCTGGTAGAACTCCCGAAGCCGTTGTTCAGATAAAGATCCCGTTGCAGTGAGGTGCTCCCGCTAATGCGTGAGCAGAAGCCGAATTAAAATGACCCCGGCCTGTTTTCTAGACATTAACTCGGTTTTAAGTGATTGCTGTCGAAGCCACCTTACCAGGTTTTCGGGCAATGCTGAACTTTGCGGTAGTCGCAAAAATGTAGTTCCTCCACACGCAACGGGGTATTTTATTTCTCTCCCTTGCAGATAGGCTTGGATTAGTTGTCACGTGAATTTCCAAGACTAGGGTGTAAATTACGGGTGGTTGAGGCTGTGTGAAATTGTCTAACGAAGCATTAAATGTTCTCTGCGAGGGGGAAGTTAGTTCATTATTGTCCTCTCCAAATAGGACGATTCCACTTCCTTAGTCAAAAGCCAACATAAGACTCAGACCTCAAAATCCAAGCAAAAGAAGCCATGCAATCTCAGAACAACGTTAACTACAAACTATTAATAACTTGTTAATCGTTGCTTACCAAGCACCTGTCCTTAACAGGTTGACTGCAAGAAAGGGCATTTGTGACACATCTCAGTTAGGAGTAGGCAGTTCTGAAAGCCCTGAGAAACGCCGTGCTCCGACCAAAGCCTTCACTGCTGAGCAATATGTTAAGCACATAATCTGAATTTTTCTGATCCTGTTTTCTGAGAAATGATAGAAACTTTGGAGGGCTTTACTCAGAACTGAAGCCTCAGTTTTGGAGTGGCGTATTAGGCTGTCAGCCCCAAAGTGGTCAGGCAGTTGGCCTGCGTGATCGTTGGAGGTCCCTTCCAACTGAAATATTCTATTCTATATCTTTTCTTAATGGTGTCATCTCTTCATAAGAGAGATACAGTGTTCTCTCTTCACGACACTGCTGGTGTCCCCTCAGTGGTCCCCATCACAGGCTCGGCAAAAAGTGCAGGAAGCTCTGTAGGAGACAATTCAGTAAGGATTAGCTCATAAAGGAAGTTTTTCCCCATAATCCTTTCAGTAAGCATGCGGCTTTTGCCTTGGCAGGCTCAGATGATTGTTCTTTATTGGTTCCTTGTCTTCATCATCCTGTAAATATGAACGCAAGGTATTCATAGCTGAACATTGTGACCTTTTATTATACACAAGAGATTATTGAATTTGGTTTATTTTTCCCTTAATGTTTGTTTGCATGTGTTTTCAGCTTGCTGCCTTTTAGTTTCATTAAACTAAACTAAGCGAATACCATGCTGGAAAAAAACAACTAGTTATCCTAAACAGTTTATGCAGTAAAACTGCAATCTCTGCTAGCTCTGGGTATTGAAGATACGTACCTTCAGTAAGTCTAAGAGTCACTTTTTAGAGTGGAACAATGGAATACTTAATTAAAAGGTTTAAAACTTTTAAACCCCACTATTTTTCAGTAACCTGTTGTGTGAAAACTTTTTTATTCTGTTCAGATATGACATTGATTCATCAAGAAAAAATAAATCAGGTGAGTGCAGACTCAGCGTCTCTGGAAGGTGTCCTCGCTGCTGATTTTGTAACACCTCGAACTACATAAGGAGTGTCAAAGACAAGTAAATGTCAAGCCTCCTTTCCGCAAGCCTTGGTGGCCTAATCAGGATGAATAAATAGGACAAGCAGAGTGGAGGGGGCAGCAGAAAGACCACTAAAAGCACATACCCCCAGAGGTTCAGAAGGTGGGAGTTTCTTTCCCAGTGTGAATATGAACACGAACTCACTCCTTGCAAATGTTCTGGCCCAAGAGGATTTCCATGAGAGGCCAGAAGTAAGTAAGATGATAATGGTGCCTTATCAAACAAGGGATGAAACTGTATTCCCTGAACAGGACAGCAGGAGGGGAGCACAGAAAAGGAATTGTAATAAGGAAGGATGAAGGGAGGTCAAAAGCAGTGTGTTTTACAAGGGTCTTGCATCCCCTTAGGTCTGTGGAGTGAACTGGATTTCTCTTCTCTCCTAGGTGGTTTTCCCAAGCAGACAACCTTTAAGCTGACTGACTTTATTCCACAGGAACTCAGTACCCTCAACAGGAGTCTAAGGAAATGCGAATTTAGGATTTCCCCCAAGACTGCAGTGAAGCGCTTATGGATCTGTGTGCTTCTTGAACAGTGGTTATTTTTGCTTTCTATAAGGAAAACTGCAGTTTTTAAAAGCACCATGTCTGATAAATTGATAGCCAACATTTGGAGCCCTCTGACCTACTTGAATTTCCAAGGTAGTAAATCTAAACTAATCCTGGCCTTATCAAGGTGTGCCTACTCTTCTGCCAGCATTTACACTACATTTTTGGGGGAGTTGATTAGAAAGTGGGTGTAAAATGTCAGAAGATAGACAAGCTTCAGGCACGTAATTGCCAGCCTCTGCTTTGATACCATGTGTTGCAGCCGGGGACTTCTGTAAGAATGGACCTGTATTATGCATAATTTATCAGCCTGCCTATGTACTGCTAGGAGCATTGTAAGAGAAAAGCAGCTAGCTCCCACTGCTACCTGCAAGTTCTGCAGATGGTATTTTTGACGCAACAAGGGATAACAAACCACCCCCCAGCCGTTCCCAAGGTCTGATCGCTCAAAAGTTTGATTTATCCTTTTCTTTTTTACTATCCATCAAATGTAGATAGCTCTGGCATCCAGAACATGGCTGAGGACACAAAAAATCCTTCACAGCAGAAATTGTTGCTGAAAGGTGGTGTGCAGTAGGTGGGACTGAACCTGTCCAAAACAACAGTGACCTGCAAACATAGGTAAGAAAATGTATGTTGTGCATCTTTTCAGCGCTTCTAGGAAACTCTGGAAATGTTTTTTCCCCAGTGAGTAAAAAGTTTCTTAGAAATATTGTATGATTGTGTGGTTTGCCTGTGTCCTAGTCATTCCTCACTAGCCTCTATTTATCGCCCGGTGTGCTGGGTGGCCAGCGCTCTGGTAGAAAAGAAAAAAACACCCCTGCCTTTAACGGAAGTGAGCTCAGTTATACTAGCAGCGAATTTGTCCGTATGATAGGAAAAAAGGCTGCTTCAAACACTACACAGCTTAGGAGTCATGAAGACTCATTTTAACACAACGTCTAGATTTCAAGGATACCACAGTATTCACAGTGCCAATAATCACTCCCAGTCCTGCAGACACCTGTAATTACAGGCTGTCACTCCTCAGCAGAACTTATGAATGAAAGAATTCGAACTGAAAAGAGCAGAAATTGTTATAATAATTAAAGAAATTACATCTTTCCTGGCTTTTGTTGGAATAGCGATGACTCTCGTCTTCTCATTGCTTCCCAATTTCTCAGGGTAAATGCTGTCATAACATTTAGAGAAGGTTTGAGATGAACACTGAAAATAACATGATAAATGGGCTGGGATAAGACAACCAGCTAGTACAAAGTGACAGCTGTGAAGAGCTGTATGCCACCCAACCGCACACACCAGCTACTGCGAAAAACGCATTTTGTAACCCAGTGTCTGGGCATCCCATTCAGCTCTCCTTTCTCTCAACTCCCCTGCCTGCAACAATGTGAGCTTTCCTACAGAGCTGTGCTCTGGGCCAAGTGCAAGAGCACTTGCAGGATATAGGACAGTTATTTAACCTGTAAGTTGCTCTGTTTTCTGTCGCAGCCCCCACCACACCTACCCTAGAGCTATGGGCAGACAAAGAGACGGGCAGACAGACAACGGCGCCTTAACTCTGAGCCTGCACTGGCAGCAATCTAAAGGTCATGGAAAATGTCTCATCCATGTCTTCTGCAAAGCCGTACCCGCTGCTGGGAACACGGACCGTGTTATGCTCCTGTTAACCAGATGAGCTGTCTGGAGATGGTCAGAGCACCAGCATTGCCTTCCTGACCTGAAATCTTTTTTTTTTCAGCTGGTTGCTGTTACCCAGTTGTCTTCTTCAGCATGGTGGCATTTTGTTGTTACTTGACACAAATTTCTACTCTGATTGCATTTCCTTCTCCTGTAAATTCTTTAAGACTACTGCTGATGACAAAATGCTTCATTATATGTTAAAGGCTGAGTATCAGATATTAGGGAGGGTCAATCTCCTCAGAACAGGACCGTGTGGCTTCCATTCACAGAGCTAACAAGAACATCAGTTCTGCAGCCCAGTCCATTAGATTTTGGTTGAAACTGGCTAATTAATTCACAAGTTTTTTGAAGGGAAAAGGCTGACAGGTGGAGGAACAGACAAGAAAACAAAGCGATTGCATAGGCCTCCTTTCATTTGTAAACTCAAGATAAGTATCTTCCCACTTGCAAACAACTCTGCAACAGCGATCATACAAAGTGCTGTGTTGTGGTAAATAACTGACATCACTTACTGCAGATGCAATATAAAATCTAGCTGATTAACCAGGTAATTGGCTTTCAGACCTTTGTCAGCTAATCTGATATTGCAATATTTCATCATCTTTTTTAATTATTTTTTTTTAATATCTTCAGCATTTTCTCAGTTCTTTGAAAGGATGTCGCTTTTCTGTCTCTGCCTCATTGCATGCAGAAGCTGTTTGAAAGTTCATAAGCCTTTTCTGTTTTTCCTGTGCAGTTTGCATATAGAGCACAGGGCTCTGCTGACATGCAGCAACAACGCTGGCCTGAGTCAAATCGTGTGGCAAGTGTAGAGTTGGACTCTGCTTGCTCTGAGCAGCTAAAGCTGAGGGTTTGGTGCATTTGTCCTATAACTTTGGACCAGTCCATTAAATCGCTGTCTCCTTCAAATGGTTATTTGATTTGTACCTGACCTAAGTCTAAGTAGTTCACTGAAGCAATCACTAATGTAGATGCAAAACTGACTGCTGAGTTTAAAGATGCATGTATCTGCATTTTCACCATTTTATTTTAGACACTTGCAGCTTTTCAAATCTATAATATTTCAGTCCTGAACTCTTCTTCTAATTATGCTGAAAAATCATAGAGAAATTAGTTGTGCAGCAGTCCGCAAAAGTAAAAATGCTCTGTGTGTATATGGTGTCCGTGCGTGTTGATTCATTGCTACCAAATTTTGTGTGAGGAGGTGTCCCTGAACTAATTTGTTGGAAAAATCGGTAATGTCTTAATTGCTACCTGCTTCTAAGTCACTAATGGACACTTCCGAACTTGTTAATACACCCATGTTTAAGCACCCAGGACTTTTCAGTCCAAATGGAAACACCATTATGTCTTAGGCATCCTTACATTTAAGAATTACAGGATAGAAAGTGGTGTGAAATTGTTTTCTCAAGCCCAGATACCTATATTCCTCATAAAAGTGACTTCACACTCTGTGGGTATTCTGAATATGGCCACTTTAATTTTATTTTTACTTTAAGTAAGGATATCATGATCTAGGAAGGAGGAGAGGTATGCAGAGGGACCACTGCCATTACCTGCTGCTGTACACATTACCACTTGCGTAGGAGACATACCGTTCCCCATCAGTGTTATCACTGTATGTAGCTGTGGATGCATGTTTGGGGGTTAAACCCCCTTACAGCCTGTAGGTTTGAAACGGTAAAGCCATCGGGGCTGTTTCAAACACAGGTCTTTCTCTGAGTGCTGCAGGTGAGAGCAGGCTCACCGGACCACAGGGCAACAGGCTCAAGCTGCTGGACCCAGAATGCAGGGAATTACTCTGTAAAATGGCACCCGCGAGTCATTATTTGCAGTTTGCCCACTACAGGCTTCTGGGGCTTTCCGTCTCTTTCATCTGTCTCACTTGTAAGCAGACTGTTTTTCCATGTGGAAGTTATTCATTTTGTTTTATGCGCTGCTGAGGGGTTTAGGTGGGGAAACGAGAGTGCTAGATCAGCCCGTGCTGACAACCGCGATGCCTGTCTCATCTCAATAACGCATTCTGCTCTCTCAACCGGAATGTACTATTTTTTTGTGTGTGTTCTCACACATGAGGAGAGTGTGGGAGGACCAAATGTCACCACTATGCCTTGTGGTTTTGTCGGTGACCTTTTTATTACCCTACACACACTCCTGGCTATATGCAATGTGGTTGCTTCTTGTCTCAAGACTTGTGCGGGAAGTTGATGGTATAAGGAAAGAAAGAAAAAACAATGCAGATAAAATCTAACAAATATGATAATGTTTCTGCTTTTTGTGTAAATAATGTGAAGAAGCATGTATGCAAAGGGCTTAATGCTGGACTGCATCCCAAAGCCGATGCACCGGTTTTGAGCTGTAGAGGCAGAAAGACCCAGCACAGCAGCACATGACAAAATGACATCTAAAATGAGAAGCCTTCATTCAAGACGAAACCTTCCTGTACTTGCACAGGCTCACGCCAGTCATTTCTCCCTCCCCAGTCCCTTTTGCCTCCTGTTTCTCAAATACAATACTTATGCACTGCTGAAGGGCTGGGTGGAGTATGGCTTAAGGCCACCAGCACAAAGCTATTTCATTCTTGTGTGAGTCACTGGATGGTCTGGTCCATCTGTCTATCACCCGTCAGGTCTGCAATTAGAAATAAGCTTAGACAGGCATGCAACAGTGCCCAGTAGACCTGCTTGGGTTGCTGAGGGAGATCCCCCCTCCACACTCCCAGCTGCTCTTGCCATCTTCCGCAGCTCTCTGCCTTGGCCCCACTTCTACGGTTTGTTTGTCTTTGTCCCTGCAAAATTGACCTCCCAGGACAGATCAGTCCAATGCTCTGGTGCTGGGCGCCAGCACTGACTGGGTTGTCTTTTGGTGACCTGGTGCAGCAGAGGAGTGGTGCTTCCCTGTGGTTTACTGGGGTTGAACTGATTTAGTAGATTTCTCAAAACCCATGGAGTCAGTGACCCATTTCTAGAGTTAATCAGCAGGACAGGGCATTTTATGATCAGAACAGAAAATTAGTCAGAAATTACTGCTTAGGAAATGTTGAAAAATGGCCTTATGAGGGAGAACAGGTACAGAACTGTAGATGCATTCAGTTCGGTGTGACAGAAACATTTGTGACTGAATGACTGCGGCTTTTCCAGGGGACACTGAACATCAAAGGAGCCCAAGAGAGCAAGTTGATTCAAGGGCAAGCTCCTCAAAGCACACATGTGGTCTATCCTGATGGGCAGGAAGTCAAATCTGTGGCCAGATTTGGCCAAATCAGGAGTTTCTGCCTGAGCTTCACTTTTGAGAGGAATGTGTAGGGGGAGAGCAGAAGCAGGGATGGACTATCTGAGAGGAATGTAGAAGCATTGCCCAAACTGTTAAATTATGTGATAAAGCTCAGCTGCATGCCCACAAAGGAGCTCAGAGGGACAACTGCAGGCTGCAGAAACCAAATAATACCCTGCCTGGCTCCTCCCAGGCCCATCACAGAGGCCATCTGCCCATCAAAGGCCCATCTACACAAGCCCAGAGGAGCAGAGGGGCAGAAAGGCAGGTAAGAACCCAAATTAAGGACTTCTGAGGAACAACCACCTTGTCTGGGTCCCTCCAGGGCTGTCCCAGCAAAGCCTTAGCCCCAACATCCAGATGTGACACCCATCACCATGAGGACTGGGAGCAGCTCTCTGGATGACCTTTTGGACTAAGGGGCTTGCTGCCTAGGGGTGGGAAATATCATGGGATGCAGGGGAAAAGCAGTTCATAATCACACAGGACTTATAGGATGTTTAGGAGGGGAAGCAAATGTGGGACAAGAGAGGGGTTTAGGTAATTTGGGAGGAACAAGAGCAGTAAATAGAGGGGTAAAGGAATAAAAAGGGCAACCGCACGTAAATAGCTGGCTGGTCAGTTTGCTTGGCTGGCCTTGCCCTGTGCCTGACCAGGGCAGTCTGCCCTGTCTTCTTCTTCTTCTTTCCAGCTCTTGCCTGGGTGATGGCTCTCCATTGTGTGTGTGCCCTGGTGCGTATGGGGGCACGAGCGGAGCAACAGGACAGACCATGGGTTGGAGGGCCCGTGCGTCCCTTGTGCCAGTAGCTGGAGTGAGTGCGGGTGTGTGAGTGAGTGTGTGAGCGCTAGCGGAGATCAAGCTGGATGAGCCAGTGAGCAGGTGACATGACTTGGGAGCAAGGGGGTGAGTGGGTCTCTTAGGGCCAGCTCCAGCTGCGAGAGTACCGGGGTGCCTCTAAAGTCAAGAGCATGGGGTGGGGGCCAGCTATGGGACCAGGGGAGTCCTGGCCGGCTCTGTGTGTATGATAGACATGCGGGGAAGGAATTCAGAGAGCCAAACCTGAACCGAAGTTAAAACGGGTGAGGTGTGGAAGGGCACCAAGAATGGCTTCCATAGGCACATCCCCAGCAGGACGAACACCAAGGAAAAGATGGAACCGCTGCTCAATGGGGTAGGTGACCTAGTCTCAAAGGACACTGAAGAAGCAGAGGTGACTCAAAGCCTTGACTTACTCTTCACTGGCAACCTCTGTTCTCTACTCTTCACTGGCAAGGTCTGTTCTCAGGCCTCCTAGTGTCTTTGTGCCTACAGTGCCCAGGTAAGAGTTTGGGGGAGAAAATTACTACCCATAGTAGAGAAAGACCGAGTTATGGACCATTTAAGCACACTTGTTGAATACAAGTCCCTGTGTCCAGATGAGATGCATCTGAGGGTAGAAAGGACAAGCTGGCTTACATCACTGCAAAGCTATTTTTGTCTTTGAGAGATCCCTTCCAACCTATATGATTCTCTGAAGCTACAATTTTGTGAAAATGATTTGCAGAATGCAGACAGATCTCCATGCTTTCTAATGAATAACTAGTGGAACTAAAGAACTTTATCAGACAGGTCTCCAAAGATATGAGGATTTAGGGAATTGAAGACAGATGGAAATCTAGCTAATCTTTCCTTGAAGACAATAGCTGAAATCAGTTATGTATAAGAGCAAATCTCCAGGTATCTTTGGGCTGACAGTGAATGCAATGTGCTGTGGAATATTATTTGTGCTGCCTAAATTAGAATTTTAAATGTCCTTGATAAAACGTGTTAGCTGTCAGGTTTTAAAATAAATGCACTCAGTATGACTGACTGCTAAAATTCTATGGACAGCTAAAGATGTTATAAAAATAAAGCTGTCTTTCCAGTTATGCATTAGCATTATGAAATAAAAAAGGGGACAGTACTATGTATGACAGGCCCTTCCAGAAAGAAAATATTTAGTAATTGCCATTCTTGGAAAACTCACAGCATCATTGAACAGTGTAGGCTGGAAGGGACCTCTGCATGTTATCTGGTCTTACCACTTGCTCAAATCATGGCTAACTTCAAGGTTAGATTAGGTTGCTCAGGGCGTTCTCCAGTGGAGTTTTGAAAGCCTCCATGGATGGAGAATCCAGAACCTCTCTGGGCAGCCACTCTCACAATGTTTTTGTTTTTTTTTTTTAATGTTCAATCAGAATTTCACTTGCTGCACTTTTTAACCATTGCCCCACGTCTTTTCACTGTGCATTCCTGAGAAAGAGTATGGCTCCACCTTCTCTACAAAGCCCTCTAGATAGCAGAAGAAACCATCTTTTCCGGGTAACTCTCTGGATCTTCTTTTGGAATATTTGTTGCTATAGCATACAGAAGTGTCTCATGGAGAGTCATGATGTTCAGGCTTTTACAACAAGGTTTCTGACACCCATCTACCAGTCATTTCTAAGAAATGCTTCCTCTTAGATTAATATCTTTGGAAGAAATATATAAGAATGAGGGAAGCTGTGGTGAAGAGTTACAGCATGGCTATGTCAGGATCAATTCCTAATTTTTTTTTTCCAAATTATTTCCATTAGGGATTTGGGAAAGCAGAAACAGTTGTGGACTCTTCAGTTCCCTTGAGTCCTAGAATGCAATCTCTGTCTCACCCTATTCTGTCCTTCCAAATGTCCTCACTTTCAAATGGGAGATCACAACTGGAGAAATAAAGGAAGCAAAGTGTCTTTTCCTCTCATTAAACACTGTACTTTAGTATGGAGGAGAAATCTTTTATCAGTAAGTGCTAAATTTTCCCAATCAGTAAATTAGCTTTCCAAACCTTTCTGATTGCCTGGATAGGTAAGGTTTGTTTGTCTTTGTATGGATAATTATTCCTGTTTGCCTATTTTCCTGTGAAGTTCTTTAATTAATGATTCAGGGATGTTTTGAAAGGCTTTTTTAGTTGCATATATGTAAATTTTTCTAAAAGACTTTCTGATCAGGAAACTCCTACCAAACATGGCATAGAAAACTAGCTCCAAACTTCTACATGTTATTGTTTCACAGCAGGCTACAGAGATAGCATAAGGGATGAGAACTTTTCAGGGCCCACAACAAAGCTTGAGATCCCTAAATTAGTGGCCTGCTTTTTCCATTAGTGTTGTGCTCTGCTGAAATGGCACTGGACCGACTAGATTTTAAGCTAGTTGTTTCTAGGATGTGATTTATAGACAGTCAGATTATTTCAGTAGGATCAAGTATCTGGTGAGGTACACTGACAAGAATGTAGACATACCCTGAGCTTTCTCAGAAGTTGTGACATCTGTTCTTCAGCTCAGATGTCTCAAACTATATGCCTTACAAATTAATAACATCATGATGGGATGTGCATTTAAAGCTCATGTCCAGGGAAGGGGTGTTTGGGAACAGCTATTCCTTAATCATTCTCCCCACAGACGTGCATAGTCTAGTTCCTTTTCCCTTGTCTGTCCGATTAGCACTTGCTTCTCTGCTTGCTGCTGTGCAAACTCGCTTGTAGCCAGCTGGAGCCATGACAACACTGACTGCGCTGTTCAGTGTGAGACAGGGTAACACACACTAATCACTGATTTTTTCTTTATTTATTGCAAACCAAGATCCCAAAGGGTCCAAAACGTTCTCCCTCTTTGGACCAAGCTTCTTCCTCCCATTTCTGTGCTTGTTTCCTTTGCTGGCTCTCTTGAGCATCAGGCTATCTGCTCCTTCTCCTTTGCTTGGAGAGCCTGGCCCTTCTACAGGTGCTTTCCTAAGCTTTGCTGCTGCCTGAAGAATTTCCTGCTGCCACCAGTGTTGCTTTTTGCATTTTGCAGTTCCCAATTTCTTTCTCAGCCAAAGTGGTGGGTTTGTAACAAAACAAAGCCATAGCTGGGCTTTGTGCATCAATTTTCTCATGGAGCAAGGCAATGTGCCGAGAGATCCCCTACATACAAGCACACTGCTGGCGGGCAAGGAGGTGGAGAGGGGACACGAGCTGTGGAATAGCTCCAGAACAGTGTGAGGAAACAGGTTGCTACGTTCTTGTGTACCATCTTCTCCTTTTTTTGATATGTCTATTTAGACATGTCAGAAAATGTCGTCCTAGACAAATTTTTAGAAAAACCACATTCAAGGGTATAGTGTTTAAAGCACTGATCTGCAGAGTGGTGGGCCCACATTTAATGAATCATGCATTCAACATGAATCACGTTACGAAGAAAATATTTTTTTTTATTCAAGACATGTTTAATTTATACAAAATGGAACAGCTGCAATAGAAGAGTTTGCAAGAAAGTGAGAGCTATACCAAAGCTATAATCCAGCAGTGAGGGATCTTACCGTGGTTTCTGATAAGGTTGCTGTACTTTTTTTGTGCAAAACATTTTTCAAGGTTTAGTTCTAGTGCAGAGGAAAAGCAAATGCAGTAACCTCACCGACTCTCCTGAAATCGAGTGCTTGTTTTCTGGCCAGTACCAATTATTATGCTGCTCACACATTCTGCAGGGAAATACCCAGCAGGCTCCCATCCCACTGAGGCAGCCAAGGAAACAAAAGTTGATACACAAGTATGCTCTGCAAGCACAGGAGTGTGTAAGTTGCAAAAATTCTCCCAAAAGAACTACAGGGGGTAGATGTGCCACTTGGAAAGGATCCATGTGATGGTTCAAAGAATCAAAAAACAAGAAACTTGAAAACCAAGATCTTTCCTGCCTGTCAGCTAGGTAAAACATGCTTTTGTATACACACATACAAATATTTGTCCAGGATTTGATGCTGTGGCTTTTACGCTTATGGGCTATTCTTACTGTCCTTAACTTCTTGCATGATATATGACATATACTCTGCTTGTCATCATTCCTTTTTCATATTATTCCAGCAGCTCTGTTTTCATTTAACCCCATGTTAATGGGCAGTTGTGACAGAATATTCAGGGTGAAAGCTCAGAGCATTCATTCTGCTTTGTGGAAATACCAAAGCTGGATTTTCTGGCATCTTTCATTAAAACAAAAGAAAAGTAATAATAAAGCACGACACAGGCCAGCACATCCTGCAGCTGAGATTTCAGATTGCAACATTTTGACTGAATACTTATTTCTGCTCATTTGCTTCTTTGCTTGCTGCTCTTCAAAATGGCATAGTGTGACCTAGGAGCTTTTCCACACCTGTACCCTGACTTAGCATATCATACAGAATACCTGCCATTTTCTTAGCACTGCTCTCTTGACTTCACCTCTTGCAAATGTGAAAAAGAGCCCTCCTGCAGACTGGTGATCCAGTGTTTGCCAGATTCTTGACGTATCATCCTAGTTTATGCTTGCAATACCTGACATTCCTTGTTAATTATCTATCCAAGCACTCATTAGCACCTGATATCAGACTGTATCAGGTGTAATCACTAAGAGATGCCCAGGCAAACACAGTTACTGGATTAAAAAATACTATTTCTTTGTTAATTATTGTAACTAATGTTATAACTTGAGTTACTTTAGACATAAAGTTCTGGAGCGTCCCCTCTGTCTGCACTTTGGGAACTTAGCACACTTACTGCCTACGTAGTGCAGAGATATTCCTAGACAAATAGTCACAAGTAAAAGACTAGTTACTTTACTTCACTGCCTGCTGCTGAAAGGAAATACGTATTATAATTTCCTCCTTCATTTTCCTTCTATAAAACATCCAACATCATAATTTTCCACTCACATATTCAGCTAAAAATACGAAGTAACTCATCTGACCTGAGATCAGGTTCACCTTTGCTGCGGCTGCAGGAAAGAGAGGAGAAGGTAGGTGAAGCGGGGCTGCCCAGGCAGGGTGGATACTCTGGCATGGTGTGAGGTTATGTATGTGCCACGCTCCCAGGCTCCAGTTTCCTGGGCCCCTCTCCCTGCCAGCCTGCACTTGGAACTGCGCTGCTGCAGTAAGGCAACGGAGGTCTCCTCTGAGCTTGCCTTCATAATTTGCAGGAAATCAGATGCCTGCAGATTATAAACAAAATCTGGCAGATTATATCCTTCAGCTCTTAAATAAAATGGCAAGTAAATTTAGACTGGGCAGAAGCTGGAATTAGGAAAAACCTGAAAATCAGAAAAACACTTGTGAAGTGCTTGAGCCACCCTAACATTTGGCTAAATTAAGATACTGTGCCTCCCCATACTGAGCTATTTTAAACCAAACTTCTTGGCTCTGCTAAAAGCACCCTTCTTCCACTTTACACTCTCTATTGTTGAAGCAGAATACATCAGAATTATTTCTAGCTAATCCATTGAAAAGAAAACTGTCAAAAGAGTTAGCTTTCTTTGAACAATAAGTATTATGCAACTTCTTGAAGCTTCAGTTCAAGTTTCACTACATTTAAGACTGCTGATTGGAAACACAGTCATGTCAGCTGAATATCACATCGAGGCCAATATGACAAAAATAAACACCAGCAGTATAAAAAGGGCAGAGAGGTGAACCAGTTGTCCTTGCTTTATTCTCATAACTTCTTACTCCAGAGCACTTGAGAGTTTGCATTTAGAAGTAGACAGAGCACATATGAGCAGATATAGATGTGTGTATGCACATACATGCTGAAAAAATGAATTACTCTGAATTAGAGTTTGGCTTTTGTCAGATATGACTGGAACACACACAACAGGAAAAAAAAAAGGTAGGTTAGCAGAAGGGGAGATGATATTTATTTCAATATAGGAGTGAAGAGTGTGACATAACTGAGTTCTTAAGTGGTCCACAATATGGGCAAAGACAGGAAATACCACTTTAGTATCAGTAGCTTCCACAGGTCTGTCTGCAGAAATGCAGAGCACCTTGTAATGCTCCTGTATGTGATGCTTTAATTTGTTATAAGTAGTTGGATATTAACAGATCTACACAGGACTGTGGCATCCAGCTGGATTCAAAATGAAGTGATATACATAATGTTTTCTTATGAAACATTTTTGCCCTTGAATTCAGGTCTGGAGGAAGCTGTTTTTGCAGTACTGCTAGTACAAGTATGAATGATTGAAACATTTTGAATCTATATTTGAAGCACCCTGCT
Organism: Haliaeetus leucocephalus; assembly: GCF_000737465.1. Taxonomy (NCBI): domain Eukaryota; kingdom Metazoa; phylum Chordata; class Aves; order Accipitriformes; family Accipitridae; genus Haliaeetus; species Haliaeetus leucocephalus. The sequence continues at coordinate 1,831,736 of NW_010972981.1, read as the reverse complement.
GAACATTACCAGGCCTCTGTGAGTTTACAGAGAAGGGCAGATGTCTTTTGGACATTATGATTTCTCCAAATTTGGCACAGCTGTTACATGAGACATTGCCAATCAGAGCATTTACCCCAAGTGTTCAAGACAGAGCACAGGCATACCTAGCCGATTCTCACCATGTAAGTGTAAAATATATGTGTAAATAGCACTATTCAAACACTTTGTAGATGTAGAAATAAAAAGAGAGAGAGATAAGGGATTCTCTTGCTCAAAACTTTTTGTTCATATCTCTCCCTTCCTCTGGGAGTAACAAATGACCTTATTGTTTCTCGCTTTGCTGACACTTCTGCCTCTCTGCTTCAAAGATGCCAGTCACGCTGTTCTTTCACACAGATTAAAACCATTACATTAAACTCAGAACAAATGATCCACATTCAGCTTGAAATTTGCTGCCTTGAAGATCGCAGGAAGCCTATGTATCTAAAAGTTTGCCTTCTTTTTTTCCCAGCTATATTAGTTGGTTAGCTAAAAATCTTTACTGATCTTTCCAAGCTTTTCCAGCAAGTTTGAGACACTTTATTCAAAAGATATTGGAAAAAAAATTGCTCTCTTTGGTACCGAGTTGAAGTAATGGGAAAAGAGGCAAGAACACTGCAAGAGATTTCTGAGTGTGTTGTTCCTGATACAAGGTTACGCAGCAAATAACCTCAAATTATTTGAATCCTATCTATCCTATTCTGTATTTTACTTTTTTTTTTCAAAACAGAATTATTTAGCACTTCCTACAGTGTGTTTGGTATTATATGTAACAGCCAGCACTGACTGTGCTGCTGGAATGGATTGCATCCAGAGGCTGGAAAGCTTTCATAGGCTGGAAAGCAAAAGTTGGCCAGCTGGGATGCTTGGCTTGTGGATGGAAGTTGCCTGAGAGGCATATGGCTTGTTAATGGTATTAAGCTATTCTCTGAATTCCGCACATACTATAATATGCTGGTCAGTGGGTAGGACAACACTACACCAAACAATGGCTTGGACACCTATCTGGGAGCCTCATATGCACTACCTCTACAGCCTGTGGTCCAAAATGTGTCATGATGTGATCTGCTGTGCACAAATAGAAGACCGATCAAAATTGCTTGGGTTTAGTTATCTGAGCTGTGTCCGTGTTACAAACAAATACGTCTCATTATTCTGGCAGCTGCTGTTAAAGAGAGCATCAAACAAGCAATAAAAATGAGGAGGATGTTGAAGGAACTAATCAAAGGACGTTTCAGCATAGGTAAGGAAAACTTGGCAGGTTCTCGTCTGAATTTGATATGCCATAAATCACATCATGGTGATCAACCATCACATCAAGGTGGAAAACCTGTGCGTCATGGTTTAACCCCAGCCAGCAACTAAGCACCACACGGTTGCCCGCTCACTTCCCCCCTACCAGTGGGATGGGGGGGAAAATGGGAAGGAAGAAGGTAAAACTTGTGAATTGAGATAAGAACAGTTTAATAGAACAGAAAGGAAGAAAATAATAATTATAATAATAACAATAAGAAAATGACAATAATAATAAAAAGATTGGAATGTACAAATGATGCATGATGCAATTGCTCACCACCCGCCAACCAATGCCCAGTTAGTTCCCAAGCAGAGATCCCTCCCAGGCCCACTCCTCCCAGTTTATATACTTGGCATGGCATCACATGGTATGGAATATCCCTTTGGCCAGTTTGGGCCAGCTGCCCTGGCTGTGTCCCCTCCCAACTTCTTGTGCCCCTCCAGCCTTCTCGCTGGCTGTGTATAAGAAGCTAAAAAGTCCTTGACTTAGTATAAACATTATGTAGCAACAACTGAAAACATCAGTGTGTTATCCACATTCTTCTCATACTGAATCCAAGACATAACACTGTATCAGCTACTAGAAAGAAAAATTAACCCTACCACAGCCGAAACCAGGACACTGTGGAAATTTCTAGACCTGGTATTCCTGACTATTGGCTATCCAGTGGCCAAGAAACAGCTAGCTGAGGAACAGCTGTATGGATGATGAAGCAATCCATATTATGTGGTAAAATACTGTATGCAAGTATGTAAGCCAGAATCTCACTGTATGATAGTTTCAGGTAAGTTTGGCCCAAGTACTGGACCACTTATGAAAAGGAGTTTTATTTTTCCACTGTCTTGCCTATTGTTTCTTGTACCAAGTGAGCAATCTAAGCTCTCTCCCATCTGAATTCATATTTGCCCTTCCCAAAACACGATAATCAGACACTTAGTTTCAAAGGCCAAATGCTAGGATTGCTTTTACGAACTGTAAAAACAGAAGCTGTGTGGGAGATGTATGACAGGCATAGTTTCACTTCTATTTCTGAAATACGTGAATAGGAAGTATTAGTCTCAGTTTAATTCTGGAGAATAAGGATAAGAGGAAATGGCAATGGATTTCTTCTATTCCAGAAAACAAAATGAAGGGTGAGGCTTTCTAGTAGCAGTAGAGTAATTCTTTATACCAAAAGTAGTTGGTATCTAGATAGAAGGTTTTAATATGCAGGTTTGCCCGTCCCAGAAGTAGGGTGAAATTGCAGTTAGAAATTAGTTGAAGCCAAATTTATAGCCAGCTAAGGCAGAGGATATGGATTCAGTTGATTAACTTAGTACACTAAAGCAAATCTGAACAAAAAGCCTAGAAAAGAAACAAACAGGAGCTTGTTCCAGCTGCCTCCTCTGTCTGAAGATATAGGTCCTCTTTGTGCTGCTGGTGCAGATCTGAAGAAAAGAAAACAAACAGGATGTTCACAGCACAGAGCTGAGTTAGGATTCTTTTAAATATCAGTGGTTTGTTGCCAAGGATGAAGTCTGCAGTCCAAGTGCTAAGCTCTAAGTTTCTTTATAAGAGCTTGCCACCAGATTCCTTTTGGCTGTCATGATTTTATAAACAGGATATCTGTGCAAAACCCTGGGAACACTCCTTTCTACCTTAATACATGAGCCTCCTTGTCTCTCCACATACAATTACTGTCTCTGGCCTTATGCTTGAGATTGTATAGAGCTCTTCTAGACAGCAGTGGTCCTAGAGGTCTATATTTTTATGGCACTTGATACAACAGTATACAGATCCATTTCTAAGTCTCCCTGACATTGCAGTAATGCAAGTAATAAATACCACTACTAATAGGTTGCATCTGGCTTCCTTTCTGCTTATGTTTGTAAGCCATCTATGCCATCTAGTGGGTATTTTTTTACTTACAAGTTTTCTTCAAACATCAGGGTGTCAACAAGCCAAAGTCCAAATTTTGACTCGGCAGGAACACAGTTCAAGTCTGGAGAGGAGTCAAGGGGCGCTACCACTACCCAAGAGGCCCCAAGTACATTACAGCACCTTCTGTACAGAGGCCATCCCTCTGCTGACCTGACACAGCCCTCTCCTTTGGTATGCCAATGTAACAGGAGTTGCGGTGACAAAAAAGTCACTTGCACAACTCTAATGTTTCTGGGCTTGGGACGATATTCTCCAGAGGCTGAGAAGGCAGCTATCAGTCTTGTAACAGAAAATAGCCATTGTGAAAGGGGAGGCAACTAGGCCTGCATGCCTAGTCTCACTATTTATTATGAAAGCATGAACACTGAGTGTACGCTGAGCACACTCTGCAAATGAAACTTTTTCCTAACAGATACACGCTCTTAACAGTGATACCACTACTGACCAAACTGTTCCCATGTCAGTTAATGGACCATCAGGGAGCGGGGATCCATCCACAGAGAAAACAGATCTAGAAGATAATCATCAAATAATTTATATGCATCTGCTTAAGGCTCTTTCTGAAAGAGCAGCTAATTTCAATGGAGATGTTCTTTATTGCAGAGAAGTAAGTGATTTGGGAAGAAGTGTAAGTATTCATTGGCTTGAAGTATTTTAGCTACTTAAATTTCAGGGAGTGGCAATGATAGTTAGCATTCAGATTGGGAAGCTCTGTCTTGATTAGGGTTAGCATAGATACGAAGTCAATATCAAGCCTATTACATTGCCATGCATACAGGAGGGAATAGAAGGCTCAGGAGGGAAAGAAGCAAGGAAACTTTTCCTAAGGGTGATGATAACAGCTGAGTTGCTTAGTAGTTGCCCCAGGAGAGCATGAGATTGGTGCTTAGAATACACTAGTGATTATATTAATTTAAGTACCAACATGGATGGAAAGGAAGGGGTGGCTGCTCCCCTGCTTACATACTGCAAGTGCTATGTGGTAATACTGGAGAACTGGTATGCTCATCCCTTAGGTGAAAGGAAAAAGACATTAATGGTTTCCAAAAGCTTTCTCATCCAGGTTTCCTCAGCTGAGGAATGTACCCACATCACAAAACTTTCAGGGAAATGGTTTAAAACCTGGGAGAAGAGAAAAATCTTCCATTAAGAGTTCACAATATTATATTTTTTAAAGCCCTACAAAGTGCTTTTTCCTCCAATTTCTTAATATTGTCACCACGTTCACAGCTGCGATTTCACATGGGACAACCGTATTTTCCTTTGACACATGAACAAAAGCCTTACCATTCACTGGCAGAACAACGAAACCCTATTTTAATCCACTGTGCAAGTGGTACCTAGTAACAAACAAATGCCTTAACAGGACTGGAAGCCTGTTCTGTTATCTACTACCTAGAAGGAATCTAGAGCTATCAGTGGTATCTAAAATGTTGTTGCATGACAAGATGAGTAAAAGCTTTCAGTGACCGGCAGGAAAAGGCAACACTCACTTTCTCTGTAAGGGTGTATTAAAAGCTGAACACATGCTACAGAAAGTGATATACACCTCCTTTTCTGTACTGCGTGAAGCACTACTGCCACACAACCAGAGGCAGAGAAGCAGGAGTTGCACCTCACTGCTGCCATAATCAGGGACAACAAATCAGGTTTTTCACAGCGGAAGTTCTCATTGGAGTATTACATAAGTATTAACATACAAAAGATTTGCAGATGCTTGAATTAGGGCAGAAAGGACAGTAGGAGATAGGATGTGGCAAAATGTATGGATTATGCATAAAAATAATGTAACTAGAGAACAACTTTTATGCATCTACTGCAACTTTCCAAACTGTGAGGAAGTTTTCATATTCAGATGTTCAAGTATCTTATGTGCACCCATACATGCAACAGCATATAGATTATGAAATTTAGCCACAATTGAAAACAGTCATCTTTACTGTAAATTAACTGAAATACATCACAAATTAATTTAATCCTCTTTACATAATAAAGAAAAATATGGATAGGAAGGGAAACTATTAAAACCTACTTTGGGAGTGATGCTTGCTCATTAAGAAAGTTGTATCTTGGATGTAATCTGCATTCTCTGCAGATAACCTACTGGCCCAAGGCAAATACATTAAAATATAGAAATTGGGTTTGCACACAAAATGGAAGATTAAAAAAACTTCCTCAAAATTTGGAACTTAAAGTTCCAGTAGCTGGAGAAATGTCCTCTAGATCTGTTGCCATGTAACCTACAATTTCATTATTCAAGTAATAATGTTAATGAAAGCAATTTCAAATTTATAATAGATTTTGCATCAGAACACTGATATTTACAAACTTCATTCATAATATCAGTGATATTGTGTGATTGTGTGATCGATGACAGCTGATTTATCACCTCATGTTGAATAGCAGGTGCTCACAGGCAATTGTGCACAATTTGTAGATAGAAACTGCTTACTCAACATAGAGTAATAAATTCAAGAATACTGTATATTGCGTATGGGTGATACATAATAGATGATGGAGGTGGATCTGTTGAACTGTTGACTTCTGCATTATTTACTTGTTTGTAATGACACTGAGATGAATTGAACTTCTTTTACTTACGATGAAAGGGTACACTTAGAATCATCAGGATAATCCAGGCAGAGTAAGAACATTACAGACCTGTGAAGACATCATTTTATTTAGCGTCTTTCAGGCAGAAAACTGAGGAAAACAAATGAAAATCCAAAACAAACTCAACAGTATTATCATGTTTAAAGCTTCCCTTCAATTATATTTATGTTACAATCTACTGTGAATAACTAGACCTGTGAATACTACTGTGAGTAACTAGTAATTCTGAAGACATTCAATGGTGTTTTTAACCATTGTTTATATTTTCAATCCAAATAAATAATTAACAGTGAAGTGGAATACATGAGGCCATCTTCTGTGTCTGACATTGGGTAAGTACAATATTCCACTTAATTATACAATTATACAATACAGTGTAGTGTTTTGCTCAATTCATGGCCAAAAAATGGTAAGTCTGAAAAATGTGACATCACCCCTCCAATATATCAGTCTCTTACTGAAGACACAGCATTAATGGCACTTAAGTACTGGAAGGTAAGAAAGCATTTAAAATAGATGAGGTGCTTCTGCAAATACACCACATTAATGAAGGATTTTCACTTACTTGTAATTGTCAGTGCAGGTGACATCATAACCAAGGGTTTTTAGCCTGTTTTCTAATATTTTTACAGTGTGAGTTCCACAGGACTCTCTGTGAGAAAGGATTTTAGTATTATTGCAAGTCTTTTATCACCTAATTTCATTTCACTGAACTTGATGGAATTAGTAAAGTAAATCCCCATTACTTTGCCTCTTCTATATTCCTTAACACCTACAGAAAACTGGTGTACATTGCTATTTATAATGCTTCATTTGCTTACAGTTTAACATTTTATACTCAGTTTGCAGAGACTGGAAGATTGGCTTCAGCCAGTGAAGCATTTGCAGATTCTATTAACTAATATTCCTGCTTTTAATATTTCACTAGACAAACAGAAAAGGAGATAAATAATTTTATAAAAAAATAACTGTTTCATTTGTAATATTCTTTGGCAGCTATTTAGGTGGTGCTAAAGTTGATGCTAGCTGTCTTTACAGAATAAGATGGTTATGATAAATTAGAATTATTCTTGCTAGAAGCTTGGCCTCTCTCTCGAATACAGAACAATAGAAAAACACAAGGAGAGAGAAAAAAACAGAAACAATCCTACGTGCAGCTTCTGTGTCTAGCATTGATTTTTAAATTTGTGGTCCATTAGCAAAAGAAAGTTTAGCATAGTACAGAACCTACTGAGACCTCTAAAAGTTGCACCAACATCAAGTATTAAGATCAGCGCTACCTACATTGGTCAGTAAATACTCATGACTAAAGAAATCATATGGGGACCAACAAAATCATTGTAAAAAGCAATCAATAAAAATACACAGATATTCCCATGCATGTTTGTTTGTTTGTTTGTTTTTATTAAATTAACAGCAAAATTAGACCTTTTCAAAGCCTGCATTTTATTATTTGATTGATTTTAAGTATTGCGAGAAAATGAGCCCCCTGGTGGTATTTCTCTGCTTCTACTAAATTTCAGACAGTTAAGATAGGTGAAAATGAAAAGAATGCATACACAGCAAGGTGAAAGTAATATTTCAGGCCAGCATTTAATCTGAAATTCACATTGGCTCTTTTCTTAGTAAAACTGTATGTGCTATATCTTCACTCAAGGTCCGAGATCCACACACACATCTAACCAAGAGTGGACTCTAGACCTAATATTAGAATTCATTTGTATTTTGTCTAATTCTGGTATTTCTATACTTTTGGGGAATGGCAGGGTGTGCCTTCTGTGTTAGTGAAATAATCTAAAATATTTTTAGTTTAATTGCTTTCCAAATATAATCAAACAGAAAGCTAAGGTGAAATTCTAAAGACAGGTCCAAAAAGGAGAAATTAATTTTTTTGGAAGATGTAACTTACATATCTGGTCCTTCAATATCATCCACAACCCAGATGACAATTTTTGAGATTTTGTCTTTCTGGAGATTAGGTATTTCATAATCTGCAAAAAAACTGATGCAAGAAACAGATTTTTAGAACTATAGAGAACATTTGAAATAAATAATCTTTTTTTCCCTTTGCATTAATGAAGGCTCTGATCCTGTTGCAGGATATGGGCTTGCTTGATTTTACATTTATATCTTCTGATTACAATCAGATGTAACACAGAGTAGAAGAAAATCTGATTCACATTCTGGATGTCCTCAAAGGTCAAAGACATTTAATCAGAAGTTTTGTTTTCATATTCTTCACCTTAGAGGGGCTCAGCTGAAAAAAGTTACAATTTAGAGGTGAACCAGAATGAAGTACACTTTAAAAAATGAAAAAACACAAAAAAAGCATTTGATACTTAGAAAAAAAAGAAAAAGGTCATTCTTGTAGTTATTGCTTTTAGACACAATACATTTTTTCTTTAAATAAAAAAATAACAATAGCCACAAAACAAATGTATTTTTAGGTACAAAATCACAGCAACAGTAACATGAAGTCTCTGTCTAGGATATATAAGACCACCAAGGAGAAACTTCTAGACATGTCCATCCCTAGCCTACGAAATCTTCCACTTTATTGCTTTGTGTAAATTGACTTTGATAGATATTTAAATAGCATATAAACCAAGATAATAAAATGGCAACTAAATCATAGACTCACAGAATCATAGAATGGTTAGGGTTGGAAGGAACCTTAAAGATCATCTAGTCCAACTCCCTTGTCATGGGCAGGAACACCTTCCACTAGACCAGGTTGCTCAAAGCCCCATCTAACCTGGCCTTGAACACTTTCACGGATGGGGCATCCACAACTTCTCTGGTCAACCTGTTCCAGTGCTTCACCACCCTCACAGTAAAGAATTTCTTCCTAATATCTAACCTAAAAATACCAAATCCAAAGGATTATTTTAATGTCTGTAAATTGAATTTTTTGTGAGATGCAGGCATTTCAAAGCCACAGATTTCTAACCCTTCCAGCAAGATATGCTGTAATGATCTCCAACCTTTTAATTGATTTTTTTTTTTTCCCCTCAGAAAGCTTATAAGGGCTGTATCCGTGCTGAATGGTTGATCTAAGCCTGAGCCTAAGTGTGTGCTATAATTTGCTTATCATGGGTCTTCTTAAATGTCTACATCTGGGTTGCAGTGTCTCTTAGCCACTTTAAATGCTCTGAGACCCCCCAGACTAGACGGTACTGTTAGTTGTTGCCTTCTGGATGAGACCACCAGTGGCAATGTGACCACTGCTTTGTTGTCCTGGTGCCTGCAAGCAAAATATTGGTGCTCTGGTGTGGTAGCACATGACGTGTGGTGGTTTTCAGTGTCTGTGGGCAGCCAGCTGAGACCTGTTCATGAAGTTTGCAAGTTCATTTAAACTTCTGGAGGGGTGGATACTGGCCCTTGCCCTCTCTAGTCAAGTCTAGTACAGCAGTGGCTAAGCAGGGACCAGCCGCAGCAACAGCAGGTTTGCCTGTCTGTCCCAGGTGTCCAAGCCTGTCTTTAGCACATAGTGAAAATATAACAAAAAAATAAAGATTCCAAATATTTTAACTCATTTGCTCATTCATGCATATGTTATTGCCAGCAAAAATGCAGCTTCCTCCAAAATATAAAGCAATCTTTAACTAGAGGAGTCAGAAACTGTGGAGGAACAATGTACAATTGACTTCAGTAAACCAATTTTTGAACTGACTAATATTATTAAAGAAGTATGCCAACTACATTCATACTGTGTGAATGAGTGAAGTTATTTTGCAGTGAAGTGAGAAATAAATTTTAACTGAAATGGTAACAGGTGACAATGATGATTTATGTGTACAAACTGTAAAGCAGGATAAACTTTGGAAGTGGCTTTTGAAATGCATGAAAACAGATCAGAGAGGTGTTTAGGAAGACAGGTAGATCTTTCAGATTACCTTCTGCTATTAATTATTAAACTCTAAGCCTCTTTCAAACAAGATCTCTTAAATGAATTCAGTCATAAATGGACCAGAAGATACACAGCAGAGAAAACAGATGGAGTAACTGGCTTTGTTTTTTTCTTGGCAGGCTGTGTTCCAGTGGTGGAGATTTCACTGGTCACGATACCTCCAAACAGGCAACCCAGGGAAGTGGTGGAATTAATTTACATGCAAGAGGTTTCTGAAATAAGGAACCTGTAAATTAAGGGAACTAAGGAATCTTTTTCTGAAATAAGGAATCTATAGTGGATTCTGGGCATTGACCTGCTGCCACATATTATCATCTGTGGAAGACTTGATCCCAGCTGACCACCTGACCAACCCAAGGAGACCATATAAGTCTTCCTGATTAGCTGAAAGCTGTGTACAGAGATGGACCTTTTTGGGGTGGAGGTAAGTAGGTAGTAGGTGTTTTGGAACAGATGGTTCTTGTTTCTCTCCTGTCCGGAGATAAAATTAACTTTTTAGTCCTCAGTAAGCACACAGGAGGATGATCTGTTCTATGGGTTTTTAAAGGATGTTTTTTTGATCTGTCTTGGACAGGACAGTTGCTGAGGTAAGGAAAGATGTATTTTTCATTACAGGTAGGCAGTCACTGCAGCCACATATTCAGTAGAAGTTCTTAAGGGTGTACTTTTAGAATAAATTTTAAATATAAGCTTAGATGAACTTCTGCATAGTGGTACACTTGTAAATCTGGGAAAATACATCTGTCCTTAATATACGAGGGAATAAGGAGAAGAGGAAGCTAATCCTTGCTATTATCCTTCTCAACGAGCTTTTTTGCTTTCTGAAACCATAATGGCTCTCAAACTACCTCCTCTCTTGGTCACAGAGAAATAGCAGGACAAAGCACTTTCCCTATAGAACTTACCAAGTTTGTTCCTAGGCCTGACAGAGGCTACAGTCCTTGTAACAATGTTCTCTCCTTAGAGATGTCCCTGAATAGAAATTTTGTAATGCTCATCTTTTTGAAGACATACACATTTTGCCACAGATGTTGGCTGACTTGAAGGCTTCTTTCAAAGAGCATTTATCCTGCTTGCCTAGCAGTTTGTAAAATGCAGGAGTCAAAAGGATTGTTTCCATCCATTTCATGTTAATTCCTACAGCTGGGGACAATTAACAGTTGTCCCCACAACTCAGCAGAGTTTGATGCAACAGGCTCTTCCAGCTACACTTCCCATGCTTTGTGCAGCAGAAGACCCAAACAACTGGTTGACCCTTTTTTTGCAGGCATCAGACCTTGTACACATAAATAAGTCAGTTTTCTTACCCTGGGGCTGGATAAGCTCCTCCGACTGCAGAACCATTCAACAAGACATGTATCACCCCAGAACTGTGCTGTGCATACTGCAATACATAACAATTTTTTTCAGAACTCATCTTACAGATTTGTCATATGACTTGGTATTGTATTGCAAGCAACTAAGACCAAGAAAAGAGTTTTACCAAGAAGAATATCAGAACTGTGACAATAATACCATCCTAGCACCCTAGTAGGTCACTGCAGTAGAGAGGACAAGAACTGAATAGCCAGTGCATTAATTCAATGCATCTTCTCAAACTATTTTCTCACACACATAAATAGTTTCTTCAGCATAGGAAGAAAGCATTTTGGCACTCTATGTTGGGTTTCATCTGTGAATAAAGGGTTTCCACTAAGGCTGCCAAATGTCACTTAGGACCTACATTCAGTAGACAACTAGTGTGCTTATTGTGCTTAGTATATGCTTAATATATATTAACAAAGCTAATGCAGAATTTCAACACATTATCTAGCTAAGGTGAAAGTTAGGTTCCTCTTGCTAAAACACTGTACCCAGTCTAAAAGAGTGTATTTGTATCAGGGGAAATAATCTAGCACAGTTACAGACTTAAATCTGGTTTGATCCAGCAATGTTTTCCTGAACCACTCAGGACATGCTCACTAATGTACGAAGTCAGCGCTAATGCACTATTTACAGTGATTGAGGCCATCCTCCAGAAAGAGTCCACCGCGTTGTTTTCACATTCCTCCATGGTAGGGCAGGATTCATAGTCCAGTCCTGTAGGAAGGCATGTGATTTTTTCTATTAGAGAGATGATAACAACCATAAAAAGTGATCTTAGAAAGCAATTAAATATATTTGCGCATTACTCACTGAGCATACAAGATGGTCTGACATAACACTGAAAGCTGATAAGTTTTCTTTTTTTCTATCATTTTCCATCCTTTGCAGTTTACACAAACAGTGACGTTCTGTGGATTCAATAATTCGGCTGAAACAGCTCTAACTCTATACCTGGGATGCAGAGAGCTCCACATTCAGAGGACTGAGAAGGAGGTTTATCTCCTGTGCAGCACTGTTTAGATTTCACTGTGTGCTTTCCTGACTGCAATGTTAAATATTCACACAAAACAGGAGAGAATAAGACAATGAAGCTATCCCTGATTTTTCATGGGATAAGAGCAAAATTAGCTCCTCCAGAACACAGCAGTTGGTCTCCATTATAGTTTTACAGACAGATGTTTAATATAGCATTCATCGTCTTACCAGCACTGTTTGCCTGCCCACACCAGTTTAGAAAATCTCCAAAGAAGCCAAACAGAGTATCACCCAGAGACATGTAGCGACGGCCTCTGTCAGCAAAGCTCTTGACTAGCAGCTGATTATTTTCCCAGAAGAGAGACTACATGAAAAAAGGAAAAAAATAATAGTGAAGAAATGAACTATCACTTGGGCATGGACACAATGAGATTATGGGGTGTTGAAAACAGTTTTAAACACTTTTTAGTATTCCTTTCAAAATCAGGCTAATAACCAGAAATATTAGCTATCTCTTCAGAATAACAAAGTTTTTTTTTACAGTGGTGTAAGTTCTGATCACTATAGGCTTTAGGGGCATTCATACCATGATGGGAATCAATAGACCTATATTAAATATAGTTAGGCCTAGCTTTGCTTTCCTCAGCAGACAGATTTAGGAAAAGGGAGAAGAAAGGGAAGACAGATATTTATAAGCTAGATATATCTTATCAGAATTCTCTCCCACTGCTATGTTGACTTATGGTGTGAAAAAATCATACATCTAGCTGTTATTTCTGTGCTTGCAAAAGTCTTTGATGAATTAAGCTGTGTTGACAGGAGTATTTGTTGGTTTAGCTTGTATCATTTACAGATAAGGAATAACTGTGCTAGAGGAAAAACTGCTTCAAAGCACAACCTTTTAGATAAGGCCAAAGCACACATTCTGATGGGGTATGATGGCATGAAGAGCCGTGTTTTGCACCTGCACAGTTCTCTGCAATTGCCAGCACATCAAACCCTTACTGTTTTCTACCACATAATGGCATCCTATCTCATTTCTGCTTATGCTTGTTTAACATGTCAATCTCTAATATGTCATTGCCCTGTGACTTGGCTGTGGAAGCAAAAGACAATAGCAGGCACAGTCTTTGCAGGCAGAGCACTAACTTGAGGAAAAGTAGAAGTCGAAGTTTAGGGACTATGACAGAGCTCCTGGCACAGCAGAAAAAATGGGGGACCTTTGTAGTATGAAAATAGAAAAGTTGCTGAGAAGTTATTGCATAAAACAAATCCAGCCAAACACATGGAAAAATGCCATCAAGCCTGTGCCTAGTTAGTAAACTACAGACAGGCCAAAAAGAATGAATCATGAGTCAGCCACAGAACGACACTTGGTCAATTTTGACCTGTGTCTTGGAAAATCTGCTGGATGCCACAGGACTGTTAACATAACATTAATAATCATTACCTTGTTAGGTGGAATTGTGTGCAATGACAGGTTGATAACTAATTCATAGTCCTTAGGTAGAATGCTGCAAGGATCCTTGTTAATAAATGCATTTTTAAACGCTTCCCATATCTCTGAACAATTCTTCTCACTGTAATCATTGAAACAAGCAAATAGCAAAATTGTTTTTTCAAAGCACAGCAAGAAAGTAATTTGTTCCCAACTTCTTCAAATTCCCAAATTAAAACCCCTACAAGGTTAAGATAGAAAACTGAAGTCAGGGTGGTAGAGAACTTGCAACCCAGGAAGAGCATATACATCTTGTCTTTTCCTGACTCCTAACAGCAGCAGATTAGGAAGAAGTAACAATGAAAATATTAGGATTTACAGTGTGGAATTAGAAATACATAGTAATTCAACAGAAATCTTAGAAGGAATAGTATACAGAGCAAGCTTGCTATCCAGCATTGTAGAAATACTAATGAAAATAATGTTCTTTGACATTTTCCATATTCAAAAAGCCACTTCAGTTAAAGCATAGCTAAATGTGCAAAGCTGCTGGAATGTAAAATTACCTTTAAAATGTCAGATTCAAGTGCAGGAGGAGTTACTAAAATGTTTCAATGGTAGAGTAATGGTTTTGACAAAAAGATGCCTTCTGTGTATATAGGCCCTAGGATTATGCAGCTTTACCTTGCTGGAACGAGTACAGTGACCATGTGGGACACGTACTGTTACTGTGCAGTAGCTACAAGAATACTGTTAGGATTCAACACTTAAACTGCTTGTGAAGGGAGGCCTGAAATAAGATGCTAGGCTGTGTACTTTGACAGTTCCCTTCTGCCAGCTCTGCCTTGGAGACAATAATCTCCCGCAGAAGGACAGGACAGGCCATCTAGGGATGAAAGTGTCTTATCTCTCTGGACTTGCAGGATCTCCTCTGTCACAGCTCTAAGCCTGCCTGGGGTAATTAAAAAGCAAATTGCTACTTTCATCACTTTCCCACAGTACCTTCCCCACACACGCTGTGACAACGTCTATGCCGGCAACATTCTTGTCGTGGTTTAACCCCAGCCAGCAACTAAGCACCATGCAGCTGCTCACTCACTTCCCCCCTCCACCCAGTGGGATGGGGGGGAGAATGGAAAGAGAAAAGGTAAAACTCGTGGGCTGAGATAAGAACAGTTTAATAGAACAGAAAGGAAGAAAATAATAGTAACAATAATGACAATAATAATAAAAGGATTGGAATATAGAAAACAAGTGATGCACAATGCAATTGCTCACCACTCGCTGACCGATGCCCAGTTAGTTCCCAAGTAGCAATCCACACCTCCCTTGGCCAACTCCCCCCAGTTTATATACTAGACGTGACGTCGCATGGTATGGAATACCCTGTTGGCCAGTTTGGGTCAGCTGCCCTGGCTGTGTCCCCTCCCGACTTCTTGTGCTCCTCCAGCCTTCTTGCTGGCTGGGCAGGAGAAGCTGTAAAATCCTTGACTTAGTATAAACACTATTTGGCAACAACTGAAAACATCAGTGTGTTATCAACATTCTTCTCATACTGAACTCAAACCATAACACTATACCAGCTACTAGAAAGAAAACTCACTCTATCCCAGCCGAAACCAGGACAACTCTGCAGAACAGAATAATGTATTTTATGTGCACACAGCATTCCTAACACGAACAGCTGTAACTGCAAAGCTGTAGCTTGAACAACAGTAGTCCCAATAAGTAAACCACACTTTGCCATTAGAGTGTTTTGCTCATTTAATGCCATCCACAGACAGCAGCGTTTCTGCTGGCACTTCTTGTGAGATTCTTTAAGGAGCTCCTTTGTGATGCTGAATGTCACAGATACTTTAAAGTTAAAGTATCCCTTGTGATGAGCTATGTAGCTCCCATGCAGGAAACAGACCATAGATTCTCTTGCAGTAATCTGTGGTCATGCTTTCAACAACTATATAAAAACCCCCAATATATTGTAAGCAAATATGAGATCTTGATCTGAAAATCTTCAGTTATGCAATATCACCCTTGATCAGTAGTTCCAATGTTTAAATAGCCTTACTTGATAAAAGGATTTGCACCCAATTTCTGATTTCAAGCTGTTAAAACTTCAGCTTCTGACAACTGTATATACTTATGTCTCATTCTGCTAAAGAGCTGTCTACTGTAAGCACTCACTTTTTCATGCTAGTGCTTGTAAATTACGATCAACTGAACTCTTAACATCTTTCTTGACAGTTGAATCCAGTAATTTTCTGCTTAATTCACATATTACATTTTTTTTCTTCACGTCTTCTCATCCAGGTTTGAATAGCTTGTAAATCAAAAGGATTATTCTGCTCTGTTACTCAAAATTTCTTAGCTGGCAAAAATACTTTTTGAAACTACAGGGTGGGGAAGGACTGTAGTTCAGGACAACTCCTTCCAATCTTAACAGACACTAATAAGTCATATTAGATTTATTTCACACTAGTCAGTTAAAAAGCAATGTTTTCAAAAATTCCATCATATACTGCAAATAAAGAAATATGGGGGAAATACACTACAGGAGCATTTGTGTTGTGTAGCATACTCCTATTAGAAAATTTCAAATATGATTTCTGTTCAAATCCCTCATTTCTACATAACCATAACATTTTGTAAGCTGCGTCTTTTGACTGCCGTTTTGCATGCTCTGTTTTAATGTAAGGGAAAGTTTTTCTTATGTTTCTATAAACATCTTTATGTTTTAACTGTGTTGCAGTGTAAAGACATGCTTTGTTAGCTGCTTTTCTGTTAGCAAAGTATTTTTAAAAAATTATTCTATTTGCACAGAAATTCAGAAGCAAAACCTATCCAGGTGGCTATGCCTCTGTAAAAGCTAGCCTGGGGGCAATTACGAAACAGAGAATGAATAGAAAGGGTTATAAATAATTAGATTATCTGTTTTGTACCTGTGCAATATGAACTTTCCATTTTGTTTAGATTACACTATTTGCTTATAGACCTAAGAGAAAGTGAAAATAACACATAATATGAAATTAATTGTGCAGCTCTTCTTTCTGTAAAACCATTTGGGGCCTTAATTCGGGAAAGGAGTCCTAATGCCCTGCCTGGCTTCATGCTATTCTGACCAAGAATACTTTGATGAATGTGTTTAGACTTCTCAATTTTAAAATTACATTGTGAAAATGTCACAGGAATTAATTAGACCACAAAAATGCTATAAACATGAGACATATAGAAATACTTTCAAGAATATTGTATTTACATTTCTAAAAGCCCAAATCAGTTAATGATAAAATTAACATCTCCAACGTAACAATCCTTTACGTTGCTCATTTTAGTGTATTCTGTATTACTAGTCATGTCCTGCTTCAGATATAAATGAAGTGACATCTGTTAACTCCAACAGGAACTCTACCTATCTAGAGCCTACTGCAAGACCATACTTCATATACCTACACAACTGTTAACTGACTTAAGGTTTCATAGTTTATATTATATATTACCTTGTAGGTGTGTAGAAATCTATACTTAAAGTTTACTGGCACCTTCCACTGTAACATGTTTAGAAATTTGCCAAACTTGAATTGTTCAGCCGAACTTTTAGTACCATGTTACTGGCATTAGGATGATTTTTTCTTTCATGGGGAACCTGAACCAAAACACTTCTGATGTTAAGAATGTTATCAGAAAGAAACATGTTGTTTTGCCTTTGTTAAAAGCCGTGAATCTGTTTTCAGTCCTGTATATCTTCCTCTTTTTGCAGCAGGAACTGAAAATGGGAAGATGGGGGAAGAAGGTAGCATTTGCTGATATTGTGCAACATAATCTAACCCTTTTTAAGACCATGGTTCAATGCTGCAGGAACCCTGCCAGGCCACCTATGCAAATACCTCTTCAAACTATCAGGAAATATTTTAGTGGCAGAATAAAGGACTGAACTCCAGGAGACTGTCCTTCTTAGTTTTTTCCTTTTTACTGAACCCCAAACAATGTAAGGAAGACAGAAAAAGTAGTCATTTTAGCAAAGTGTGTGACTTAACTCTAGTTCCGTGTAATTAACACAGACAATGAAAGCTCATGGGTAATCATACTTCAGCAGTTGATTACTACTTGACTTTTCAGATGCATGAGCTAAACAGTCTCTTTCAGTACCACAGGATAGCTATAAAGCGTGGTGCTTTTGTTCTTACATGACCTGACATACAAGGCATGCAAAGTAAAGCTGGTCTTCCCAGGAGCACTGTCAGATTTGGTACTTCAGAAATACTATCCCCACCATTTCCGTGCAGTGTTCTCCTTACAGAATACTGTGGCACTGGGGGG
>NW_010972981.1:1809559-1813873 GCF_000737465.1 Haliaeetus leucocephalus | reverse complement strand
GGGGGGGATGTGAAATAAAAAGTTGAAGGATTAAAAATCTTGCCTTAATTACACTACTTTTATTAATATGACATCCGTCAAAGTTAATTTTTTTGCTTCCAGACAGCTACAAGCACGCTGGCTTCAGTAGGATCACTTTCATGGCTACGAGCAAAACATCAGGCTTCTGATGAATAACCATTTTGTACAGAACATAAGAAACTGATCCAGAAACAAGCAAAACTTACCCAACAGCAGGATTCACAATTCTAATATAGTTATAGCATCTTCCAATGACAATACTTTCCAGGTTTTTTGTTGTACCTTCACCCTTCCATTTCTTTCCCTGCACTTCTGAGAAGCTGTTCATAAACAGAACAGAGACAACTACGAGAGACAAAAAAAGGCTCTTCATCGTGAATTCTTGACAACCCAAGTTCTTAAAAAAAAGGAAAAAAAAAAGAGAGTTAAATGATACAATTTAAATGGAAACCTGGAGGCTTAACGTTTAATATTTTCAATACTGGCTATAGCTCTGTACACAAACGAAGAAGTTAGACGGAAATCTGAACCTTACTGGGGACTGTAATCTGTTTCCTGGAACGATTGCAGCACAGGGATACATCACTTCCCCATGTCTAACCGTTCCCTACTTCGGAAAAACAGGACTTTTAAAGTCGTGATATTGCCACCTGGTGGTAACTGGGAAGAATTACAATATATTTCAGTAAGAGGGAGGGAAAAAACCCTTACCACTTCAGTATTTATGATGCCTTAGGTTCGCTTAATACTCATTGCTATGCTACACCTTCCTAAAACATCATAAGTGCTTGCAAGCAACATGTTTTAAAGCAGTTTCTTTTCGCTTTAAAAGGGCTATACTTTTTGCATGTATTTCTCTAATGGCTGAAAAAAATGCTGAAATACTCATCAGGAAAAAAAAAATTAAAATATGCCGGTAAAGCAATGATCGCATAAATACCCAAATTCTCAGGTGATCTTGTATCACACATGGGATAAAATTAGTCAGCTCTTTTTCCACCTCTTCCCGGGATACTGACAGCAACATTTTGGTGCGATGATATGTGTTTTAAAGTCTTCTTCATGAACAAAACCGCCTTGCAGGCAGAAATCAATCATAACGAGAACCAAAAGGATTAAGACATACTTGTGCACCGAAGAAATCTCTTCGACGTCTGTTTACTCTTATTCTCCTTACAGCTTCTTTTCCCTAAGTACTTTGTTAGATCATCAAATGGTATCAATTAATCTAATCTTCAGTGTAAACATTCTGTGGTGTACACTGCTGCAAATACAACCACACTACTTTTTTACCTTTTAAAAAAAAAAAAAAATTTTCAAGCTTCGAGTAATTTATCTATTGACTCACATTTCTGAGGAACATGCTGGTTCTTCTTCTATTAAAAAGTCTCCATGCCTCAGTGAATATATCCATCTTTTTTATTGATGTACTTTATATAGTGTCATGCTTACATTGATGCACTGGCGCTCAGCTGATGGATTTTGCTGAAGGCAAAATCTTGCTCATCATCAAGTAAACTGTTGATGATGAATTTCTCTTGTAAATGTGATGACAGAAAGATAACCAGTTGGTTTGTTACCTGCAGCAGAGTCTTCAGGAAAGCCAGATTTACCCAGAAACGGATGTGCAATGTTGTGCTTAATACGGTGGAGACACAGCAAATGCTGTACTTCAGTTACCTCTCTGAAACCTGGCCATGCTGATCGGGCACCAACATGTTAATCAAATGATTTCAAGTCACTGCTTTGGATT
This sequence comes from Haliaeetus leucocephalus, assembly GCF_000737465.1. Taxonomy (NCBI): domain Eukaryota; kingdom Metazoa; phylum Chordata; class Aves; order Accipitriformes; family Accipitridae; genus Haliaeetus; species Haliaeetus leucocephalus. The sequence continues at coordinate 1,812,099 of NW_010972981.1, read as the reverse complement.
CAGGATTAGAGAGTCAATAATCCATGGAAGTCAATGATTTTTTTATTTATTATCAACTTTGCTGCAACCAAATTTTGCTTAGTAATTTCAGGACTAACAGAAACTAGAGTCATCACTGATGTGATCTTCTATACAGAACAGGGCAGAAATTGTCACCAATTTTTGCATCAAGACTCAAACTTATGCTTAAAATACACAGTATAAGTTAAAAAGACATAAAGATGGATACTGAGTCTAGGAATGGCTTTTCTCCAAGAACACGCCAGGTTAGGACTCATCAGCTTCAGGAAGATGTGGGTGCTGCTCAGTGGTGTTCTCCAAAAAAGAGACAACCCGTCACAACATCCCAGAGGGAATAGAAGTGAGTCCAAAAACTGCTGGGATCCCCATCTCATCCCCTATCGAGCTCGCTTTCCTCACTGGCTACTTCTAGAAATACAACATAGGGCCAGAAGGGCCTCTGATCTGGCTCAGCACAGCCATTTTTAATTTATGTTCTTAGTTTTTATTTAAATACTTCATGTGATGGCTAAACTAACACACCTCCAGGGAAATTCTTCCAATAGTTTGATAGCCTTAGCTCTGGCCTGAACTTGTCTACCTTTAGATTCCAGTCATTGGATCTCATGATGTCTTCTTCTGTTACAGTAATGAAGAATCTACCCTCAGAAATCTTCTCTCTGTGTAAATTCTTGTAGAACACGACCAAGTCTCCCTTTAAACTTGTCCATGGAAGATTCAATATTTTAATCCCACTATCAGGCACCGTCTCTTGTAGTATTGTACTTCACTGCCAGGAACTGGCTCTCCATCTTGCCTCCCAAGCTCTGGCAATTCATGCTGGATGCAGATCACTGCCCCTCGCTCTCTGCTGCTCTCTCCTAGAAGACGTCACAGCCCATGAAACAGTGAGCAAAATCAGCAGCATATCAGCTCTGGAGATACTCTAGTTCACAAACTGAATATTAACTCAAACGGCCACAAAATTAAGCTTATGTTTATATTCTGAAGCCCTGGAAGACGAGGAACAGACATGTTCTCTCATTATTTCTACCAGGTGGGAGTGGTAACTTCCAGCAGAAGGAAGATGTAACAGGTGGGAACATTAACCCTCTATTATTATTCTGGCATGAACTGCTGGCAGAATAACACCAATTCTGTACAACTTCATGCTTTAGGCCTGGAAATAGGACCTTGGAACTGCTCATATTAACAACCTCCTCTCTAAGTGTTGAAATAACGAACTTCACTAAACATTGTTTCTTGAGGGTTTGTCTCTTTGGTGCATAATTCTATGTAAAGCAGTAACCCAAGGTCTCGCCTGCTCCCTTGTTTGCTATGATACACTCTCTGTGCAAGAAATGCACAAGCTCAAAGCCAGAGCCGTGCTTACTAGCCAAGCAGTAAATACAACCATGTGCTGGCTGGCCAGCTGCATAACACCTGTGCTTTGCCTTCCTTTTCTTCTCTCATGTGTAACTGCTTTTTTTCCCCAAAGTTGTACGATGTTAACCTTCCAAGATTCGTACATACTTGCAAATATGATTAAGTAGGCCAGCATGTTCAAAAGTCCCTGGAGGTGGAAAGGATGAATGGAAAAGGAAACGCCCAAGACAGCAATTGCTTAAGCCTCATTTCCTTAGATAAAGAGATAAAAAGATTATTGTGCACAGCGTGATCTAGATAACCCTCATCACATGATTCCGCCTCCTCAGTTCAATATCTACTACTTTTACCAGCAATAATTTTGCATTTTATTGCCAAGCATTAGTACGTTGAGGAATACTGGACTAAAAATGTATGCGTGCCTTTGCTCGAAATATTTCAAGCTGTTCACAAGTAACTGCTCACATCTATAAACTAGCTACCTTTTGACCTATTTAGTATCTGCAACATAGATTTTGTACAGTAATAGTTTTCAGTCAGAAAGGTCTGCTGCATTTATTGTATGTTTGACAATGCATTTCTGGGACATTTACTACACGTTGCCATGCTGGTCGACAGTTTTACTACACATTGCCATGCTGACTGACAGTTACGCCTTTTGTCAAACTGAGGTGTAATCTCAGTTCTGCTGCATTCCTACTTTTTTTTGAAACGTTGCATGGGCAGAAGAGTATCAAAGGCAGGTGTTCCCGTTCCTTTTCTCTTGGATGTTACACAAATGGTGCGCTTAACTCCGCTTATTTAGCACAAATGCTGCAAAAAGGTGAGCGCAGAGAACCCGCTACGGCCCGGTTTGGGACACATCATAGGTCTTGCCTCATAAACACCCGTTCCTCTGCAGCACCCTCTTCATTCCTATGTCGTCATCTCCTCAGTATTTGGGCGAAGCGAGTTTTCTTTACTTCACGTAAACGCACGACGCAGTTTTTAATTCCTTCCGACTTAATTAAAGGCATAAAAACTGCTGTGCTCCCAGCGTGCCAGGCTACCCGGCGGGCCTGGAGACCCGCTACCACGGGACAGCGGCCGTGCCGCGGCAGCCCGCCGGTCTCAGGAGCCGCTCCCGCAGCTCTGGTCAGCCGAACCCCCGCCCG
>NW_010972981.1:1708425-1809093 GCF_000737465.1 Haliaeetus leucocephalus | reverse complement strand
GGGGGGGGGGAAGGCAGGCAGCGAGCCCCGTCGGTTTTTGTTAATTAACCGGTGCCCCGCAAGTTACCGGTGCTGCGCAGAGTGCTCGCTAGGAGTCTGCAGGCGGCTGTGGTTGCGTTTTTATGCGCAGCGTTCGGTGGGCGAGTAGCTTAAAGATACCCTAGGTAGGTTTTTTTATTTTAAAGACCTATAATTTTACTCGTGGACGACAGTAGCTTTTTATTCTTGCAGCGGGGTAGTTAGTAATCAAGGCTGATGTGTCACCTGAAAGGCAAATTTCGCTGCAGCAGCTTTGAGTGTAATGGAAGGGTTTCAGGTAAATATTTCAAAGCCAGCACTCATACCGAAAGAAGTAGTGCCTCCCATCTCTGGGCATAAATGGTGTTTGGAGAACCAGACTGGCTAACAGACATTTAAAAGGAGGATGAAGTTACGTGAGAGACCGTATAATACCTTACTGCTGCCAACAGGATGGGGGAGTTCTCGCTTCCTTCCCCTCTTTTCCACATGCCACCTTGTACCGCTCTGGGGCTCACCAGATAGATCCCTTCGTGTGAGCCTGTGCAATTTGCTAATCGGGTAAAGAAAACGTGAGTTGTTTTTTGCTGGGTTAGCTAACTGAGCAGGCTGAGCAGAGGGTCTGGGGGGAGGAGGAGGCGAGACCTTGAGTAATTTCACTTTGCCTTTTATTTGTGAGTACGTTCACAGTTAACTTTATTTTTAATCTGTGGTGGCGTGAAAACTTGTAATATCTTAACAGAGTGGATTTAAGATGAAGGGAAGCAACCACCTGGGACTCTTCTCCCCCTGGCCCCCAGCAGCAGTATTAGCATATTGTTGACAGCAGCTGAACAGGTTTTGTTTGAACCTCCAGATACAGTAGACATTTGAGTTTTCTTCTGAGAGGGATTTCTGTCACTTTTATTGAGCCTCCCACAAAGTTTTGACCAAATTTACTGTGACTTGATAGAAGTAAAACTGCCTGGGCAGGAATGGTTGGCTTTCCTAAATACTGGCAAATTTGCTTAAAACTATCCAGTTTGCAATGAACATAATCTCTTTTTTTCTAAAAATTTTTCTACAGGCATTTGCTTGCTTCCTTTTTCTTTTGAAGTGCAAGCATGAATGAATGGTGCTTTTAAGTATTCAATCTTGCATCCTTTAACCCTGTTTGAGAACTTGGAGACTGTGCCTGGCCTATGACCTTTGCATTAGAGTAATGCTAGCTTTGCATCAGAAAAAACTCTGCGCTGTTTGACTTTTCTTCTTGTCTGATATGCTGTAATTGGATAAGACTGTAGTTCTGCTTACATGGCAATTATAATCTGTAAAGCCATGCTCTTTATAAATTTAGTTTGTCCTTGAGGGGTCTTCAATTCTGTGAATTACATATTACCTGCTGGTCCTCATGTTCCCTGTATGCTGTAATAGAGTTGTCTGATAGCAGCTGAATTTAGTAAATTCCAGCAAATGTTAGTGAGGGTGAAATAGGTGCATCTGTGCTTTGCTTTTCAGGGGAACAGCTGTAATGTTACTGAGGGGTAAAGTATGCAGGTACTTAAATAATCCTGTAGGACAGAGAGACACAGCTTGTTTTGTTCTTCCAGGACTTGATGTGAGATGGAACAGTGAATCAGACATTTGTTTGGTGCATTAGGAAAGTTATCCTACTTCTTTTTTTAACTGTTGCTAGCAGAGATCTCGCCATACATTTGCTGCATTCTTAAATGGCATTTTTACCTGCGTTGTACACAAGTGTCTTGGACAATAAGAATAAATAAAATTCTGTTTTGTAAGGAAACCCACAAAGTTCTCAAATCTATCACCTACTCTGAAGATAAGTAGATGCTTCAAGTCCTCAGAGGATGTATCCCCCTGTAGGTGGTGGAGTGCTACAGCAGACAGTCTTTATAGTTAAAATGCTTTTCCTAATGCCTGACGTCATCTTTGCTACAAATAGAGCAGATTCTGTTTTTCTCTCTCTAGTGAACCATTCTTCGTTTTCAGAAAGATCTTGTGCCGGTTTGCAAATTGTAGCTGTGTCCTCCATTTTAGTTATCTGTTTTCTGGCCTAAGCAAACTGATTGATTCTACTTCATCACATAGGTCATGCTTTCTGTACCTCAGGGTACTTGTTGCTTTTGTCAGGACTGAGCTGCCGTTCTGTAACAGTCTAAGCTATCTGACTGCCGCTGTTATGACTGCATGCCTTTCTTGCTCCCATCAGCACTTGAAGTGACTCACAAAGGCTCTAAGCTGGCAGAAAACATTTTTTTTCTGAAGCGGGGCAGTTTTTCTGCTGATGTGCTGCCAGCAAGCACTGGTCAGATGAGTGCTGAAGCCAATGTGAGGCAGAGGGTGGGACCGTGACAGCCTGCAACTGGATTGGCTTAAGCTACTGTGAAACCTCAGCCTAATTATGTGTATGTTTTCCTCAAATCTGTTGTGCAAAATGGGACACTGCTGATGTTGAGTAGAGCAGATGTGGTTTGGATATGTTATTCTGCAATCTTTTTTTTTTTTTTAACAGCACTGTACTCTCTTTGTGCTCCTCTGTAATCCCATGCCTCTCTGAGGACTGGTACTCAAATTGCCTTTCATATTTGTCATCAGACTTCTATCCTATATGTAAAAGTATGCACTTGTCCAAGTCAGCATGTCAATATCCCATAGAGACCATTTCTGTTGTCGCATTATGATATTGTTTCCCGCACTCGAGAATGTGCCACTCGTGTATTACCAGCTTTCCCAGCTGTGGCCGAAAATACCGTATCTGTCATGAGGCAGCACAGATTTCAACTGATCCTGTACTGAAAATCCCATTGTGGTTAGGCTGGAGGCATTGGTAGCTACAGCTTGAGAGCACTATTTGCAAGTGCTTGAGCTACCCTGCGATTTCCTGTAGACTGTATTGGTTTGCTGTAAGGCAAAACAGTATAAAAAACCCTAGAGAAATCATGATCTGTAACATGTATCATCATCTTAAGTAGTTTGGTTATCTTATCAAAAGGAAATTGGATCCTTTTTTCTAAACAAATCTGTGCTGGGCGATGGTTACTTCATTAGCTTCAGGATCACGGTTACTCAAGTAGCAGACTCTGGTCTAGATACACACTGTGATTAAATTTTGCCTGGGCCTTCCCCAGAGACAAGACACCTGGTATTGCTGTATGGGATTTCAAACTTCCTGTGGTCTTGTAGATTTACTGCAGCTGAAGAATATGTTTTCAAATCTTTGTGTTAGAGAATTACCCAGCAAATTTAGCCTGCTTTAGGAAAAGGAATAGGAAAACCAGTTGTGCTTTGAATGCTGTAATGCAGTTACCAGTGATTGATGACTTGTTCTCATGTCTTTCTGCCTCTCAAAACGAGTGTGAGACTTCATAGTGTGACTGAGTGGATCTAACAACTAGCTGCTGCTGGAAGGGTTAATTCTTGATGATATCCTCTGTGCTTGTCTGGCCCCTTGACGAGCAGCTAGTTCATCTAGTGCACTGAAGCGAAAGGTGATTCAGTAAAACTGGCTCACTAAGAGGTCAAACAAGCTCCAGAACCACGTTGACAGCATGGGAGGAGGGAACAGGCTAACCATTGCAGGAGTAAACAGCTGCTTTAATAGCTCAGCTTTATTGTGAAACCTTTGGGTGTTTGATCAAAAACATCTAAGGTCCTTCTTCTGTTTGCCTGACTTCAGTCTTCTGTGATCTTGCCTTTCTACAAAAGATCTCTGCAGTTATTTCTCATGGTTCAGTAATTACTTTGGCTAGTTCTTCCAGGAAATTTGGATCAATTTTGTCATGTTCTGCTGACTTGAATGCATTGAACTTGTATAAATATTTAACTAGCGTTTTTCTTTTCTAGCCTACACTTCTGACTCCTTGTTAAAAATTAATTGCCATAAATATTTTTCCTAATTAATTTCCTTATGAAGACTTGAGCGGAGAAGACATTTAATTTTGCTGTTGTCATCTCTGCCTTTCCTCTTAAATAGTTGACTTAAATTATCCCTTTTCTTCTTTTATCTAAGTATATGTAGACTCTTTTGCTGTTTTTGTCCTCTGTCCTCCTTGTTTGAAGTCTAAATGGTGTTCTGTTCTACTTACCTGCAGTGATAAATTCTTGGTTATTTTTGTACGATTCTTTTCAAAACTTCCATATAGCTAAAAAGTTCCTCTCTTTATTTTCTAATAATGATTTTTTTTTTTGATAACTCGCATTTCTTTTTAACCTCTGTGTCTATTTCCATGGTCTTCTATTGCACTTCAGTTGTTTCTCTTCCTTGCAAGCTTTGGCCTCTGCTGAAGAGAATGAAGTGTTTTCATGTGTTAAATTTGTGATGTTCTTACAGTAAGGATATTGCAGATGAACCATTTTAGGAGTGAAAAATACTCCTGAATTAAGTTGTATTGATGTTGTAAAGCATTGGGCAGGGAATTGTATGACCACATTAGGATTACGCTTTTTGTGGCAGCGAGGAGGACTGAAATACAAAAAACTAGACAAATTATCAACACTGGCTTTCTATTTTCCTTGGGAACAGATAATGACTGTTCCATGAAGATAAGTCTCTTTCTGTTTCTAATCAACAAATGTTGGTAAAGCTTATGTGCTACTTTTGAAATACCTTTTCAGTATTTTGGTACACTGCCATTCATTTTCCACTGCTTCAAATGTGTGTGTTGATTTTGAAATTCATGGTATCTGGTTATTGCCAATTAACATTCTGTAGCATTGAGCACTTGCCTTCACCTATGTTTAGAATGAATAAACAGCTACTTAGGATGCTTAGTGTTAATAAGTCTGTAAACGATGGGCTACACTATCACTGCAGGCAGAAGATGGAAGGAAATTCCTTCCTTCTTGATGGAAGGAAATTAAACCTCCTCATTAGCATCCAGAGTTAGGTGAGCAATTTGCTGTCCATGCCTCTGACTATTGCATCAGAGACTCTACCAGTCGTCTTTCCGTCTCAGCTTCTGGATGCCGAATAGTTGAGTAACTTTTTGCTATACCTATTGGGAAATGCCAGCTTTGAATTAATTTTTCATGCAGAAGAATATTTTGAAGATGGCTCTGGAAGTGACAATGTGTTTTAAATATCTACTTTTTAAAGCAAATGCATTTAAGTAAAGTGCCAAAGGAGGTCTGAAGTGGGGGATAACAGCGATAAAACCTGTTTGGCATTTAAGTGAGGCTCTTCAGACCTGCGTAGCAATTTCAGTCCTTTTTTCAGGACATACTTAGCTCTTGTTGCCACCTTGAACCTTCTCACCATTTCTTTATTTTTTTGTCTAGCAAAACACCTGTTTTTTTCTTACCTGTCAGATGCTTTGCCCTTTTGTGTCTCTTTTTTGCCTTCATGAGAAAAACCTGAGGGTATTTTCTTATGCTAGACACAGTAGCAGATTTTTTTTTTCCAGGTAATTGCTTAGCACCTATTTTTGCCCTCAGATTGTAGGAAAAAAGTTTTCTGTTCACCCATCGCATGTTGCTCTGATCTTTTGTCCTCTCTTCCAGCCTGCTCTGCAGAGCAGTAATAACTCACCTTTGCCCTTCTCTGCTTTAAGCAACGACAATTTATTCTCTCCTACTCTTTGGCACAAAAAAACCCCAGAGAAACCGATGCCTTCTAAAAAGCTAGAGACTGTAATTAGTGTGTATCAGTGTTCATACAGGTTTTGTGCAGCTATCCTAGGATATGCATTAACTGATTAAATAGAGTATAAGTTGTAATTCTTGAGCTTTTTATTTGTTTTTGCAGTTAGTACTCAAGATGGATTAAGCTGGATTAGTGAATTTTTCCAGTGCCCACCTTCAATTGTGTTAGGAAATTGCAGTGAGACTGGTGCAGAGGGGCAGAAGCATTTTTGCTGTTTGTGAGTTACTGCAGTGGGAGAGTGGAGAGGAACCTTGAGGCTGCTGTTAGTTCACTCTTGGGAGTTCAGATGGTGTCTTCACAGAAGGCCAAAAGGCCAGGTTTTCACAGAAATCTATCTCTGTGAGGATATAAGACAGGAAAGCTGCCTTCTACAGCATCTACAATGCATATAAGAAATGCTGTGACACAGGTACCTAAATAACAGCATCACTGCAAGCGTTCATCATGCTTTTGTTTGAAGCCCTTGTATTTTATATCCTTACAAGATTTTTCTTTCATGTTTTTTCTTTCATGTTTTTTCATGTTTGTGTCCCTTCATCCCTGGTAGACTTTTGCTTGTGGAAACCATGTAGTGGAGGAGTCTTGGCTGATTTTACCACTGCTTGCTGAGCTGTGCTGTCTGCTACAGTCCCCAATGGGGTCTGACACTCATAGCAATTGCATCACTGAAAATCTTGGTGCAGTCAGTCCCATATTGTTATTTGTATCTCTTTGTGAAAAGCCCTTCATGATTCAAAAACTGATCTACAGGTGTTCATTAGGCAAAATTGACTGTTTATGTAGTGCAAGAGAGTGATATGAAAGACCCCAATAAAAATGAAAATACAGCATTTCCACCTCCACTGTGCTCTTATGCTTGGCATTTATCAGCTTGATCTTAGCCTGTCAAAATATAGAGATAGAGAGTACAAGTTTTTACCTGCTCTGCTGCCTGTGCTCTTTGAAAAACAAAATAATTTTGTCTGTCTTAATCTTTGAGTTACTATAGCGTTTGTGGTTTGGTTTTTTGTTTGTTTGGTTTTTTTTTTAAGGGCTATTTCAAGATTTTAGTTAAGTTGCAAAACAACTGACAAGATTACATAGAGGACAGGATTGTATAGAGAAGACAGACGGGCATTTTAAAGTTTTGCATTTCTTGTTGAGTTCTGCCAGATCTTGTCCTGCCTGCCGTAGTAATTACTATTATTTTGGGTTCACCCACAGCCAAGAAAAGCACCCAGGGTAGAAAACCTGTGTAACTCCTCTGAGTAAGGCTTCATACATCTGAATAGCTGGAGCATGAAGTAGTTTAGCTAATTCTCTTACTGTTCACCTCATATACCTCTACATAAAGATAAGCCAAGGAGCAGGTGACACTGAGAGGACAGTCATCCTTTTTACTAGGCTATCTTGGCACTATAGTTCTTCCTTGGGGAAGAAATAAACTGAAATTCTTGTTGTGGATTCCTAAGTGAGATGTTGCATGTAACTGGGTGTCGCTGCAGGCTGTCTGTCAGACTAGCGCACTGACCAGGTGAAAAATGAACCCACTGAAAAGGCACAACTTCTTGCTGGGTCAGTACACCAAATGGGTTCATCTTGCAGCTGCATAATTGCTAGAGCCTATTCCAGGGAAGTGGTAGGAATGTACAGCTGGAAGCAGGGGCAGGGCTGCTGCTTCTGGGTGTTTCCTCCTCCATCCCCACGCCCCTAATTTACAGCAGATTAAGTATAACATGAAGCCACATGCTCTTGGTGTTGACACAAGCACACCTTGTTATGGTCTTTGTCCCTCCATTTTCTTGCTCATAAAATTGATATAATATCTCTGCAGAGTCCAAGTTCCTGTCCTTTGAATTTTAGTACTATTGCATATGTGAAGTGATAATACCTAAAAATGTAAGAGTGAAAAGTAGCTGACTAGTAATGCCATGCTGCTTTTTTTTTTTTCTTGGTGCTATTCTATTCTAAAAATGTTAGGTTTATTTAACCAAAGCGGTCTGCCAGCTCCATAATGAAAAAGATTTTACTATTTTTTTAATGAGTTTTAAATCTGCTGAGTTAACTAGTAGTAGAATGCTAGTCTGCACTGATCATCAGGAGTATTATATCTGTGTCACCTGCGGTGGAAATCAGCTGCTTATATAGGTCGTAACGAGCACAATGGTCATGTGTGGAAAGCAGAATATATACGAATGACCTATCAAAAATGTTAGTTGTCATGATACATGAAAAGGAAGAAAAATTGCCTTCAATATTTTTTTTTTAGATTCCAGACTGAATTTTTAGGGGTAGTGGTTGTTTAAAAGTTAGAGGTGCTGATGGGGAAACCCTCATTTGAAATAAAGCAGTTTGTGAATTTGTATCCACTTTTGACTTCTTTAACCTTGAGTAATTATTTCATTCTAAATTCATGAAATATTTGGGCAGAGTGGAAAAATCAATTTTCTCTTTCCTGTTCTCTTTCCTAATTTTTGTTGTTTTCCAGCTTGTAGTTGGGAGTAGAGAGATAGCTGTAACTGGGAAAGTTAGCACACGGCATAGACTTTGCTTATTGCTGTGGTAGTCTGATAAGAGCAGCGTGCTTCTTTTTCTTTATTCCTGTTTGCTACTTTTTTCTTGTCAGTTAATAGTATGCTTGGATATTTTTAAGGAAGCAGCACAACTTTCCACTCACTAAATGTATTTTTGAAATAACTGTTTCAGTTTACTCACTGTAAACTAACATTTTCAGAATATTAACGGTGTTTTTCTTCTAGGAAGACATTTTTCCATATTGGCATATATGTAAAACACTTCCAGAAACCAAGTAATACTGTGTTTTGTTTGGTGATTTAATTAGCAGTCTTGAGCTTTCTTACTTCTATCCAAAATGTTGTTAATAAATATCTGTGTCTTCATCTGACAAAGTTTCATTTTTTTTCATGAAAGCACGAAAGCTGCAAAGGAGATGCAAGAGTTGAATGTAGATTTACATTCAGTTGAATGTAATGAACATGCAGCACTGTATAAATAGCAATTACTGTTAATCTTGCTGGTATTGTCATCTTGTTCTTGAAGCACAGAAATGAAATAATAGCTTAGAGTAAGGATGTTTTTGCTATGTGTCCGTATGTTCATCTTGACCATGTTAATGGCTCTGTTGTAGTCCAGTGGAGTTGGTGACTCACCTAAAACTGGTATGTGATTGTCTGAGCTACAAAGACTTTTCAAGCGTAGCTATTCTTTAGTTGTGTAATTTAAGGTTTAAAAAAAAAAAAGATGTCCATGAAGTGAATTCTGAATTCAGAGTTACTATTTTTTCCTGCAATGGGAGGGTGGAATTATCTGATCTTTGAAGTTTTCTGCCATTGATTCAACCTCTTCTTCTTAATAATCCTGATACTAGTTTACATAACTGTGATGAAAAATTGGTGTTTCCAATTTTTACTTAAAATCAAGACTGAAATATTGTATACTGCAAACCACCTAAATTGACCACTTAAGTATGAAGAACTTTAGAGAACAGCAGTCTTAGGTTAGCATGACTATCTCCTTGTCATGCTGTTACTTGGAATAGATTGGGTATATTTTGTGACCTTGTGCTTTACTTCACTGCTGGCACCACAGTGGCCCTTGGATTATTGATGTGCCTTCTTTTGTTTACATGAGATTAATTTGATGTGGTGTTTGGTGTTTTGTTTTGGTGTGGGGTTTTTTTTCTTGTTTGTTTAAGGGTTTAATAAAGTTAATACTGAGTTTAATAGCTCCTGGCTACTTCTAGAGTATGCCTGCATCAGCTAAAGGTGTCTGAAGTTTTTTCAGACAGAATTTGCAGTGTGATTGACTGACTGTTGTTCGGCCTGTTGCTCAGGCTGTTTGGATTATGTGTAACTTAAATTTCATGAGGCTTCAGGAAGCACCAGGACTGTTTCTCTTGTCGTACCCCTTTTCAGTTAGAGTGTGCATTCCAAACACAAAACCAGTTGTGCTGTAACTTGGAATTGTTTAAATGTAATATCTTCAAAAGTCCACAAAGCTCCCCAGTATCTGTAACACCTGTTGCTGTGATAATCGGTTTAGTGTGGTGTGTTGCAAGGCTGCTCAGGGATCGCATGTGCTTTATATATTTGACCAGTCAGCAAATATCCTCAGTACAAAGCATTTCCTCCCCCTTGCCATTCTCTTGGGATTTTCCATCCGAGTTTGGGGGGTGCTGGTTTTCTTTTTGCGCTGCTAACCTCCTGCACTAGTTTTCCTTGCGAAGAGCTGGTGAAAAGTGGACCTCGGAGTGGAGCAGCTGCTGTCTGTTAATAGTATTGGTCCCCCATCATAAGACTTCCATCAGTCCTGGTAATGAAATTACAGATCTGACCGAGTGACTTTGTTGCTAGGCTACCTGTCCTTTAAAAAGCCAGTTTTCCTCAGCTTCGGCTGACCTTTTTAATGTACCGATTGCCGATTCAAGTACAGTCATTAAACTTTAATATCCTCTCCATAGTTCCTAATCTCTTGGATATCTGCTGGAAGCCTCAGTAGCAGAGGTGAATATGCAAGCGTTTCATGTGCAGTGACTTCTGTAACATTTATAACAGGACTTCTTCAACTGCATTCACAAATGGATTTGTTATTTATTCCAGATTTGTGGATGATAATAGGTGGGTTCAACATAAGTTTTTGAATCCTGAAAAGACTTTGAGTCAGGAGGATGAGAAGATGCTATTTTGTATTGGAACCGATTTTGTGATTTTTTTTTTTTTTTTTTTTTTTTTTTTTTTTACCCAACAGCAAAATACAGTAGTTTTGTCTAAGCTTCCTGTTACACACTTTAGCAGTCTTGTTTACATTTTTATGTGAATCAAAATGCGAAGCATTTGGGAGCAAACGGGATTTTAGGGGAAAAGGGTCTTTGGGGACTGACTTCAGGTATTGTGGATCCTTATGGGTAGAATGAACAATTTTGAGACATCATTGATCAAGAGAAATGCTACATTAGAAACCAAACTTCACCATTATTGAGATCTGAATCACAAATGTCTGGAGGTGAGGAGGCTCACCTGAAGAGGTATTTCTGCACCCATCTCCTGTGCTTGTTCAGACTTTGCTTTTCAGTGTGGAAATTCCAGCCTTTTGTTTCATCTAGTACTACTGCTTGGTATATTGCATTCTCTGAGCTTAGTGTAGGATAGAAATGGTCTTTGGAGTGATGTTTGTTTCCCGTTTGTGATATGTATGTAACAATTCATGCCTCAGTTCCTAATACAGTGCATCACAAACATAGGGGTTTTTTCTGACCCATCAGTAGTTGGTCTAAAAGATACTGGACTCCTCCTGCTCCCTACCCCCCCCCCCAACTTTGCCCTGTTTTCTGTCTCTGCTGAGGCTAAGTAAATTTGTTTTTCCATAATGACAGTCGTTTTGCTTATATGTACAGTATGTAATGTACAGTATGCACAGCTGACTTGGAGTTTCATAAGTACTTGGCAGATGTCCAGTGTGTTTCAGTTGCGTTGCTAGTGGTTGCCAGGAAGTGGCAATGCAATGTCGGAATGAATAAGTACATTTGGGTTTTTTTTAAATTATAGAAGTTTTAGGTATCTCAGTTTATGATTGTTTTTGATGTATCTAAGACTTATGTATGAACATACATGTCTCAGATTCCCATTTCTAGTAAACCCATTAGATTGCAGAATCTTTGTAAACTAAACCACTTTTGAATATTCCAGTGCCTTAATTGTGAATTAAATTAAAATATTTTTATTTTTAGAGTGCTTGCTATTGTATACTGCTTTAGGCTATGATTCTTGAAGCTGCATGTGGAATAAAACATAAAAATGGAAAAAATACTGTTTTCCTACATTCACTGAAGGAAGATGCAGTTTTAAAATGTATTGTTGCTAGTGGTAGCTGTTTGTACACATGTAAAAATGGCACTACTGTGTTACCTGGAACTTTGTGCTGTCTTGATTTGTTGGTTCTCAGTCCATTGGAAGCCTTTTCCAACAGCTAGTATAGTTTGTATTCACTTGGTAGGACTCGGCGTTCCTTGTGGATAGTATGTCCCTAAAGGTAGGCTTAGGGCCATTTGATAATGGCTTCTTAGTATGAACTAAAATGTAGGTCTGGGAAACTGGCTAAGCCTTTCAGTTATCTGCTGTCCTGGGGAGATTGCATTGATTTCTACCAGGAAGTTGTTCTCCATTTGTTTATCTTAGTGTTTCACAAGATTGGTTTACGTTGCTTAAATACAACTTTGATTTTACTGGCTTCTTAAAGCTAATGCTATAACTGCATTGTTCTCTCAAGGATGATCTTCCTTTAAAACGTTATCATACTACTTTCTGGTTTTCTTAAGCGAAGTTCATTCATGTGGAATGAGACATTTGCATTCAGAATTTGTGTGATTAAATGTAACATGCTTTTCTTTATAATGCACATTATTGTATATATTATGCTTTGTTGAACTTCTGTAGTTTAATATCATTAGTTCTTTGCAATATTTCTAAAATTTATAGCTTCATTTTTTCTTCAGAGCCTGTGATGGAAAATGCAGTTACATAGTTGCCACTGGAAATGAGAGAATTGTGCAGTTAAATCCCTTCATTTACAAAACACAACATTGTAGTAAAACTGCTCTGCTAACTTATATTGGGGAGTTAACAGAATTCGAGTATGAATGGCTTACTGTTTTAATGAACTGTAAGAGGAAACGTATACATGAAATGACCATGAATAATGAGTTTTTGAAAGTTTTAAAACAAGTTTGAGGGTTTTATATAGAATTTGTGTCAGTTCCTGTTAGCAAATAAAAATCAAATGGCAAGTCAGTTGTGAAGGTAAAATAATTATGAATTTGGTAAATAATTTCAAAAGTCATATTAATAGGGATATTATGTAAATGTTAGTCTGTAGTATTCAAATGCCAATATTCTGCCCATTTCTGGAAGAAGTTGTATTAAATTATATTTTAATGCACCAATTAGATAAATTATGAGAAAGTTACTATTCAAATAGAAGACTAGTTTGTGTATTCCTATTTATGCACTTGAATCTCTGATTTTTATCTATTGCACTTGAAGATTGAAATTAAAAGCATTCATTACTCTAATTTTTGATGTCTTTGAAGCGAGTTGCTCTAAGTGCAAATTCAATTTTTATTTTTGCCAGTTTTCTGTATAAAACTGAAGTTTTTCAGCTTTTATGTTGTAAGTAATAGGGGCAGTGAATAACTGGCGCTAATACCTGTTCTAAGGATTTAACTTGACTGCGACATGATTTTCATTGATTTATTTTTTTAATGAGATTTTCTTTCTTCTAGCTTTCCAAGACCAACTTTTCCAACAACAATGATTTTCGGGCTCTTCTGCAGTCTCTTTATGCCACATTCAAGGAATTTAAAATGCATGAGCAGATTGAAAATGAGTGTATCATTGGTTTACTTCAGCAACGTAGCCGGACAGTGTATAATGTGCACTCGGACAACAAACTCTCCGAGATGCTTAGCCTCTTTGAGAAAGGGTTAAAGAATGTAAAGGTAAGTAGACTATAAGAAGGACTTGTGTCCTAATGAAAACGTGCTGTGATTACGTATTAGTTTACCTCAACTTTTCTTAATACTCTCTACAAATAAACTAAGGAGGAAGAAGAAACATTTGTGGTTTCTTGATACAGTAGTGAAAACTTTCCAGTCTGAAACACAAATTCTTCTGCGGTTCATCACAGTTACTGAATTTCTGGTAAAAATTCTTTTCAGAGGTGTATTTTGTGACAGAAGTCCATCACTGCATATTTGGAGGTGTTTTGGAGAGACAGCGTGGAAGTCTCAGATACAGAGACTTCTCTGCTAAGTGATCAAAACAGTTTCTGAGTATAGAAATAATGTGTTTTATTAATTTGTTAGGAAACCCTGAGTATCTTTTTTTGTGGCACATAGCATTGTATTATTGTCACAAATGGAGATGATTACCAGACTTTAAAAAAAACACAAAGCAGCATTGTTTTATTCTGTTAGTGAGTCATGTACTCCTTCCAGTAATCTGTTGCTCAGTAATGCTGTTAATGTTCCAGTCCTCAAGAAACTCTAAATGTTATTTCTCCAGCTGGCTTTTTCACAACTTAAAAGTCGTACAGTTCTACTGGAGAAGAATTTAACTTGAATTCTGTCTTTCCTCTGGAGTACCCAACTCCCCTTCCTGCACTCTAAGAACTATAGTCTCCAGTAATAATTTGACGTCCCATAATACATTTCTAGTACACATGGTCCATATTTTCAGTAAGAAAAATACTAAATATGCAGTTGATTGATTCCATTTTACTATCATTATTATCTATATTTAACCTGGGAATCCTGCAAATAGGTGTTTTTTCCCTGTGCATATCAAACTTTAAAATTTGTCTTGTTTCCATTAATGAATTGGAAAATGAAGGAAAGTGAAGGAGAGGGGAAATTTAACACTTGGCTTTGTGTTATACCTTCTCTGATAGGATGCTAGTGTTATTCTGTTACTTCACTTCTAAGTGTGGAAAAACTGATTTCTCTAGCTCTCTTTAGATACGTTAACTGTTTAACTTTTTGAGAGTGTGGTTAGTTTAATTTAAACTGATGGCTTAAGCTTTTTTCTGTAATAGTCAGGGTTTCTTGATGTTATAGAAGTTCGAAAAGAAAAACTTACAACATTTACTGTAAGAGCTAGGAGGAACTTCAGTATGTTGCAATTACTGGGCAGACTTCAGAACCAGCTTCTTATTACTGGCACAGAGAACAAGCTAACAAATTGATAGGTGAGGTTAGTCTAGCTTTAACATTTAGAAGTCAGTTACATCTCTACTTTGGAAATTGAACGAACTCTCAAATAAGTATCTATAGAGCATGTCTGACTATAAATTCTGATTATAATTGGGAAGCTATAATTGTAGAATAACTAACGTAAAAGGTATGCAGTTAAAAGATGAAGTGGAACTGCTGTATCCTAGAGTAATTCTTATGCAAAGCATGCATATACTTAGAGTACTCTTACTACTTTGAACTTGGGTGAGACTGTAGATTGGCAGACTTCAGTCTTTGCTCCAAAGTAAAAATGTGATTAGACAAGTTAATTCATATCGATGATAACAAAATAAATTGGAATTAGACAGGAAGGGAATACTTTGTTCTGCCTAGTAACAGGCCAGTACAGACTGTCAGCGTGTCATGAAACTTTGTAAGTGAACACTTTCTTACCATGAAATAGAGCAAACATGCTGCATGCATGGGGAAGACATAATGGGCTTTACTTTGAAACACTGGTTTATTTAACAGTTCAATCCTTGAAAGAATGGACAAGATTAGGTAATAGTTAATTTTTTGTTTTCTTCTTAGAATGAATATGAACAGCTAAACTATGCGAAACAGCTGAAGGAGAGATTGGAAGCCTTTACCAGGGATTTCCTTCCTCATATGAAAGAGGAAGAGGAGGTAGGTAAAAATTTCCCTCAAATATTATGCTGATCTTTCTTGGGGTTTGGAATGACTGAACAGAGACAAAGGGCTTAGAGTTTCAGTTTTTTTCACAATTCTCTGTTTTTATTACTATGCCAATTTGCATTCAGGACTGTGGTGTCATTGTTCTGTTCTCTGACTGCAAAGTGACACACTCTGAAATAGTGAATATATTGAAAATTTATGATGAAGTTCTGGTGATTTGAAAAATTGATAACAGAAGTCCACTAGGGCTGGGATTTGTTTGCAGCAGGTAGTTATTTAAGGGGACGTCTAGCAAAACTTAAAGGAAGAAAAGTCCTGTAAACCAGTGCTTGATGACTCAAACTGACACTCCCAAACAGCCTCTGACCTATATTTGAAATGTAGACTAGTACTGCCAGTCTGATGATTTATGGGTATCCAAAAACTGGGAAGCATCTTCTGGAGAGAGTAAATCTTCTGTAGTCTGTCCAAGAGAAATCTTTTCTTATGTTTTTCTTCTTGCCACTTTGCCTTCTGTGTGAGTACCTCAACAAGTTATATAGTTTAAGCAACTTTAATCACTTCCCTTTTCTGTTGGGGAAAAGAGTTAATCGGCTTGCCTGAGATTGTGCAGTGTTCCATTGGCAAGCAGAGGATCAGAACTCAAAACTTCCATGGTCCTGTCCTTAGGTTCACTTAATGTATGACATGTTTTACTTGGAGAGAATTTGAAACAGGAAATTCTATGTTGGTAGGTCTGTGTAGCATTATTGACTATCTGTCAGCACCGGACTTCTTTTTTCCTTTTTCTTTTGCTTTAGGTTTTTCAGCCAATGTTGATGGAATACTTTACTTATGAAGAATTGAAAGATATTAAGAAGAAAGTAATTGCACAGCACTGCTCACAGAAGGAGGCTGCAGAATTCAGAGGTCTTAGTAAGTGGAATCAAGCAGAAGAGCTTCAGAAGGTCTTTAAGTATTCTGTGGACGAGAAGGCAGATCAAGGTGAAGCATCTAATTAAAGTTAAAGTAATTTTCAACCTGTAATTTTTATCTAAAAAAGCCACACCAATGACATAACTTGAGGTATGTGCAGGCAGATAAAATAGTTTTTATAAAATGGGAATTTCTTCAGTTTTGAAGCTTCAGGAACTTTACTGTTTGATACAGGCTTCTTGGCAGGTTGTAATGTAGATAGTACTTCACTGTTTGCCTGTTCTCAACCTTCTTCCTCTCCTTTCTCTCCTATGGTAATATTTGATAAAATAGGCAGAAATTATAATTTACTTCTAATTTCATACTTCCCATTGAAATTACATTTTCTATTTGCAGACCCTGCATTTAATTCTTGGTTTTCAGGACCGCTTTTAAGCTTTTCTGTTGATGGTTTAATAACACAGAATAGTTAGCCAACTGACAATATTTCAAATTAAAAGCTACTCGCCTTCCCCCAGCTGCGCTACCTAACTTCCCTGGGCCTCTCAGGAATCGGAAAGGAAGAAACTGTGTGTATGGAGTAATGCAAGGGAGTGAATCCATGCAGCGTGTGAGGAGGTCAGATGAAACGTGCATTCTGAAAGTAGTTATTTAATTTGCGTTCATCTGTAACTACCTTTCCTGATGAAACTTTGAATAAATGGATAACTACTAAAGTTCACTTCAGGCTTGTTTTATGACTGTTGAATCAGCCTAAGTTGCCCGTGTTTACAGTTTTCACTCTTAACTAACAAAGAAGAGTTGATGCCCCAAAGAAGGGGAATTAATGTACCAGAAGTGTAATACTGGGGTGTGAAACTAAGTAGAGCAAGCCTTCATGAACTGACTTTGTGGTGTTGGTAAGATGTGGTGCTCTCATTAGAAAAACTTGAAAAACTACTCTGTAGTCAGATTTTTTTGATGAAACTTGACTTCTCTGAACTACTGAACTGGTCATTTTTTTGCCCTCCAGGTGAAGCCTTCAGAAAAGATCATGGTCCATGGTGTGAAATACTGAGTCTGAACAGATGAATGTGACAGAATTAGCCTTATGGCATTATATGCTGTTAAGTCTAGCTGGAATAGCAGTTTTGGGACAGTAGTAGTTCTGCAATGGTTGTGTTCTAGACTTTAGGGAGTGGGAAGTATGTGTCCTGCATCCATTTTTTAAAAAAGGAAGAAAATAACACAGCTTGCAGTCCTGTGCAGTTTTAACTGCATTTTAGTGTGACATTCTCTGTAGTTTACCTGAAGTGACTTGCCAGGTGTATGAATAAATATATTGATTCATCAAGTGAAACTGTGTTCAGTTATATTTTTTTTGAAGTAGCAATAGATTATCACAGGGTAAAGTTCACATTATGCTCACTCTTGAAGCTTATTTGCAAAAAGAAACCTGATGCTTGTCTCGCTGTTAGGTCTTATATACTTTGTGTCCTAATTTTAAAAGTAAATACCTACTAATTTGTGAAACCCGCTATTTCTAAGTACTCCTGAAAACTATTTTAGAAATATTTTTTTTCTCAAGTAAATTGTCCTTAAAGCATTAAAAATTCTCTTAAAACAGCAAAAAGCCCACTAATCAAAGCACTGAATTTGTTATTTTATATAGTTTGCAGCTCTCTGTACTATGGTGATAAGGGAGAGCTATTGGACATGTTTTCTGCTGCTGTCCATTGAAGTATTAATTACAGTGGTCAAATTTTAGTCTCTAACATAATATTTACTATTACTTTACAACCTGAATGGCTTGTCACCATTCAGAAGTTAAAATTCATTGTCTATGCTAGCAGTTAAAGCTAGAAATAAAATGAGACAGCTGCAAAGAGTTAAGCATGGATTTCTTGCTGTGTCCCAGTCAAGAGGTTGAGTGCTTTCAGTGAGAGTGGTCCCAGCTGGTAAATTATGTGTGCTAGTACTGTTTCCTTGGGAATGTGACAAAGCAGGTATATATATCATCAATGACAGAAGGTATTTTTTTAAAGCATTTCATCTACAGCAGCTTTCATCTTGCTGTGGTTGAGTAGCAGCAGTTTACTTTTGTCCAGGGCTTTTTTGGACCTTTGGGGAGTCAGGGTTGGAAAAAACTAACCAGTTGAGAAAATGGTAAACAAAACTGAGCTGGTTTTTGTTTGTTTTGTTTGGGGGTTTTTGTTTGTTTTGTTTGGGGGTTTTTGTTGTTTAAGGTGTTATTACAGTGAAAGCTTCTTAAAGCCAAAGCAGTACCGGTTCTTTTTTTCAACTCTTTTTGTCAAACAATTGTTTAAAATTTTTTCAGACACTATTTTTTCATTGCCCTAGTAAAAATGTGAATTCCACTACTATTATTTAAAGCTCTGAGGCTGTGCTTCACTTAACACACACTTTCTATATTTCAGAAACCGAAGTAACAGGGCACACCACAAATATTACTAATCTTCCTCCTGAAGTCATGCTGACCATTTTCAGTTACCTTAACCCCCAAGAGTTATGTCAGTGTAGTCAAGTAAGCACTGAATGGTCACAGTTGGCTAAAACTGGATCTCTCTGGAAACATCTCTACCCTGTTCGCTGGGCCAGAGGTAAGTTAAATTTAATTCTTCCTTTGAAAGCATGTCAATTATCAGAATTTCTAAGTCTATAAAAGAGAATGTTTTAGTATAGACTGTCATGTACAATGAACCGAACAGCTGAGCATGTTGGAAGGGTGTACCCTTCTGGCAAGGATGGTGCCCTGAAACTTGGTTAAATGTTAAAAATCCCCCAAACAGACTTCCATCTTGTAGAATTAAGAAAGTAAAAGTTGTCTTGGTTGTAAGTGATGAGTACGTCTTGTATACGAACTGTTGATTTTACTGAGGTTTGTTTGCTTGTATGAATGCTAACAAGTATATTCACTAATACAACATCTTAATAATGATTTAAGAATCTAAGGGGATTTGAATTATAAATGCTGCTGTTACACCTGTATCAGTAAAATTTTTATTTCATTAGGTTATGAGGTAGAAATAGAATACATAACAGCAGGATGGAAGTTTAAAACAAATGGAGTTCTAACATTTCCTCACAATCTGTTCTTACTTTTTATATTCAAACTGTATGAATGTTAGTGTTGATTCTTTAGATTTATTACTTCAATAACTTCTTCTGCAGTAAGGACTAACTGGTTTTTTAATAACTTCTGTTCCTCAAACTCTCCTGTTAATTAAAATTTCCTATTGAGAAGTGTAACCTTTGCAAAAGTACCTGTTCAAATAGACAAAATAGTCTGTATTCCAGTGAGGCCAGTTACAAGTCATAAGAGTATGTTTGCAGCTTTAAATATTTGTTTGTATTTGTCCATATTTATGTGAGTATTAAACAATCACTGGAATATGGCATTGCAGGCTTCACAATTGCTGCCATGTCAGTGTCGCTGAGTAAAAAGGAGACAGTCTATGCTGTTTAATAAGCTGTATTTTATGTGCCTTTAAGATTTTAAGAGAGAACACTAACAATATATAATTTAAATTTTGAGATGCATAGAAGCTAAAAACTTCTTTCTGGCTGGACCTTTATGGCTTCTAATATCTGTGCAAGGCAGAGAGGAGTTAAATGGCTTTTGGGTCTGAATTAGGTTTTTTTGGTTGGATAAATCTTACTGAAAATTAGTTTGGCCCCTGAGCTGCAGATGACTGGGTGGAGAGGAGAGGTTTCAGAGTTCAAATTGTTAAATTTTTATTTTCATCTAGTTGTCTTGATAATTCAGTGCTACGCAAAAAAGATAATTGGCAACTGCTTAAAAGGACTTAGTCCTAAACCTGGTTTTGGCACAACAGGAAGCTAGTCTCAGGACGTACTGTCCGTACTACTACAGTTGTTTGTGCAGAAGTGCTCTGAACTGGGTGAAAGCTTCTCAAATGGGATTTACTGCCAGAGGGGGAAAAAAAAGAACATAAAACTACAGACTTAGTTAAATTTTTAACTTTTTTTTCTTCTAATACAGAGAGGGCTTCTGAGGCTTTTTATGTAATATAAAGATGGGTTAAAGAAGGTGAGAAATGTTACTGAAACCTTTTGCTTCATAGTTGGTTGATCAGGATGTCATTGTCACTGTGTTGCTTATATAAGAAACCTTGTTCCTTTAGATACTACTCAACAGGGCTTGCTCTTGCTTTGGGGATAGTAGGATCCCCCACTAGTGAGATATTACAATAAGGTGTTTCTGGTTTAAGCGTGTCTACACTCAGGGAGGCAGCAGACCTGCTTATATGGAGCCCAACACTACAATATAACCAAACTAGAAGTAAATTAATGCCTGTGCAATAACCCTTGGGGAGAGGGGATGCCCTACTAGCTAAAAAAGTGCAGCTGTTGCTGATATTCGTGTTTATCCAGATGTTCTAAAAAATGATTGTTTACTGATTTGAGTCATATGTATGTTATAATCAAGTATTCTATGGCTGTTGTAAGTAGGCTACTTCTGGAACTTGGATTTCTTGATCCTGGAGTTGTCATGTGCAGTGACTAAAAACAGGCTAATGAAATATGTTCTGGTTGGCTGTACATTTGTGAGATTCCAGAGGAAAATGGAAATGTGTTATACTAAAAGTTGATGGTTAATTTATCTGCCAGAAAGAACTTCAGCACCTACACAGTCCAAATACTCCATAATGGTTTCTGTTATTTTTGCAATCATATTGGTCCCTGCTAAGAAAATAAAGACAACAGGCATGTATCAGAATAGCATAATAGGCTGTGAGTTCTGTAATGATACTGAAACTGTTCTAGGGATCTTTTGAAGCTTTAAAATATAGATCAAACAAGAATTATCTCAAGGTTCAGTCCAACCTTAGTTGAGATGAATGCAAAATTCATTTATATCTTTAGGTCAGGTCACAGTATACTGAGAATTTATCATTGCTTTTTTCTGCAGTGATGAGAAGTTTGTCTGTCTTTTTTTTTTCTCCTTCTTTTTTGGGGGATGCGGGGGGCGAGTAGGTGATTGGTATAGTGGTCCTGCAGCAGATCTTGAGACAGAACCTGATGAGGAATGGGTGAAAAACAGAAAAGATGAAAGTCGTGCTTTCCAGGAATGGGATGAAGATGCTGACATAGATGAATCTGGTAGGTAAATTCTGATTTTGCTGATTTTTTTGGTGATGATATAGCTATAAGAAATAATGGTGTAAAATCAGTTTAAAATACAGCTTTTTATCATAGTTGATACCAGTACATTAAAATAATGACAAATCTAGTAATACTTACATTCTGTCTAGATTAAATGCTTACTAAATGAAGTAGCTGGGTGGAGGGGAAAAAAAAGATGAATAGGGGATGAGGGAGGGGAGAAGCAGGCAGCTGGTTTTAATGAGCTGAATTAATTCATCTAGGGGAGAGCAAACATGAGTGCAGGTGAAGAGTTATGGGCATGTGTCTGGAGTTAGGAAGGAGGTAAAAGCTGGGCTTCATCTCTTCAGGAAGTTTGGATGAATCCTCTTGCATCCTAATGCATTCTAGGCTTAGTTTTAAATTTGTCTTAAGCTGTTATATCACAGGATATGAAATGCCCTGTGAGATAGTATTTCAATGTATAAAGCAAGTCGGTGGAAACAGCTGTCCCAGACAGCCCTGAGCAGTAGTACATAATCTGTAGTAAATATTTATCCAAAGTCCTTTAATGATAATTTTCTATTAAGACTTTTACTGTTTTTACTTGCTGTTGGAGTTAAACTCTTCAGGACTGTCAGAAAGACAAGCAGATATTTTTTAAAGATGAGGCTTAAGTAGTACGTTGAGCTAGAATTCGGCAGAAGTTTGATGTAGGGTACTTTCTGAAACTTATGCCTTGTTAAGCTTGCTTTAGTTTCCCAAGAACTTGTTTGAAGTAAGATGGCAATGTGAATTCCAAATGACTGAAAGCACATTTTAAGTCTTTCTCTTCCATTTTATTTTGCAGAAGAAGCAGCTGAATATTCACTTGCCATTAATATAGCACAAATGGAAAAACGTTTACTTCATGGCTTAATTCATAATGTCCTCCAGCATGTAGGCTCCTCAGTGAAGACATTAGTATTGGCCTACAGTTCTGCAGTGTCTAACAAAATGGTATGTAATTTGAAACTGGCATTTAATAATTGTGGCTATGCAACCTCTAATTAATAACTGATGTGCCCAAGTTTAAAACACTGGGGTAGTGAAAATGAATTGCAATTCAAGAGAATGTTAATTCTTACATTGTCTCTTGACACTGTGTGCAACCTCATTTGCTTGTGTCTTCACTGATTATTTTCCTTTCCTTTTCCAGGTTAGACAGATCTTGGAGCTTTGCCCCAACTTGGAATATTTGGATCTCACTCAAACTGATATTTCAGACTCTGCATTTGAAAGGTTAGATAATTGTTGTTTCCTTTAAAAAAAAAAAAAAAAAAATCCAGCTTTTTGAGGGGGGAAAGCATTCAAACATGTCTTAGTCCATTGCCAATAAAGAGAGAAATAGAGAAATCCCATTTAGGATTCACACATAACTAAGAACTAAACCAGAGTAACAAATCAATGAAATAGCAAGTGAAGCATGTAACTTTGTAATGGCCATTTAAAATGCTGTCTTCACTATTGGATATGTATTACCTATCAATGTGTGGCTATCCATAACAATAATTGTGTGTTGTTCTAGTATTAACAACTTGAAATTGTCCATGGATTTTTACAGAGTCACTCAGTTATGGTAGTTCTCTTGGTCTGATATAGCTGGTAGGGTTTGTAATACTGCTAATTAAGACACTGATCAAATGGTAGGCAAAGCTGTAAGGCTTAAGTGTAGTAATTGTGGATTCCTGAGTTTTACTGAAGCCTGCAGAAGTTTCATTGATGTAGTGGGATGGTGCATGGATGCAGAGCCTGCACCAATAGGTCTTATTGTGATACTGAAATTCAGTGGCTGTGTCAGTGTTCAACACTTTCATCATATAGTGCTCTCAAGTTTTAGGTGTTAACTACATAGAAAATTTTACCAGCACGGATGCTGGTAACAACCCTCTGCAGCTTGGTGAAGTTTTAGTTGAAATAAAAGCTTTGTGGAATTTCTGTGGCTCAGAAATCAATCTTTGTGAGCTTTTGTCAATCTCTAGTAAAACTTACATTATTTGCCCCTCCTCATATATCTAGATTTCCAACAACCCAATTTGTAACTCAGAAAATTAGTTGGGCTTGCTGTAAATATAAGCAATCACTTACGGAAAGTAAATGATAGTTAACATTAACTATGGATAGGTAAAGGTCACTTAAATCAGCTATATACTTTTATAGCAAATAATGTAATAATATTACTGTAGATCAAATTTCTATTTCTTTTGAAAAAGATAAGGCTGAAGGGGTGAGGTTTTGTTAATATGAAAAAGTCTGATTTTATTACCATCTCCAATCCTAATCACTTTTATGGAGTAATTAATACTCCACACAGAATGTGTTTCAGGAATCCAGCTATTCTCTCTGAAAGAAATGGGAAATTACAGGAGGATATATGATCTAAGTACACTGAAATTTCAGTATGCGTAAACAGCCAAGCTTGAGAAACTCAGATACTAGAAATTACAACTATTAAAATACTTTGAACTGAATATTGCATCTCAGGTGTAAATTTTGGGGGTGGGGTGGATTTGTGAGTTCAGTAAGTTTTTTCAGCCTTCTGAGAAGTTAACTGTGATGTATAGTAACTTAGATGGCTCTTGGTAACTGCCTTATACACAACAGAAGCTGCTTTTTGAAATTGGCCATGTACATATTTGGTGTTTGCAGTCTGATCTACTTTTTAAAAATTTGTTCAATGTATGGCCAATTTGGACTTTGAAGTCTCAGTGGCAAATTTGGACTTCTTTTAAGTCTTAGCATATGGAAAAAATATAGGTTGTTACTGAGTCATGATTCATTTCACATTTCTTTAGACATAATATTTCTAGGCATATATACAGCACTTGGAGTATCAGATCTAACTTGTCTGGGGTCTTTTCTTTAAATATTCTGTGAATTAAGTATTTTGCTTGTGAAATGTTCTTTTGTATATTTAGCCTTAACATCTGTTTCTGAACAAAAACTAAAAAAAAAATAATCCAAAAACCCAACCAAAATAAACCAACCCAAAACCAACCAACCAACCCACTTTTTTCTCTGATTTCAGTTGGTCTTCAGTTGGTTATTGTCAAAATCTACGTCACCTTGATCTGTCTGGATGTGAAAAAATCACAGATGTGGCTATAGAGAGGATTTCCAGAGCACTGGGTATCATATCAACTCACCATACCAGAGGTATTCTGAAAAGCTGCAGAAACAGGAATGCTAAGACTTTGTGGAAAAACAGAGAGATTACTCTGCAGTCCAACAAGAAGTATAATTGTTTGCATGAGATCAACAATGAAAACCTCATTGAGGGAGGAGATGGTGAGCAGCATTGGACTAAACCTGACAGCTCAGAAAACTTCAATTCTGCTTATGTGTGGATGCTAGATGCAGATGATTTAGCTGACATTGAAGATGCTGCAGAGTGGAGACACAGAAACGTTGAAGGATTTTGTCTTACAGAACCAACATCCCATATTAATTGTTCTGCATCATGCTACAGTAGAGAAATTTATGGATTAAGGACTAGAGGGTGGCAGCAGCACTGTGCTTCTACTGACTTGATTTACTGCGGTCACTCATTTTGTTGTGCTGGGACAGCACTAAGAACTATTCGAGCACTTCCAGAGTCCTCTGCACTGTGTAAAAACTCAACAAGGACTAAGCAGTCAGAGAAAAAAGACTCTGTATACTCTGGGAGTGAAAAAACAGATGAAGAGACTGCACGAGTTCTTCAGTTTCTCAGTCTTTCTGGATGTTACCAGATCACAGACCGTGCTCTCAGGTGAGGAGGCATTTTTGAGCTATTTTGCTGCAGTATGTTTTTTCTAATTTTATTTGTTGGGTCATTCTGGGGTGAATCTGCCTAGTTTCAGTAGAAACATTTTTATCAAAGAAGCTCTGGTAAGTCTTAAGTGGTCTGTGCATCTTAAAATATTTATAGTACCAGACTTGAAAACTTTATCCAGCTTTTGCTCTGTGGATTTAAAAAAAATAATAATCTTTTAGACATACTCACAAAAATACTTGACTTCAGAGGATTTGTTGTTCTAGGTAGTATTAATGCTTTGATCTTTAGTGATTTCTCATTAGGAAATTGTGTTGATTCACTAATATTTTTCATTATGCCTGTCAATATGCTTGAGACTTTATAAAACTGGAGTAACATCTCATTTAACCTGTCTTGATAGTGACATAATTTCTGGACAGGCTGGATCGATGGGCTGAGGCCAATTGTATGAAGTTCAACAAGGCCAAGTGCCGGGTCCTGCACTTGGGTCACAGCAACCCCATGCAGCGCTACAGGCTTGGGGAATAGTGGCTGGAAAGCTGCCCGGCGGAAAAGGACCTGGGGGTGCTGGTCGACAGCCAGCAGAATATGAGCCAGCAGTGTGCCCAGGTGGCCAAGAAGGCTGATAGCATCCTGGCCTGCATGAGAAATAGTGTGGCCAGTAGGAGCAGGGAGGTGATTGTCCCCCTCTCTTCAGCACTCCTGAGGCTGCACCTCAAATACTGTGTTCAGTTTCGGGCCCCTCAGGACAAGAAAGACATTGAGGTGCTGCAGCATGTCCAGAGAAGAAAAAACTGGTGAAGGGTCTAGAGAGCAA
This sequence comes from Haliaeetus leucocephalus, assembly GCF_000737465.1. Lineage (NCBI taxonomy): Eukaryota > Metazoa > Chordata > Aves > Accipitriformes > Accipitridae > Haliaeetus > Haliaeetus leucocephalus. The sequence continues at coordinate 1,783,379 of NW_010972981.1, read as the reverse complement.
GTCTGATGAGGAGCGGTTGAGACAACTGGGGTTGTTCAGTCTGGAGAAAAGGAGGCTCGGGGGAGACCTTATCGCTCTCTACAACTACCTGAAAGGAGGTTGTAGCGAGGTGGGTGTCAGTCTCTTTTCCCAAGAAACAAGCAATAGGATCAGAGGAAACAGCCTCGAGTTGCGCCAGGGAAGGTTTAGATGGGGTATGAGGAAAAATTTCTTCACTGAAAGGGTTGTCAAGCACTGGAACAGTCTGCCCAGGGAAGTGGTTGAGTCACCATCCCTGGAGGTATTTAAAAGACATGTAGATGTGACACTCAGGGACATGGTTTAGTGGTGCACTTGGCAGTGTTAGGTTTATGGTTGGACTTCATGATCTTAAGGGTCTTTTCCAACATAAATGATTCTATGATAATTTTGTATGTGCAGAACATCATGTTAAATATTACTTCATATAACAATTAAAGGAGGAGAAAAAATAGTTGACTTGAACATTGAGATGGTTTCAAGAGTTAGAAAATTTCCTGTGTGTGATATTTGCCATTGATATTTTGTATTGTGTCAGAAAAACGTAGTTACTGCTTCATAATGAAAATGGGATGAGGCTGAAGTACTTGCAGCCACCTGCTCAGGTATGCTGCAGCACTTAGGGCTAACTAAAGTTTCTTGAAGTGCGAAGACTTCATGCCTATCTGTACTTGTATGCTGTAGTCAACTGAGAAATAGCGTGAGGCACTGCTGGCATTGATTTGTCTCTCCGGAGACTTCATCCCCATTTGATGTTCAGAAGTACCAGCTGTTCAAATGTCTCCTGTAGTAGAGGTTTGGACACTCTTTCACTCACCAGTGTTAGTTTTGCTCGGAGTAAGCTTCAGATAGCTGTGCTTCGTGTTTGAGCTTGTTGCTCTTCAAGTGTTAGAGGGGACTGGTACTGCTGAGTTTTCCTTTAGGTGCTGATTAGGTCATGCTGTGTGTAGTTTGCATGTTACTGGTCTTTTTTTTTTTTTTCTTTTTTCTTTTTTCTTTTTTTTCCATGACTCAGTAATCTAGGACCAAAGGGAGTTTTGGTCACTGAGTCATGGGAAGGGTTTAGTTGTGGTGCCGGTTTCCCACTGGTGCTTTTTGGATAAGACAGTATTTAAGAGCTGAGAGTGTGCTGCAACAAGTGCTTCTTGAACTCACCAGAATAGTTTGAGGCCCTGAGGAAAGCAAGTGAAACCTAACAGAAACACTTGCCAGTTCATTTCATTGAAAGGTTGTTAGCTGGTTTTGTGGTCAACAGTTCTACTTCTGCCTGCTGACAGGAGAAAGTGGTAGTGATGCTCTGAAGGCATTTTCAGTTTTATGTCCTGGCTTGAATCTGCAGCTTGGTGATTCAAACCTGGTGGTTTTTTTCAGGGGGGGTGAGCTTGTTTGTGATTGAATGTGAGCTCGCAGAGAAGGCAATGTGATGTTTCTCAGAGAAGAATGTGATGTTTGTGATTGCCCTGTGAGCTCACAGAGAAGCAAGCAGACTAACGTGGAGTGATTGCTCAGGTGTGATACATGCATGAGGCTGTTGCTTCAGCAAACTTGTGCACTCAGAGGAAAAACAGAGAATCCAATTGAATAACAAGATGGTGTGTTGGCACAGGGAGGCTCTGCTGTCAGTCCTAGGAAAATACAAATTTGGACTCCAAAATAATTTTAACAACAACAAAAAAATACAAGACAGTCAAACTTCTGGAAGCGTAATACACCAGACTTGGGAATGTCATGTTTTCAGGGTGAGTTGAGGAATATACATCACCTTGGAGGAGTTGCCAGAATCAGTGGTGTTTTGGAGAAGAATGTCTTGGTAGTTCTTTGAAATACTTGGTCATCTCTGGAGTCATTCATAAACAAAGTGATTTACCATTTAAGTCTGTCAGAAGGAATTGTTAGTTTCAGTTCATTTTACAGATCTGTTATGCAGCTTCAGGGGTGACTCCCTTTATAGGGCACGGAACTGCCAGATTTAAAACTACATGGTTTATTAGAGGTGTGTTTTTTTGTTATGAGATGCAGTTAAGTCTGTGACTTGGCAACATAGTGGAGTACTTGTCAGTCTACACTGTGTGGGCTCTTAACACCTCTCTTCTGTCTGTTAACAGGGCATTGACTTTGGGAGGAGGACTGCCGCATTTGGAACACCTTAATCTCTCGGGTTGTCTCACTGTAACTGGTGCAGGCCTGCAGGATTTAGTTTCTGCATGCCCTTCTCTAAATGACGAACACTTTTACTACTGTGACAACATTAACGGTAATGTCTTTTTATGAAGACGTGATGCTTTTCTGGGGAGCAACGTTTGCTTTAAGGACACTTTTTAAAGCAAAACAAAAAGAACCACCAAACCCCTATTTTTTTTTTTAGCTGTGTAGCACTAATTTTCACAGATTAATTATGAAATGACAACTGTTAAGTGAGTTTTTCCTCATTTGTTCTTTTGGGTTTTTTTGCTTGACACTAGTACAGTTCTGTATTACCTAAGAAAGCATTTTTAGTCCATGTATCTCATAATTTAGTTTAGCCTAAGTAATAGGGGCTAGAAAGTAAGTGTCCATATAGCTAATACACACTTGCCCTCTCCGTATCTTCCCTGTAAACCATGTAATTGTACGTTTTCTTTATGGTCGTAACTTCAGACAGAGGCCTCATTAGATTGGTACCAAAGTGCTGAATTTTAGGAAAGGAATGGCTTGTGTTTTGCCATGCAAACCTCCCATATTGCAGTAGTTTTGGTATAGGATATTTTTGATCCTACCATCATGTGTCCTTATGGAAAATGTAATTTAGTTTTTCTGGTTTTGCTTCAGTCAGTAACTTAGGGATGGATCTAAGCTGGAGAAGGATCTGGATAAATGCATAAAATACGTTTATGGTGTAAGTCTTTTCAGTGTTCACCACACTGGAATTCAGTCTATTATGTTAGGTCCAGTAAGCATTCATAGCATTAGAGATGGGAACCATGGTGTGACTTGTATTCTATGTGTGAATTTAAAACAGGTAAGTGCAACAGAAGGGGACGGAAAAGGAGGAAAATAACTGAGTTCACAGGATTATAAGAGCTAATTGCGTGTAAAACAAAATCATATTCCCTGGAGTTCATGGTATTCAGCTCAATAATTTGCATCTATATTGAGATATAGCCACAGCAGGGGTACAGGATGCCAGAGCTTTGGTACTACAAGTAAATCTGTACTGACGTTTGGGTATTCAGTCCATTGAAATTGATATAAGATGATGCACTTGGATTGGATCCTAATATTAGAAGTGAAAGTATTAAATCATATTTTGCTTCCATAATTTTTGCACTACGTTATGCACTTTTTTGACACTGCTGGTTTTTTTTTCGAGAGACTTGCTTTTTGTTACTTCCTTCCATTCCATCCAGACTACAGCTTTTAAAAATCTTCTAGCATTTCAACCTGGGAACCTTAAGATTCCTTTTTTAAAATCCTTCACTGACTCTCCTTCCTGCATTGTGTTGAGTTTAAAGATATTTTCAAAGACCAGTTAAAAGCCTTTTTCTTTTACATCTGATTCCGTACTATTTTTCCTCTGTCTTCACTTCTGTCAGTAATACCAGACTTGATGTTCTGTTTGTCTTCAGACATTTCTGTTTATCTTTGTGTCCCTAAAATACACTATGTTGTCTTAGTATTAGTTTACAAAGCCAGAATCTCTTCTGTGAGTGTACCACTTTAAAGCTTGGCTGTTCCATAATATCCTCAAGAAATTATTTATATTTAAACAGAATACTTTTTTGGAATTACTCTGTAAAGTTGTCCTGATCCTCTTCCTGTTTATTTCCTTCCTTTTACTGCCTGCTGGAAGCTGTGAGCCTATAAGCTCTGCTTGGTTCTGTAAAGTATCACGCATGCCTTTGTATGAACAGTTACTCCTGTAGAAAGAAATCAACAGGAGAATAAGGCTGTAATGGTCTGACTTCTGACATCTATTGAGAAATAGTAGCATCTCAGAAGTTTGTGGCTGTTTTCTTTAAGAAGGAAGTCGATAAAAACTTCAAAGGGGTGTTCTGAGCCAAATTTTGAAATAGGAAATAACCTTTTATAACTGAATCTCCCGTAGTTTTATCTGGGTACTGTTCTTTGTATTTTCACTCAAACTTCATTGCGATAGGGCTATTCAGTGTGAAACTAATACCTTAGTCCACTCTGTGAGCAGCAGGATTTCTGTGACAGCTTGAACGATTTCTGTATCATTTGGTATTTCTAAAGTAACTGTAGGGAAAGCAATAGCTGTTTCATTTAAATCAATCCATATCTGAAGCTGTTTATGTTTGCACATATATAGATTGTATAATTAACTGCTGCACAAAGATTACTGATCTGTAAGCATGTAGAGAATAATTTCATAATTTTCTTTGCCCACCAGCTTATCAGGGATTATTTTCGGGGAAGGAGATATGTTCTGGGATCATGTTGGAAAACACATCAGTCTTGCAGAACAAAAAATGGAGCTAACAGCATGGAATTTAGCCATCTTTGAATAATAAAGATACCATTTTGTCATCTGTTGATAAATAAGGGCTTTACTTTCACCTACAGCCTATTTTCAGATTGTTTTTCCTGTAAACACTGAGCCTAATGGGGGTGCTTATACAGAGCTTCACTGGATTTTCTTTGTGGAGGGCTTGCTGGACTTGTTTAGTAGGCATGTTTGTTTGCAGTTTTCAGATTTTCATTGCAAGTGCTGGTCTAACCATAGCTACTCTACCTTTTTAGTAGACTAAAACTAAAAAGGTAGAGCAGCTGTGGTTAGACAGACTCAGTTGGGTCTCAGTCACAGAATACTGTTGCACTGCAGTAATATACTGCAGTTTTTATGAGCAGAGACCATGAATTTGCACACACTTCCAAATTTATTTTCTGTTTACTGTTAGTATGACTTCAATTCTTGATTTGCATACTAATGTTTAGGATCTATGCCTGTGTTTTGCTCAACACTGGAGACTTGGAGTTAGATAACGCTTAGCTGCAGCTGAAAACAAATCCGTCAGTATATACCACTTCTAATTGCTGATTTTTTTTTTAATGTCTAAAACACATTTGGTTGTAGATCACACTGGACTCAGTAAGAATAGTTTAATGTTTGAATTACCTCTTGCCACTTAGAATTTTATATTCCCCCATAGGCTGTATTGTCCAGCTGTGTTCCATCTCCTTACTGTATTCTCAGTTTTAAAGCCTGGAGTGCTATCAGCTTCAGGATTAGAAAAATGGGGCTCCCTAATTTCTGCAGTAGTAGCTCTTTGCAGCTTTTAAGTATGATTCAGTTTCTAGAGTTTTTTTTAATGATGTAGTCCTCAGGTGCTGTAATTAAAGAAATAGGGTGTTAATGAAATAAAGTTGTGGTGATTCTGATGATTCACTCTGTTCTTCTGGCATTTAGAAGTTCATTGGTCATAGTTTGATCCGTCTTCCAGCAATGGAGCCAAGACTTTGCAATTTGTTAGGCTTTATGGACTCCTGTGTGCAGATTTATATGGGGATGCATTGTTGTTAGGAGACCAAACTCTTGAAGTCTAAGTTCTACAGATAACCAAGGTGCTTTCATAAAGGTCTCTAAGTGTAACTTCACAAAAGGCTGATAGAGAGTAGCACTTGGTAAACTCAGATTTGAATTGAATATTGCCTTTATATATTTTTTTAAAGCTAATGCTTAATTTGATCACTTTTTTGGTAATTCTCTTGTAATGTATTACTTTTGCTATATTACCATCAAATACGGTATGCAGCGTTGATGATGGAGCCTCTCACTGGTGGTGGCTGTGAAAAAGAACTCTTTCCTTCTCTCCTTTGTCATCCTCCCAGCTCATTCTTACTGCCGTCTGGCGGCCAGCACTAGTCTTTCTGTAGCTGCTTGGTAAACTCAATCAAGAACTTGGGGAGCTGAAAGCACCCTCCTTTTTTTTTTCTTTTTTTTTCCTTTTTTTTTTCCCTTCCCCTTTTCTTCCTAGGTGGGTCAGGGATCCATCTTCCTGTAGACCACATGACTGTTTCTGCCGCACAGGCGAGAGCTAGAACAAGTGGCTAAAGAGGGGTGGTGGTGGCAGCCAGTTGTCCTGGTTGGAGTGGTTCTTTCACTGTGGTCTTGGTCTGGGTTGTTGTGTATTCTTGGTGAAATGCCTAACTTCTAGGAAACTTTGGCTAGCTTTTGTTACTCCATTTTGTTACATGTACTAGTGGAACCAAATAGCTGTGCTTCTTTCTCATGTTGCAAGATGTGTTTATATGTACTTTATTTGAAAACACAGAGCTGTTCATCATGAGTAAACAGACCTCTGTTCTGGGTCACCTGAAGCTTCTGAGAGTAATCAGATGTGAATGTAGAGACCATTACAACAATCCAGTTTAGAGGTAACTGAACCAGTAATGTAGACTGTGGCAGGTTGGATGAGAATCTGATTAACTTTGCCCTCCCAGATGAACCAGCCCAAAACATGTTTAATTTAGGCACTTTGCTGCTAGCTCTTAAGTCTTCACAGTCAGTAGAAAGAGAGGCACCCTTCTGAAAGTGGTTCAGCCCCACTGTAAGATCTGAAATGACCATCTTGCTCACTGGGCAGTACAAAAGGAACTGTATACAGTTACCGTGTTGCTTAACCTGGTGCATCAGTGAGGTGAGATGAATTGGAGACCTTGTATATAGGGTCCAAAGGAAACAGGAGAGAGTGTTTTTTGGCAAGATTAAAGAGGCCATTTGAACTTAAGCAGAGATATTTGGATGGGACTTTGTTTTCAAACTGAGGTCAGTAGCAAAGACTAGGGAAATCAGAGATTAGGAAGCCAAAGAGATGTAGCCAAAAGTCAGTTTTAGTAAATAAAGCTAGGGAAACAAAAACAGTCTCTGTGGCTATCAAAGGCAAAGGCATTTGAATTTTGCTATCTGTATCAAATGTAAAAAGAACAAGCAAAGGAGGGCTAGGGAATTTATAGAGGAGATAAATGACCTGTGATGGAGGACAGCAATTGACATGTCAAAACATAAATGAAATGAGTATCATTGAATAGCCTTACTGTTAAAACGACCATTAATGACACTTCCTACCCTGTTGCAGTAAGAGCATAAAATACCCTCCAAATCACGGGAATTGCCTGTATATGCTAAGAAAGAATACAGGGTGGCAGATTTCAGGAGATGTGGTTTGAACCCCGAGTATTTAATTTCATCAGAGTTCTTTATCAGAGGCTATAAAGGAAAGTTAGTGATGGTATGAGGACTAGACATGGGACAAGAAATGCAGCATAGGAAGAAGGGTGAATTTTCACTGTGATGTGGTTAATGTAATTTGTAATTCAGTGCCTAATAAATTAGGAAATGAATCTATAAGCTTTTCAGATGATGCAGTTTACTTAGAAGTTTTTGCTGTAGCGTCTAAGTTGCTATAAGACTGGTTTAAATTTAAAACTGAAAGCTAATTAAAGGATAGGAAGAAAGGGCTGGGCTTAATGGTCACTGTTCAGGATGGACAGGAATCTGGAAGGTGACATCTCCCTCCCCATTCCGCCCGCAAGAGTTCTGTGCTGTGATCAGTCTTATTCAGTGTTTCCATTGCTCTTGTGGTCTAAGAAATGCACACAGTAATTTCTAAGTTCTTGAGTGGTACTGAGCAGCCTCAAGCAACGATACTGGTGCTGAAGATTTCCAGAAGGACTTCTTACGAGCTTCAGTATAGCTGTATGTATGGTTATATGTCTGTGTGGTTGGGTATAATCAAACTGTTATTGCATGAAACTGAATTCAGAGCTGGCAGTTGCAACATGGAGACAATGATTTCAGAGAGGTGTCAGTGCTAATTCTGAGATCTTTCCTGTTTGCAGCAGCAGCCAAAAAAGCCACCAGTGTTATGCATCATCAGGGTGTTGAGAACAAGATAGAGGGTGTTGCTGCACGGTCCTGGAAGCCTTGGGGCACTCACATGTGGAGCAATGCCTGTGGTTTTGGTCTCCCCGTCTTGAGGAGTGTATGTAGTGGAGTTACAGAAGACACAGAAGAGGTCTCCTAAAAAGAATTAGGGAACTGAGCAGCTGTCTTGCAAGGAGGCACTCAAAAGGCTGGAATGATTCAATCTGGGAATGAGAAGGATGAAAGGAGGATGACTTAACAGAACTGGGAAAGCAGTAGATGAGGTGAATGTGCAGCAGTAACTCTCCAAATTCTGCAGTATTAGAGCTCAGCAACAGTAGATGAAGAGGGTAGGCAATTGATTCAAAGCAGATGCACAATGTAGTGAACTTTGTCCTGTGGGGAATTGCGGAAGCAGTATCAGCAGGTTTAAAAAGAGGTTAAACATAAAAGATATGCAGAATAGGCTTATATTGTCTCCCTAGATAACACTTGCTGTTGCCAGTGATGAAGGTAGTGTTAGATAGACCATTGGTCAGACCTAGAAGGGCAGCGTTTATGTTCCATTTATGAGCATAAGGAAGAACATTCTTAAAACGAGCAAGAAAAAGATGGAAAACAATATTGAAGTATACTGAGTATTTCCTTCCTTGGGATGTTGGGGCTCTATACATTTTGTCAACAAGCATTTTACTAGAAATGTGACAGTTGCTTCAAAATTACTGATGTGCTGCTTAGCTGTGGCAATGATGAGGAAGGTCAGCTACGACTTGGAAAAAGCTGCTGCACAGAACATGCTCTGCTTAACCAGCTATTCAGAAGCACCGAGTCTCCTTTTTAAAGGACTTATGAAGAAGCTTTCAAACTCTAGCTCGTAAGTGACTTGGAAGATCAAAATTTAGTTCAGGTGAATAAAAAGATTTAAAAAGGAAAATGAGTTTATTGACAACTGAAAAGTTTACTATTTTGCATACTGTAACCATTGTCCTTTATTATAGCTTCAGGTTTGTTTTATTCAGTCTCATGCATGTTAACTTAATTACCTTGTAGAATATTCCGCACGGGTGTGTGGCATGAAGCAGAAAGCTGATTTCCAGACACCAGGTTCTTGGAAATTAATTGAATTATGACTTTAAAGTACTGTTCAAGGGGAAAAAACAAGCCAGACATAGCACGGTGCCCTAGTTCATTAAATGATTTTGCTAGTCTTTTCTAAATGTATTAAAACCACCTTAATTACTCTTTGATTTGTATCAAATACAAAGGGGGGAAATTTGGGTTGTCCTGGTTAGGTCTTTACCAGCTTGTTTTAGTTAACTTAGCAACTCACTTCCAATTTACGTTGGGTGCCAGAGTTCAGCCAACTTGTATGTAAATGTTTATGTCTCTAAAGAAGGCATATGGCTATAGGAAATAAGATCCTGTACTAATAAATCTGATAGTTTCTTATCTCATGATCATTTAACATTTCAAATTAAAGGGATAACAGTAAGCAAAGGTAAGTGGAGGTGGGTTGAATTAGTGTTGGTTTGTAGTCTCTGTGCTCAGACCTTTCTCTTTTGGAATGGCTAGTTTTTAGCCTTATGGCTTCTGATAACTGCAGTGATACTAAAGGTGATTTTCTCTTTAGTTTTTCAATTTCCAGTCAGCATATGTGAGGTCTAGCCAACCATGAAGTGTCACAGAGAAAAAACCTTCCAGACTAAAAAACTGTTTCCATTATGGTAGAAGTAGTTTCGGACATTATGATTTCTTTGGTAATGCCATGAAGTCATCAACTGAATTTGAAAAATGGGAGTTAAATATGCATTATGAAAATATACCTCAATTCTGAAAGCTACCTGTGAGAGCTTGCTTAAACTTGCTTATTTAGTGTTGCTCATCATACATCGGTGTCATTTTGAATTTGTTATCTTCAAGGGACTAAGCTATCGGAGCAAAAATATCTTGAAAAATAACTGTTCCAATTGAGGTTTTTATACTGTGATAGTACTGGCAGTGTTTCAGACTTCACAGTGCTGAAAGCACTTTAGTGTATTAAAAAACCCCAAAGTTTTATGAACTACCAGGTTATGAGAATTCTGAATCTAAGTAAATGGCCTTTTCTTCTTTTCACATTTGTTCTGTTTTTGTGCAGGTCCTCATGCTGAAACCGCCAGTGGATGCCAGAATTTGCAGTGTGGTTTTCGGGCCTGCTGCCGCTCTGGCGAATGACCGCTGACTTCTGATCTTTCAGTCTACTTCATTTAGCTCAGCAGGCTTCCTTTCATGCACTTTACTTACAGTTTGCATCTTGTGTTAACAATCCTTGGAGTGAGATTTGTTATACTAGCCTGACCCTGCCCACAACTTCAGAATCTTAATTATGAGTGTACTGTACAGTGTTGTAACAATCTCACAATCTCATTTGGTTTGAAGGGTGTTGGGTTTTGTTTTACTTAATTTGGGGAAGATGGGAAAACATTCAATTTTTTTAATGCCACTTTCTTCCAAGTTTGGCACTTAAATATACTTTACTGGATTATTTTGTGTTAAGTAAGTGAATGTTTTTTTTTTATTTTGAATCCGTAAGTACAATATAAAGCTCTGCAGAGAATTTGAAACGTATTGTTTGCATTTGGGTAACAATTATACATCTTTAGGAGCCTTGTTTCTTCCCCTTTCCTCTCATCCTTAAGTCATTCTTTATATTGCAAAATTAGGAAAATTCACACCTTCCTTTTGCATTTGGTTTTGTATTTGGGCTTAAAAGACATACTCAAATAAAACATTCCCACCAATAAATGTATGTACTAGTTGAATATATATGCTTTTAAGGTGTAATACCCAGCCATACCATGCCAGTAGGCTGCAGAGATTGGGTGGATGGGTGTTGTGGTTGCAGAGCTGTGAACCTTGCAGTGTGTGGGGGTGTTTTGTTTTGGGTGTTTTGATTTGTTTGTTTGTTTTTTTCCTTCCCATGACTGTGTTAAGATGCATTTTGAAATGGCTTCCAAGGAAGTCTGTTTTCATTAATGTGAAATGTGTGGAAGACAACACTACATTTTCCCTGTTGCTTTGATTTCTAAAAAGAGCCCTCAATGAACAGTAGAGACTAGCAGGGAGGCAGAGAATCCATTGTTGGGCTGAGTGAAACCTGTGCTAGGAAGAGAGATGAGTAGTGGGTGAGTACTGCATGAGTGTGTGTGTGGGCAGTATGGGGAAGAGCCCATTGCAAGAGAAGTATTGTAGCCCATGTTAAGCTGCAAACTTTAATGGCCACCTGCTCATGAGTGGCATAGTTGCAGGTTGTTTTTCTCTTGGGCAGAGGAGGGGTATGTCACAGCCTTTGTAGAAGGCAGACAGGTTCCCCCCCCCCCCCCCATCCTGCCAAATTTTGAAGGCTGACAATATGTCAAACTAGTAATTTTTACCTGTTTTACTAATTGGATAAATTCTTTTGAGTAGTATTTATTTAGGACAGCAGTCATGGTGACATATGTAGCTTTCAAGATTCTTGGTGTCTGGGAGGTCAGTTTGCAGGCGTACATGGAGATTACAATAAACTGCAAGTTTTGATACCATCTTGCTCCCACTAATACTGAAGAGTAGTAAGGTAAGAAAAATATTAGTGAATGTAGAGTTGCTGCAGTGTTGGCTGTTCATGGCTAACAGCTGAACATGGGCTAGAAGCAGAACGTACAGTGCTCAGTTAGAAGCCTACAGAAGAGGTATAAAAGGCTACCATTATTCCAGAAGCTGTTTCTTCAAGTCAGTTACATTAAATTTACTTTGGTGCCCAAGAGTTAGAGTGGATATATGGCCATTTGTGCAATGCTGACTGAGGTAAGATGATAATAGTAACAAGGTACATGGTGGGCTTTCTTGCATCTGTCCTTGTTGCAGAACTCTGTTTCTGAGGCTGGGAAGGTGCAGCTAGAGGTCCTTCTCCTTGCTGCTAGGTGGTCTTTTCTGTGGAGATTGGCAGGAACACAGCTGAGGCCTGCATCAGCTGCAGAAGATTCTGTTCACTTACACCATGTTTCTTCTTCAGCCTTCTCTGAAGGGGAGTTGGACTAAACTTGCAAGATGTCATCAATGTTGTTCAGCAAAGCATCATGTGATGACAGTGTAGCTACTCCTTTCTGCTGGAGGTTTATAGAGGGGAACCTGTGGCAGCAACCCCAGGCTCTAAACCAAAGATTTTGTGTCTAGTATTTATTAGGTAGACTGAATCTAGTTTGGGGTTAAGCTCAAGAACAATCTTAACTTTGATATGTTCTGATGAACATTCTTCCTAAGCTCAACCCACCATCATTTTCACTTGGAACGGTCTGATGAGCAAGGCAACTGCAGGAGAAGGATATATATTTGTATCAGTATTAACAGTTAACACCACTACTTAACATACTAATAAGCGAATCTGATTTTTACTAAACTATTCTTTTGATAATCTTCTACTAGGGTAACTTGCAGATAAAGATTTCATACTCCAAAGTAATTTAATCAAATTCTTGTATAAAATGAATGATCTTCCAGTTATGTTTTGGTATAAATATTTACTAAATACTTTAAATTCTGAAGAAAATGTTGTCTTATACCTCTAAATGGTGCTGGCATTATACAGACACTAAGTATGAAGTAGCAGATGATGCAGCTTCTTAAAAATTGAAGTATGGCCTTCACTGGCTCTTTGGTGTATGAAATTTATTCATGAGTAAATCCTGATCTTCATTCAGGAACTCAGGTACTGGAAAACTCTTAACTATTTGTATTTGCCACTGTCTTTGAAGAGATCTGTAGATAAAATAAACTGACTAGCTAAAAACAGAGTCTTCAAGGCATGATTCCAGGAACTCAAGTTTCACCTGAAAAGAAGGTGGCTTAAACTACCATTTTACTCTGCAATGTCACTATATGTGGGCATGTGTTATGCTTTTAAGAGTGTCATGTCCCACTGGGAGCTGTAAAATACTGTATAAAAATCACCTATCAGTACTGGAGTTTTAAGCTGTCAGTCTCTTCCTTAGCAGTAATAAGTAGTGTCTTCAGTGGTTGTAGGGTGAATAAAGCTCACATGTTTGTAGCTACTAACAATCAGGCTCTCATTTGATTTTCAAAATACTTGGGATAGCTCAAATCAACAGTGTGAGAAATCTGTTATTTTTAGCCCTACATAAGCAAATTTCTTGAGGTATTCTGACTGGTCTATACTACCTGTTTCGAACAAGTGAAGCAACATAAATCCATACAGAGAGAACATTTTGGGGATAAGCATGAATATACACAGCTAGAGCAAATTCAACATTGGAAACATCAATGGTATGAACTCCCGTGCTGTGTACAGCTTCTATTAAAGGTCTGACTTCAGAAAATGGCATGTGAATAGGAAATCCAGAGACCTGGGAGGAGGAAAAAAACACAAAGGTAAGAAGAAAAGGTAAAGGCACCTGAATAAATACATAGTTTTAAAAATCTGTTTTACTGTGCATGTAAATCTTATCTTTTCTGTTGGTGGCCTCAGAAGATGCAATAAAAAAAGCCTATTTTGTACTTTAATACCACCTCCCTATTTCATATACATCAGGCAAGCTTCTGACATTTTTCCCCTTTAGTCTGGGTTAAGTTTGAAGTGAAGATGTTTAGAAGTCCACTAGAATAAAGTTACATTAATGAACACATACAGCATAATAGCTGCTTCTGCCTCTTAACTGGTTTTAATTCATTGTGTTGTCTTGTCTGCACTGGCTGGGGCTTTGAGGTGGCAAGTGTCTCCTGCCCATAATACATTTCAGGTCCAACAGGAACTGAAACCTCAGCTGATTTTGAAAATTGCCAGAGTTGTGTACAGTATTGTCACCAGGTGTTTTACATGAAGACCAGAAGGACCTAACCTTTAGAACAGCCTGGAGGAAGAATGCATGGGTAGAACTGTGGCTGCAGTGAATTCTTAAGTGCATTTTCTTCTGTCTTTTTAAAGAGCAGAGCAATGAGTAGAAAACTGAAGTAAAGCATGTTGTCGTGTGGACTTCTGCACCTGTAAGTAGACTGAGTGTAGTGCTACTTGGCACTAGTGCCAGGTTCTTGCTGACCAGACTTGAGAGCTAATGCACCAATCAACCCATAAGCATCCAGTGCTAGGAGACTGCACTTGTGTTTGTGTCAGAGGTAGTGACTGTTGCAGTACAGCAATAATCCAAGAACAGTGCAGCCAATTTATCTTTACATTCTTATCTTTATGTTCAACAGAAAGTTTTCATCTTCAACATCTACAAATGAAATAAAATAGATTATCACTCCTTCACTCTGTAAATACTACATTGGTTTATCTTTTGTATAAAAATGTCTCTGATTTTTGGTAGTAGAAGAAATGAATAGCCTAGGACATTCTTCTGTACCACAGAGGAGTGATAATAAATCCTAGGGATTTAGATTCCTACTTCTGTGCACAAGTCATATATATTCACAACTGTACCCTGTAATCTCCTAGCTGTTTTTGCAGCTCTGCCTGATGGTCGTCTTCTATGTCTTTGCCTTGGTTTTGTTCTAGCAGTGGCAAAAAGTTACGCAGGGTAGAGGTACAGTATCTGTTCCAACGAGTTAGGTGCCGTGGTCTCCATTCCATAATCTTCTCTTTTAATATTTTTTCAATCCTGCAATAAAATAGACTAATTATTACAATTCTAGTGTTTACTGGACATCTGAGCTGATCACAGTTAGTACAGATTATGGGGAATGCAAATTACCTCAGTTAAATTTACTGCTACCTAAAAGCACAGAAAAGCAATGCCAACATAACTGTATGGTGCTGTGCATGTTCAGTAACAGAATGGGAGGCTAGGGGCTTACAACCCTTTTTAGTTTACAACCTCTACAGCATTTTGCTTATTAGGGAACAGTACAGCAGTAATTGATCAGTTGTATCTGGCAATCTCTATTAAAGAGAAAATGAAAAAAAAGCCCTGTGAACTACAGCTTCCATTTTTTTTTTTTTTAGGCTGTTCTCAATTCTTAGCATTCCAAGCAGGTTTTTAGAACCTAGGTATGAATATGCTCTAGTGATCAGTAGTGACAGCATTTGCTTTGGAGGTAGAATTACCTGCCCTGTAGTTCCACTGCAGCAGCCTTGTCTGCATCCTGATAAACTAATTCTTCAGGCTAGCAATAAATAAAACAAATATTAAAATGTACAATCTCCTCTAGCTATACAACAATAACTACAGGAGTTACTGCCTTGATGGTACTCGAGTGAGTTCACAATTATGCTAAAATAATCTATTATTTAGTAGAGGCATGATAAATACACACAAACATCTAGTTAATGTTATGCTGGTTTGGTTGCCTTTTTTTTTCCCAGTAAACTTCAACTGCTTATACCTTTGATAAACTGTAGAGAAATTCCTGTTTGTTTACTAAGGATGCATGTACAGCTTGAAATAATGCCTTCCTAGCTGTGAGACAAAAGTTGACGTTTTCTTTATAATACCAAGCTACTACTTTAACACAAACATATCTAAAGATTTGTCCCATTTACCTTACTGTTGTCCTGAGATCTTACATGGATAGTTAGAGGACAACAGCTGTGCATTCATTCTGTATAAAACCAAATACTTTGCCGTATTCCTGCTTGCCTTTTGGTTTTTTTTAAGGAGTGCCTGGGAAAATGTTTTTAAAACCCAATGCTGTTACATAAATACACTTAACCACAGAATTCTGAAGAACCTAGTCTCTGCTTCTTTATACTAAGTCTGTGACCTCTCAACCCCTCAAATCAAGTTGGTAATGGATCCATTAATACCTGAATGCTGCGGAGACCAGGGTATGGCAACCTTCTTGAAAAGAAAGACTTCCAAAGTTTTGGTTTGCTGATATCAAAATTTATCCTTATTGGGGAGTCATATTCTTGCATATTAAACCAAATCTACAAGAAAGCAGGTTTGTTTTAACTTTAAGCATGTAATCACAGCTATGGAACACATTCCACTTACGTGGCAATAAAATACTATATAATCTTGATGTCCTTATAGCAATTACCAGTATGAATTCACATGAAACAAGGCAATCTTGTATAGTCAGAGGTGATGTGCAACTTCTGCATTCTTGCATCAGAAGGGATGCTGCTGGTCTGTCATGTCTTGTGCTTCAGAGTATGGACTAAGACCAGTGTATGAACAGAATTACTGTCTGCAGTTGGCAACTCTTCCTGCTGAATCTTTTTCTCCCATATTTCCTTTTCAAAGCCTCATCTGCCGTGCACTGTGGCAGTTTTTATGCTTTCAGACACTTTCTGCTTTTACTATCACTTAGCATCACATAGTGTTGGGTTACAGTATACTCCAAAATTTCTTCCACTGTCTTGGGCTGCATTTCCACCCCTCTCAATTGCTACACAAGTCTCTTCTGAATTCTGACTAAATTCTTTCAATGGCCCAGCACAGTGCAGCTGTGGCTGTGATGCCTAATAGCCTGCTGCACCCCAGCACCATTGCTCTTTCAAGCTTATGATGCTGACTCTAAGTAGATATTGCACACTTGCACAGCTCCTGTGTACATTTTGTCATCAAGGGGAACCCATGTCTTGCATACCACTTCTTTACAGATATACATTTTGGTCTGTGTTTGAGCCTAGGCTGAAGCATGCAAGCATTGTAAGCTTCTTGCTCAAAACAACCTTAAATAACTACTGCTAAGGCTGCAAAATGTACCAATAACTAATATGTAAGTGTGCTAATTAATATGTAACCTTTTGTATCTGATGGTTCTGTGTACAGCCTATATAACACACCATAACTGTGTTTTTCCTGGTTAGGTATGAAGTGGTATTGGTCTGCTGGCAGCACACCTGCTCAGTCACATGTAGATTGGAATTAGTTGTCTTGAAAGATGTTGTTGAGCTCTGTGGTTCAAGGTTAGCTGATCAGGTGTTAAGTGCTGAAGTCCTTAGCTGCTTCTTCCAGGAATTAACGATTAAGATCTGTTTTTCTTAACTGTTAGGTTTAGTACTACTTAAAAAAAAAAACCAACAAGCCCCAAACCAACTCAACCACTCCCCAGAACGCTTTCAATGAAAGACAGAACTGACACTCAAAATAAATATTCTTTAGAATACAAAATCATAATCTGTGTTTAGAATAAAACCCCAGAAGGTTAAAAAACAGAACAAAAGTTATAACGCATGACACTTGCAACAACTTCTCCAGGTATGTTCTCAATACAGAAAATAAAAGCAAATGTTTGCTAGATTTTGGTGCACAATGGAAGCCTGACTCACTGTTCCCTGACATTGTTTCCAAAAAACTAAGGCGCAAACTTCTAAATTCAACATCCAGTTTTTGTACAAATAAAACCTAGGGTTTTTTTTTTTTTAATCTCACGTTGTGTTTCCTCAGTTTCAGACTTCCACACATCTTTCTACCTAGCTGTCATGTCCCTGTTTGTGTCCCCAGAAGCTGTGATGGTTTGCTTCTAGCCAAGTTGGGGAATGCTGCTGGCAGGAGACTGCCAAGGGTTTCTGTCCCTCCTGACACAGGCTCAGCTCTGCCCCATTCTGTGGTCTTTGGTTCACCTGCCCTAAGCTGTGCAGCTCTTACAAGGTCTTCTCTCCCTCACTGCTGTCTCTCAGAGTTTTTAGCCACACAATGAATAATATATTGTGAACATGCACTAGTATTACTTGTATTTTAAAGCAAATAAACAGGAGGACTTGATGCCAGGCAGAAAATGAATACAGGTTTTGTGCCTTGTAGTGCCAGCTCTGTGTTTTGCACATTGAACCATTCAGGGCTGTGCCCACCATTACATATGCAACTCAAGTGACTCCTTCCAATATGCTTTGTTTTTATTTTTCAGTTACATTTCACCTGCGAACTGTTAGCTTCGCTGAATTACTACTCCTCAGCTAAGCAGTGGTAAACTTAAATGTTTCCCAACTTGGATAACCTAAGTAAAACCCAGTAATGAAAATTATATGAACATATATCTTGACCTACCTAAGAGATTTTTTTAATCAGCATTTAAGTGTTTAAAAGTAGCTGAAAAACCTACTTAAGATTGAATGAAATCACTAATAATGAGACAGCATAAATATAGTTACATTCATGAACAAATGATGCATAAAGTCAAGAAAAATATCAACTCTTACATGTATAGAAATATGTCAAGACTAGGTACACTTACATTATCACAGCCGATCAGACAGTACACATTTTGTAAGGGGCAGAAGGTATCATACTGCCCATAAAAACATCCAGTACTGGGATTCCAAATTACATATTGACTTTGTTCCAAAGTTAATACATATGCAGTTGGTCCCTAGGAAGAAAAAAAAGTACGAGAAAGATGTTTTAAAACTGGCTATGAAGACAGTATGCTTTGCATTTTGTGGAATATTAAATTTTTACTATTGAGATTAATAGTACTTTTGGGCGCAAACTGGTTGGAAGAAGTTACAGGTTCATTATAATTCAACAACTAGCATTTACATAATAAAATGTTCTCTGTTATGTGGCAGAAAAATGTTAGACATACACAGCCCTGAGCCATTCTTAAAATATAGATTCTGAAAGTCATCTTGGTTCAGCTATGAACTGATATGAAATTCCATATACAGGAATGCTTAATGTATGCCACTTTGGCATCAGCATGTCCTACTTGGTTACTGCCACAACTCTCACCCATGGGCAATCTCTGAGTAGAAGGACTGCCGCCCAGGCAGCACACTTTGTGTCTCATCCATCAGCCTTCCCTCATACAGGCACATAAGGAATTTCCCAGCTCTCTCTATCACAAATCCCTAAACTGCTCTTCTATTTTCTTGTTATCTCCCACATTTTCCAGGCACCTTGAAATACCCGGAATAATCCCCCTCCTTACAGCATGCATAAGCTGAATGCTTTATTAAGGACTACCATCTCCATCAGATTTTGAGTGGAAGGAATATACCTCAGTACCTGTTCCTGCCACTGCAGTATCTCAGACTGTGCTGAAGAATTTTTACCAAAATTCTGTTCAGCAAAACTTTCACATATGCTTCAGATACTAATGTTGGGAAGTTGCATTATAAACAGTCTTACCATCTCTTTTCAAAAGAGCAGTATTGGTTACTTGCAAATGTGAGTGCTTCCCTGAGAACAAATGCAACTGCTAGGGGGTAAAAGATTCTAAATATTTTAGTCCTTAGCCCATCTAAGCCGGATTGCTGCCACAGTGGGTTCACAGTCCAAGGCAAAGCAGACTGCCTAACCTGCCTGTATTACAGAAGGCAGATGAAGATTCACTTATCAAGCCTGAACAAATCTATCATTTCTCTTGCTGCGGCTTTGCCATCAGC
Source organism: Haliaeetus leucocephalus (assembly GCF_000737465.1). Classification (NCBI taxonomy): domain Eukaryota; kingdom Metazoa; phylum Chordata; class Aves; order Accipitriformes; family Accipitridae; genus Haliaeetus; species Haliaeetus leucocephalus. The sequence continues at coordinate 1,764,189 of NW_010972981.1, read as the reverse complement.
TGGAGAAAGAATCAAGGGATGTGTACATACCAGTAATAATCCCTGGCAAGCCCCTAAACATCTCAACCTTGACCCAATTCCACCCAAACTCCATCACAGTCTGTGTATTCACGACTGAGACACTGTGAATGGACTGTCTCGATTACCTTTGTCCTGGACACACCATTTATACAAACTTATACAGATCCTTGGTAGTGTACTATGAGGACGACAGCTACTACCAGGTTAAGTGTGGTAACATGGGTCCAGGAAAAAAAACCACCAGACAATATTTATACTATGATATACTTTCAACTCCCCCCCACCTTTCTGAAAAGAATCATTTCAGCAGCGCCAATGTTTACATAACTTCCTGGAAAAACATGCCACCAAGAAATGATTCTATCTATTGGTGGGAACCAAAGACTTCACAGAATAAAAGTTAATAGACAGACCAAATGAAAAAATCCTCTTACCTCAGGAATAGCATTTCCAATAATAAGCCAGGCTTTTTTCCCCATACCAAGAAAATAATTACACAAGAGCACAGCATGTTCTTCCTCATCTCCCGCCAGAAGATAAAGAAATTGCTAATTGAGGTACAAAAAAAAAAAAAAAAGTCTTTCCATAGTTATCAATGGTGCTTTCAACTTACAACATGTAATAATATTTCTTAACACTTCTGAAGCAAAAGAGTTCTCTCACATCTTTGCAATTGATCTTTATTGTTAATTAGCCACTGCTTCAACATGCAGGATAAAAGTGAATGCTGTGAAAATCCATGATGCAGATCTGAAATTTTACAAGAACCAGGGCTTTTGTCTTTTGAGTTATTCTGAATTTTGCAGAAAAGTTCTGAGATGGTAAAAACATAATCTATGATTAACTTAATATCTGTTGTTATTTTATAGATGACAGGGTTTATTTGTGTGTGACAGAGAAGGCTAAATATCCCATTATTGCTGACATTACATGCAATGTTTTTTCTGTAGTTCCTTAGAACTACAATGATCAATTTTAAGTCTAGTTTTAAAGTCTCCACCAGTCAGCGTCCTTTCACTTGTGCATGACTAGCCATTTTGGATTGTTTTATAACTGAAAACAAAAAGAAAAAGCTTAAAGCCCTAAGCATTCTTAGGGTCACTGAATTACAACCTATCAAAGAGAAAAATTTTGGCTTGTATCAGGATGAGCAACTTTTCTCAAGCTTTGGTCCTCATTCTTTGAAATAAACAGCTGATAAAGAAAAACAGTCCTCACAATAATAGAATCATAGAATAATTTAGTGCTGAAGGGACCTCAGGAGCTCATCTAGTACAATCTCCCCCAGAAAGCTGGGGCTGCTAGGATGTTACATTTAAGAGGATAAAGAACTTCTGCTTAACGCATTGCTTACATCTGATGTACTCCATAAATCACAAATTCCAGCAAATGACACACTATCTGGCAGAAAAGGAATCAAAGCAACGTATCGAGCCACCAATTCCTGCAAAAAAACAAAACAGAGCAATTCACAGTTTCAGTTCACGACACTGATCTAACAATAGTATTATTATACCAGATGTGAAGCATAGTGCTGTTTCCACAGATATCAATGACAAAACACTGACTAACCTCATTACATTAGCAGCTAGCTCATTTTAGAACATACATCAAAGACTGATGATTTACTCCCATTGAGGTTTGTCTTTTAAAGGACAATACTCATTAATATACCTATGTTTTTCCAAAGACAAATATCCTTTTCCAGCATCATTACACACTTACTGCACATCACACACAGTCATTCCTACTTTATTTTGTATCTCTCATGTTTCCTTTACAAAAAGCGTAGCTATACAGCAGACATATAAAAAAAGGTATGTGCCTACGTGCAACGTGCATGCGCGATGTGAACACACACATTCTGAAATCTGTATTCCAGAAACTTCACTATCTTTTCTAAGTACTTACTGCTGCTGTTTGAGAACTATTTGGGATGGCATCAAGAAGCTCCTGTGGTGGATTCAGAGGTTTGATATATCTGGTAATAAAAACTGTTTTCCCATTGAGGTCAATTACAGTTGTTAGGCATTTGCGGCTTGGAAACTTTGATGTACATTCAGCTTCATACTTTGCTGCTGCCTGGAGCAATTTCTCCTCTTCTTGGGTATCAAACTTCAAAAGACAGTACAATTTATACAAAAATAGTTTTATTTATAGTTTGGGCTTAAGTCTTTACTATATTTGGCCTTATTTCACCATTTACAGGAGCATAAAAGGAGTGTAAAATTCTTTCCTAATAGCATTTTGAACTTTCCTTGTAGTATATACTTTGGCTCACAAACATGTAAGAAAGGTCAAGGTAATGGAAAATCAGGCAATTTGCATTTACTTATGAATGCACATAATGACGTGTACCTATAAGCTGGCTTTATTAAAGCACTGAAATATGTAGTGAAAGTTATGGCCAAGCAAAACTACAGGGATGAGTATGTAACACCACATATTAACTCACAGGTAAACAATTATGGTTAGCTACTAATCCTACATGCTATTCACATAACATTCCATTAAAACCACAACTAAGGTTATGCACAAATCCCAGTAAGTTTTATATAAATAATACTATGACAACTCTGCACAATGCCAAAATATTTGCAGAGAAGGTCCAAGTAATTTTTAGAGGAATCCTTATAATTCAGACTTGCCTAAAATTTCAGGGCTTTTAGATGAGATTTTGTAGAAGCAAATCTAGGACTCAAAAGCACGTATTAATTACATAACAACAACAATTATTTGCTCATATGTCACCTAAAATGTCATCTTTTACAGGTATTAGGATCAAAGTATTTTTTTTCATCTACTTAGAATCCCTTCTATATTTCTAGTGGTGCTGAGAATTAAAGCTCATACTTCATAATATTTATGTTCAAAATAAACCACTTTTTGTTGTTTGTATCTTTCTCAAACTAACCAGAGGGGGAACAGCTGGGCACTGCCCTGTAGCTAGACCTTCAGGTCAGCAGAGAAGGCATACAGTGGTGATTCTTCTCAACCATAATTAACAGCCGAAATGTACAGCCTCTGGCACTTTGTAAGTTTAAATGTAGTAATTCACTGCAAATATTACTGCCAAATAAACAACTACGATATCAGAGTCAAGTAATGCAAAGTGCAAAAAGATTGCTGAATGGCACAAAACCAAGCTAAGTCTTAAACAGGGAACAATAAATAAAATCAGTTGAGAGATTCCTGTTAATATTATACCTTCTTAAGCATTTCATTCATCTATACAGAGATGCAGGAAGGACAGCAGGAAAGAGAGGAAAAATAGGTAAAGAAACAAAAAAGGTATTGTAAAATTAAACTAAAATTAAGCTTAGCATCCTAAATCAGTACACAAATATTTCAAATGACTTAACTACAGCAGGAATGGCTAGGAATAGGAACAAAGGATGGCAAAAATATTTAGTTAGTTTTTGTCATTTTATGCCAAACACTTTCTATAATAAGTGTATGTGTTACATTTGGGGAGTTGCAGCACAGAATTATAACTTATCCAGTCATGGTTAGAATACATGCATATGTCACTTTAGTAATGTTTTTATGTACAGATTTCATTAGATACATACCACCTAAAATAGAACAGTCTCTTAATGAATTTGGTCCTGCTTTACTTAGTTTCATCTAACATGAAATTATATTTTATTATTTTCTATTTATATTGCTTTGAAAAAAAATGGATTATTTGAAAATCCCATACAATGTTTGCTAAAGAAATAATTTGGTTTGGCTTAGTATCCAAGGTAAACAAATCATCTGCTGCCAAGTAACATTTTTCTAAGATTTAGAAAAATCTCTAATGCAAAGAGTGAGCAAAAATCTGGCAAAACTCCTAATGATTTATTAGTCACAACTGTTTTTTCCACTGTTCTTCAGATTTTAGAAAACAGATCTTCTGTACCAATAGCTTTCTTATCTCAGCAACATTTTCCTTATTCCTGGTTTTACTTTCAATGCATTTCAGTGGCAATGCATACTTTTTGGTACAATTTAGCTTTCATGGAATCATAGAACAGCCAGGTTGGAAGGGACCTCGAAAGACCATCCGGTCCAACCTTTTATGGGAAAGGGAGCCCAGATGAGATTATCTAGTACCCTGTCCCACCGCATCTTGAAAACCTCCAGTGATAGGGACTCTGCCATGTCACTGGGGAGACTGAGTGAATGGTTGTTCTCACTGTAAAGAATTTCTTTCTTATACTGATATAAAAGCTCTCCTGGCGCAACTTGTACCCATTGCCCCTTGTCTTCTCAGTGTGGCTCCCTGTGAGGAGAAGCTTTGACATGTAGTATTTTTTGCTACTTAGAACAGGACTAATGTCCTGTGTTGTGATTTACTGTGCTATGATTCTTTGCCGAATGGAAGGTACTTCAGTCTCTTTCTAGTTCTTTATGTCTGAGTTTTGGCAAGGTGCAGTTAGCTTCCTACTGTCATACTTGAAATGAAAGACAACTTATGTCAGAAATATCTATGACTTTAAGCTGTTTTTTCCCTCTGAAGTGTTCAGATCAATTCTAAATATAGCTAGCAAACTGCACGATTTTACTAAGCATTAATACAATACATAACCTGTTGATAACTAAGCATCTATGCAAGAAATTCTGAACGTTTGCTCATTATTTTAAAAAGTCAAGATTTGCAACATATAGTCCATAATATTTTACAATAATCTCACCCCTTATTTGAATTTCTATGATTTTTCTTTTGAAACAGTACTAGAGACAGGTCTTTCTATAAACTGAGATCTGTTTCCTTACAAATTCAGTACCTTTTTTTTCCCCAGCAACTAATTACTGTGTGTGAAGATTAAGACTATGAAACTCTTGAATGAGGTCTCATCTATTAAAGGTGTCTCAAGGCTGTTAAGTTCATATTTACAGTTTCAAGTCCTAGTAATAGTCGTATCATTCAAACTAATTAACCTTAAAAGGCATCCATGAATGCACTTTATTAATTTTCTTTATTATCAACAGTACTAAATTGTAACAATTCCCACAGTACTGCATGAGAGCAAGAAAACATAGAACTGGATAGTTTCCAACACTGTAATTTAACAGGAAAAAGGGTTTTTAGAATGCATCATACAATTTTATAGTTATTCTGAAAAAGAAATTACATAACAATAGACCTTTCTCTCCAGTTCCTGTTTGTCTCTAATAAATGATCAGTGTAGCACTGAACTGGAAAAGAATGAACTGCTGCTGTTTGTGCATGAGAAACATACATCCTTGCTGAATGGACCTCAAAATCATTGCATAATGTTACATATAATAGCAAGTGGTGTATGCATTTTAACTACATATTGTTGTTAGTGTAAGGCACTTCTGGTTTAGTAAAATAACTGAAAAAAATAACAGCTGCTGTTTAGAAATTATTATCTTCAAGATCTGGAGGCATGCATTAAGTCCTAAATAATAAATTCTGTATTTGAATAGTATAAACACAGAAGCAGGAAAATACTATCTTCACACCTGCTGCCTCCTTTTTGTCCACTGTTCACAAATACTCACGTGAATACTTTACAGAAGTAAATGGGAAAATTATATACTCACAGATAATGAATGCAAATTTGCTTTCTATTAACATTGGAACTAGATACCTGGTGAAAGTTATTTCTCATGCATTAAGTGTTCATCTAACTTCATGGTGCATCCAATTAAATTGAACTGAGCTAAAAAATTTGAAACAGAACACTCAATTTGTATTGATGTCCTTCCGTACTTGTATGCATGTCCTTTGGTACACTATTTATACGCACATACCTATTTATATGCATCTCAAGAACTGCACCACTGGAAAAAAAAAAAGCAAGAATATGATGAATTACTGATTACTTACCTTCTCTCTGACTGACTCTCCAGGAATAAGCTGTGGTTCAATGGTAATAAACAGTGTTATATACGAGCCCTCACTCAGATTTTGCACAGAATCATAACCTCTCTCGATTCCCAGGTTCTTTTCTTTGCTGTAGCCAAGGAGGACTGGAGGAACATCCACCTTAAATGTACCATCAACCTACAACATATACAGAGAAGTACTTCTCATTAGAAGCAAAAAAGCAAAACTTCCTTCTCAAATACATTTTCTACTTGTATTAAAGTATTTTATTCCTTTGATTTCTTTACTACTCTGCATTACAAAACAGTAAAATAAGAGAATATGACATATATACTGATTAACTGTGGGGAAAACATGAGACATCTCATGGTTAAATGTATTAATTACAACTGGTTTTCAGCCTCTCTTGCATATTAGGGACACTAATATTTAACGTAATGGAAATCATGCACACTAATTCTTAAAGAAAGAGTGCCAGCCTTTCACTGTTTTTCTTTCAAACAGCAAACTCCACATGGCACTATTTACCTGGAAAATGACAAAATGGCAAAATACAGGTTGCAGGACTACGCTTCTGAAGACAGCGTCACACCAACATGCCTTTGCCTATGTTTGAGTGATGTGGGAATGATGCTCCAGCATCTCACAGATGGACACCCTCCATGCAGAAGCTGCTGATGCTCCTTGGGTACAACTGGAACTGGGCCCATTCAGCCAGCTTCCCCACGGAAGAGTGCTCCGATAGACCCACCAGCCCTTTGCACCTCCCTCTGCCACCACAAACAAAAGATAAGGTCTTTCTGAAAGGTCATGCCAGACAAGAAATGGCATGCCCCTCACTTGCTCGGGCAGGTGTTAACAGTGGAACTACACAGCTTTAACAGAAAAGCAAGAAGATTAACCTCCTGATTTGGGCAGAATTCAGATGACTGCCATCAGGAAGCCTATGTTCAGTGGATGTAGAAGATGAACAGATGACTCACTGTGCTGACTCATCAAACATTTAAGAACAAAATTAAGTTTTGATAAGGAGAAAACTCTAAATAAATCACTCAATTTCTGCTGTAGTATAATAGAACAAGATGAATAAATGCTTCATTTTCTACTGAAATTTAATTGCTAGATGCACCTTGATATAACCACTGGACTGATCGTGCTTTTTCAAATTCAGTAAGAAATCCTGTTCAAATGTAAAGAATCTCTAATGTTGGGAAGATCTACGCAGGCACTCACACTATGCTTAGGGAATCAAACTGCAACACCTCCTCAAAGAGAGCCAGGAGTGCATCTGATGGGAATCCTGGAGCTAGTCTGGTTCTACAACAGAAAGACTGATACACCAACAAGAAGTATGAAGAACAGACATTGACATCAGATTGGTAATCCCTGAAGATGGATTATAGGCTCTGTCCTTCACTATATATTGGTAAGCAGCCCGTTAAAATGCCTATGTCCGCCCATTAAGTCTCTCACGACTGTGGGCAGACACACTTCTCAGGTGAAAGTCATGCATTCAGCATGCAACATTTCCCTAACAAGAGGGGTGGTCACATTATGGGACATTGTTTGCACAGGATGTCCAAAGACTTGTGTAAAGAAGGCTAGGTTTGAGGGCACCACAACCCTCCAACACCTAAATTCGTTGACTGACTTCCCAAGTTGAAGATAGCGTATTATTAAATGATCTAGCAGAAACAAGTGGACTAGCACTGGTTAGACATACACTGTCCAAAATTTCTCAGCAATGAAAAGAATCCCATGCTTTCTTGAATCCTTTGACAATTATGTTCTGTTATGCCCTGCAAACAGAGAGCCCAAGAAAACCACTTTGAACTCCAAGCACTACACTTAAATGAGATTCCTACAGACTTACCCTCCACCCAAAGAATCCAGGAGACTCACAGTATGTCTTAAAAGCCTTAAGGTTCTGATAAGTGCTCCATATAGCCAGAGGAGAGCAAATTAAGGTATCATAGGTATGCAACGTATGTCAGAATTTTCATGAAGTAAGAAACTGAGACTTTTGTGATACGATGACTTGATCTACACATGAAAGCAACTGCCCTGCAGAAAAAAAAAAGTCCTACAGCAAGATTACAATGTGATAGGACTATTGATGTGACAAATTAGTTTCCTTAACCTAAGTCTAGGATGGGTGGCTGGACAAAAAAAATGCCTTTCCCCTATGAAGAACCACATGTTTTACTATTACTCCCATGCCTAATGGTTGATATCTTTTGAAGAAAGCTTCTCTTGAAAAGTTCTAAAAATGGAGGGAAGAAGGGATTGGGCCAGGCAAAGGTGGAAATCTGGTGATTCATGAAAAGTGTGAAAAAAGAAGTTAGCTCAAGTTTCCTACCACCTATCTAGCTGATCCTCCTATTCCTAGTTCACCTATCTAGGCTGTGCAATACCAGAGATCTCAAAAGACACTGACAAAACCATCTAAAGAATATGTACTTTTAACCTCATTACTGAAGGAAGCCAGGCTGCATTGTCAGTGTAGAAGTACGTTTATCTCTTCTCCCTTCAAAACATTGAACTTACTGACAAATACTCATCAAATTTGACAAAAACCAGTGGTTTCAAAGACATTTTCAAACAATTCCATAAAAATAAACTAAGTACAGAGAACATCATAAATCTGACATTCCATTACCAGACTCTTTCCATTCTCCAGGTTTGTATTTTAAGAGATTTACTTCAAGTTATTGACACTTACCCTTGCTTGAAAATATATGGTGGTAAATGGAATCTTAACACATCCCAGCCAGTGTCTCTCAACACGAGTGCGGATTCCACTTCCTCTTTCAGGATCATCCTATTAAAAAGTTGTCCAACATAACGCTTTGTAAGACAGCTCCATTTCCTTTAATTCAATCAACAATTTAATCAACGCATTAATAAAAATTCTGTATTGTTTTAATAATTTACTATAAATATCAGTTCAACTACTAGTATGGCAATGATTATTCGGCATGCCTTTCAAGCATGCCAGATGCTGAACAAATACAAGAACATCATGGTCCATGATACAACGTGCTTGAACTTCAGGGTTCAAGTCCTGTATAACCTGTGATGGAGAACTCAAAAATCTGACAAGTAGTCCACAAGAGTCTTCTCAGACCAAGTAAATTAAGCTCTGATCTTCTAATGAAATATTTTACTACTACTTAAAAAAGCTTTTTGAAGGTAAAATTGTATGAAAATCTAACTAAACCCCATGGAATGGAAGCACTGTTTTCATATGTATTACCTATCAGGGATTTCCAAAGCTAGTATGATCAGCCTACAGTTATTTAAAAAAAAATAATTAAAAAAAAATTCTCTAAAGGCTAGAGTGACATCTGAGTTTCAAGACTGCATCTCTCTTCCCTCTGCTTCATCAAATACCATTTCAGTTTTGAGGACAGAATTCTGTTCTCAGTGAAATGTGTGCATTATTTATTTTGGGGGTTATATTTTCAAGAATGTTGAGTGCTGCTATTTTTGTGCATGCTGAATTGACTGGGAAAGCTTTCACTGGTTTCAACAGGGGAAGGAGTTATGCCAACACTGAGTGCTTACAAAAATTTCTTCTTACTAGTACTCGCAATTTTTATCTCATTCCAAAAAATTAATATATACAACCAAAAGATTATTTTTTTTTCACCGAACAGCTTGTAAAACAGGATGAGACAGAGCATAAAAAGACAGTTAATAAAAAAAAATACATGAACTGGGATCATTCGTCTGGAATTTAGTAAAAAATTCTGATTAAGAACAACAGAATTCAGATGACAAGTCATATGTTGCCTCTCAGTTGTACTACCCCCAATTTCATTAACTATCAGTAAAACAGATTATATACACATGTTCAACTCTAGCAGCAGATTATATAGTACAAGCTTGATTTGTACAGACAAAGGTTAACACTATGAAGATTGCTCCCTGTAACAATCTTGCAGTATTGATGATATAAAATCATAAGGAATGACAAAATAGAAAAAAAAAAAAAAAAGGCACAGAAAGGTGCAAGCTATTACACTGAAAAGTCTTATTCTGTCAACTTCAAAAAGCTCATAATATTCTGTAATGTACACTATCCTTCAATTATAAACTCACCTCTACAGCATCATGAAGTACTTCATCAAAAACATTAATGAAGACTTCATCCTTCACTGACTGCAAACTGTGGGTGCTGTAGTCACCATTAGGTGCTCTGAAAAGGTTAAACAAAAAAGTTATTTGAACAGAACATGAAAATTTGAATAAATTTGCATGCTCAAATTAAATTATTATTACTCAGAAATAATTTTATTTCATTTTGCCACACCTAAATGGAAGCTCAAGTTCCTCATTCCAGTTGGGGTTTGGACCCTCTGCTGTTGTTGTCCGGCAGACTGTTCGCTGAAAAGAAACTTCTACAAAAGGACGGACTAAAACCTATAAATGGAGATCAAAACAAAGGAAACAGACCTCTATAAAAATTCATCAGAACATATTAAATTACACATTTTCATGTATTTAGAAAAATAAACATATACTTTGTGGAGATCAGGCTGGTCTAGCCCAGATAAAACTTCAGTACCCCTTAAATATTGCACTTCCCAGGCTTCTAAGGATTTATGAAGCTTTTAAAAATATTTCATACGTTAGCATTTCCAAAAGATTATGTGTATTTCAAAATACTTAACATATTTATATACACCAGCAAAACAACATTTTCTCCTCGGAGTGGGAAAGCTACTAGCTATCTCATCAAAGAAGGTAACCGAAACAGAACATGAGATCCAGACACCAACAGAAAAAAGTGCACTTGTATCCTCTTACCTGTAATCCAAGCAGCCTACTGCTACAATCCTGGTTGTCTCTGAAACTGGCTCCTATTACAGATAAGCAACTTCACACAACAAACCCCTAACGTGATTAAAAATGCTTTAATGGTGCATTTTATTAACATTCAAATGCATATAAGCCAGAACCTTTTCTACATCTCAAAAAGCTGTACTTTTGAAGAAAAATAATAAAAAAAAGGAAAAAACCCTGAAGGGCTTCCATCTTCATTCAGAAGGATGCTGACTTCATGTTCTCAACAGTATGCAAAATGTAGTTTCAGTATCAGCTGTTAAGAATGGCTGTGCTGGTTTAGACTAAGAGTGCACTGGGCCCAAAATTAAGGCTGTGAAAATGGCCATCAGATGACACATACAAACAGAGCAGGCATATATGATATTTTCTCCTGTTACTCTCCCAGGCTTCAACTGTTTTCAGATGAAGGACTTTCCTTAGCCTGTAAAGATTTTTCTATTTAGTAACTCCCAATGGATCACTCTTCCAAATACTTGTCCAATACCCTCTTCAATGCAAGCAAACGTTTTTAGTCCACAACACATGCAAGCAACTTCTCTGGGCACCTACTAACTTCTGCATGAAGAATCACAATCTTCTGTTTGTTTTGAAGCTAACTCCTACCGGCTTCATTTGACAATCGATCACCCTTGTACTGAAAGAGCCAGTAAACAGCCAATCCCTATCCACAATCTCTATATAATCATGACTTTGTGCCTCTCTACCATATTCCTCCTCCCCTACTCACAGTTACTACCATTCTGGCTGAAAAGCCCTACCATTTTTCACTGTACAGCAGCCATTCTGTATTTCTGACATCCTTATCGCCCTTCTCTAAAGCTTTTGCAGCTTTATATCTTTTTCAGATCAAGGAGTGGGCAAGCCAGCCTCACTAATAAGATACCTTTCTGATGGCACATGTTACTGCCTGTGGAAAAGAGGAACGCTCACAACTTCACGTAAGAAAATGTTAGTGTTGTAATATACCTGGTTGAATGCCCAGTCTGGGCTATCTGTTGGGCTCTGAGCTGATGGAGAGGCTGCAAACATGTCATTAAAGGACCTTGAAGATTTGGATGGTTGTTGAAGTTTGCTATGAGAGGAAACAGACAACAACAAGAAAAGACATAGAACACATTACAAAATATAAATCCCTCACATTCTGTACTAACCATACAGAATTCTGGAAATATTTCTGATATTTTTATGTTATAACTTTAACCTTGGAAAAATATTTATTCGATCAAATAACACAAAAAGAATGCCAGAAAGGGTAGCAAATGTATAGCTCTTGTAAGCCTCATTGCAAAAGAGTGCTTTGTGCCTGGAGGCTCTGACAAGCTTATCAACCCCAGGCTTTTGTTGGTTTTTTTTGCCTACCCCATATAATCACTTGAGCTACAGATTTTTCAGCTTAAGGAGATGAATCCCCACAGAATTCATAAACAGTGTGGACTTCATGGTATCCAGGCAAGGCTTCTATGACAAAATTAAACCCATGTGAATATTACACAATTGGCAACCCATGAGTGAAATAAAATAAATGTTAATACGTTTATTTTTATAGTGTTTCCAGATAATTTTTTGTAATAACACCACAGTGCACGTTATAAAAGAATAACTATTCATGGAGAAAGCAGCTCAAAATAAGATACCATATAACGCAAAAAGACTAGGGGGGGGTTTAGTTATTTTTGTATACTGATAATGAATTGAAATTTTAATCTTTTCCTTCCTGTCAACATGTTTCTAATATGAATTGCTTTTCTCAATATGAACTTATTTACAGAAATGCAACAGAACCTTTGTTATAGTGAAGGTTTAAAACAGTAGAAGATACTAAATTCTGTATGCACAGTAATTGGTCAGCTTGAAAACACCTCCGAGTTAAATGCAAAGTGTATTCATTTTGGGAGAAAGAGAGAACGCTGCATGAATACATTGCTTCTGGAACTGAACCAGAGTGTTCAAAACTCAGGTATCTCTACATGACGCAGCATCACGCAGTGCAGGCATTGCCTTAACGTACGAATGCCTGAAGGTAATGGTCACCTTTAAAATTAGTCAGAGCCAAATTAGGCTCAGGCCATTAACTTAAACAGTTCATGAAGGAGAAGACCAACATGCTACACTCAGGAGGCAAATATAGAATCCCATAATGAAGAACTGGATTTTTTTTTAATACTTATTTTTGGTATTTAATTAAGATATTATGAATTACAATTGCCCTAACTAACAGACTTGCTTAAGGTATAATTCATCTGATATTACCAGAGTTATAATGTTGTCAAAGTTATCTTCTGGACAGTTTTTTCCTCAAGCAGACGAATACAGTTCTTGGCAAAACATTTCTTGAATTTAGGAGTTATTGATAAATGATTATATTATTCTACAAACCTACAAAACAGCAGTTCTTTATAATTATTAATAGAAAGATAAGTGTATGTATGTTTTTATCATGAAGATCAAAACAACACACATGGCTGAATTTCAACATTAGTTGCTTCAGCTGTCCTCAAAACAGCTGCAACCAGAAAATGAATCTGTACTGGAAAGAGGCATTTAAACATACCTCATCACTGGTTTTCTCACTGGAATATCATAAGCTCTAATGATGTTCACTAACAGTTTTATGTCTCCATCTGATAAATTCTGTGCTGTGACCTTCTTCCTTTCTTTTCTTCTTGGCTTTAATGGTCGTTTTGGTTCTGCCAGTTTAAAGAGGCTGAGTCCCAAAATGCTAATAAACATAAAAGACATATTTAGTCATTTTTGCAGAGAATCCAGCATTCTAGTGTTTCTATGACACACATGCAAATTATGCACTAACAGAAAAAGGAAATATGTGCTCCTGTTAGTGCCATACAAAACTCTGTGAAATGTCAAAACGTTTTAATTGCTTAGGACAACACAATCCAGTTTTGTCTTATATATCAGAAATTATAACTTAACTGTGCAAAAAAGGTGGGCTTTTTTCCAAAACTAGGTAAGATACAAATAAGGCAATTAGACAGCTTCAAGACAGATCTAAACTACAGTGCTATAAACAAGGTATCTAGCAGACGACTACAACCACTGTATGGAATAGACAAAAAAATCTAATTACACAGCTATGTACAACAAACAATACGCTATAGAAAGGAAGCAGAATGAATATGCCACAACATACCCTGGACCCTCAGAACTTATAACCCAAGGCAAAGCAGAATCAAATTAAAAAAACAAAAAAAAAAGGAAAAGAATATGTATGTTTTTACACATCGTTGACACTAACTGAAGACATTCCAAAATCTACTTTAAAAACTGATAGCCAATGGCATTCTTTCCTTATACATAATAAAAAAATCACATTAATTACTGTTAAAATAACACCAAACCACAAGTTACTGAAATAGCCCATGAAGTAGATGCTTAAAACCAATCATGGTGTATTTTAAATTCACTAACCATATAAATTAGCAAATAGAATCCAATATCAATTAGTATTCATGATAAGAAAGTATCAGTGAAGCATTTGATTTTAAACTTCAAAAGCTGATTATAGTCTCATTCAGATTTTTCCATTCTGTGTTGTGAAAACATGAACTTAAAAAATAGGATGAACTCTTTTATGAGAGCAAGTCTCTGTATCTCCAGCAGATGGGACTGTTTAGATTTATACTGCTGATTGAAAAAGCTTTGCCTGTACTTTAAGGGTGTCACATTTATAGGGAACACAAGCAACTTCTACATAAAAGAAAAAATATCTTTCACAACCTGTTTACTTACAGAGATTTTAAGTGAGCAATGCTAATTAAGAGTCACCTATACTGATTTTGACATCAGTCATCACAGCAAGTATGGGATTTGGAATAAAAATTCAAAGAAAGTGCTTAAGTAATAAGGCAAATAACAATCTTAAAACAAAAAAGAAGTAATTTCCAAACCCAGTAACATTTCTGAAAGTAAACACCATATGGTGGCATCCAGCAACAGCAAACAGAAATACATGAGAAGTAAAATAAAGAAAATGACTGTTAAAAAAATCTATTGCACATTATTGGCAGGGCATATGCACTGACTCTAAGTGAGTATCACCTATAGAACCAGTAGTAGTATTACTACCTCTGATGCTTGTCTGATATTTGGAAATCATTCAATCTGGCACCAGCTAGGGCTACGCTCAGCTCATCAGATCACAGCCTGATGCATTATATCCTGCTAAATCTTATTTACACGCTGTCACATTACTTCTGCCAAAACCAGACTTCTTCCTAAAAAATTTTTTTACACACTTTGTGTATCAATACACTGTACTGGTAGAAGTGTACACAGTGATTGGAACTAAACACAAAATTGCATCAGAAGTCACATCAATATACTTTGCAAAAAAAAAGACCAGAGATGGTTTTACATTATTTTGATAGAACAAATAAAGATAGCTCCCTTACCCCAGGCTGGGAATCTCCTCTTCATTGACAAGGTCAGAGAGAAGGAAATTGTGTTTTGCTATGAGGAAACGGTTTATGACTGATTCTCGAACCTGTGAATGGGGACGTAGAGGAGACAAAAGTACATTTCTAATCCAAACCCACTGCAAATATTTGCGTTCTGTTAAACACAAAGAAAATGTCCAAATATACATTCTTTATTTTTTTTCCACTATTAAAAAGAGTCACGGTCCAAGGAAAGTTTTCTTTCCATCAGATATTTCTCCAGAACATAATATAAGCTCATTTTACAAATACACCAATTCTCTAGAAACATACTGGCTAGCCAGATATAAGAATGTATGAAAGCATACAATCAGAAAATGAAGCCTTATCCGCTTACAGCTCATCATCAGAAACAATCACAACAATAAATGACACTAACAGACATCTCTTTTCCATGTCTAAATGAAGAAAAGGCTGTAGAGAAATCTGTATGGTATCAGTTATGGGGAATAAACACAACACTTTGGACTGCAGAACAATTGATGAAGCCCGTATTACAAGTACAATGATTTCAAATAGATGTTTAAAATCCTTAGTTCCTTTCATTTCTATGCTGAGGTCAGACTGAAGCACAGAGATGAAAGTCTTCCCTCTTCTCCCAGCAACTCTGTGGAAGCAGACTGGCAGAGAAGGTTTGTCCTTTTTTTCCTACTACTAATTATTACTACTATTAGTACTAACGCTACTAATGCCTTTATATACTGTGCTGTTACAAGATCAGTTGCAGAACAGCGACAACAATTTTCTGCAATACATCTCCTCTGTTATTTTAAAAAGTTTTTATTGAAGTTATTGTTATTATACCTTTGAGTTGAAGTGATAGGCATATATAGATCGCATTTCAGAGTGAACTGAATTTCAGTTCTGATGTGAGCAATCGAATTTTCCAGCACATCTGACAATTTATAAAAGTGTAAAATATCCAAACATTATTTTTAAAAAGGCTACTTGTATTTAATCTAAAAGAGTGACAAATAAAGGTACCGTAATGTACGTTACTCTGTACTACTACGCTATTACTCAGTGTGCTGCATAAACCACACGTTTGAGTACAAACTTAAATACCATGCAAAATATACAGTGCTGACACAGACATGACAGCTTTGTTAAAAGTAATTTTATTATCATACTGAATCTGGGCTTTGGCACTTGCCTGGGAGATTTAAACACTCTTCATTGTCTAGATTCTTTTACAAAACGTTCTTTCTAACAAACAATTTGTTTTGTCCTGCATCAAATCAACCTAATCATCATATTACATGTTTTGCTGGCTGGCTAGGATTTGATACACTTTTTGCTATTTCCGGTACTGGTAAGAAACTGGTAGCCTTGTTTTGCACTTGATATTTTTCCAAAATAGTCTGAAATTGCAAACTTCTCGTGGTTATAGGACCAATGTTTTCCGATGATGTTTCTCTCTAAGGATTAAAGATAATGTCATCCTAACAGAATGAACAGACTAGAAAAATAAATTTAATCAAGATAAGGGGGAAAAAGATGTTACTCTAATACCACAAAGAAGGTAATGTGATGGAAGATATGCCCTCTGCCTTAGGCTGCACGACAAGACACTACTCTGTGTATTGCATTAAATGATTTTTAACAGCGGTTAGGGCCACTTTCATGGAGATAATTAAGTTCTTAGCATCACAGCTTACAAGATGGAAAACAGGGAGGAGAGGGACATCAGTGAATACCTGGGACACAACAGTACAAACCTCTGGGGCACTGGAGAAAAAAAAATTTACAGAACTGCTAGAAAAATCCAGAATGGCTGGTCATTTTGTATATTGCATCTTTTTCAATAACATTAAATGAGTCATTCACAAACCCCCACTTGTTCAATTAGACCAGTTTCAGGCCTACCTTGGAATTTTAAAGATGTCTGTACGTCATGTTTAGAGATGAATCAGTTTTTTAGTATTCATGGAAATAAAGCATCCAAATATAGAAGCAACATATGGCCTAGAGAAATATGGTGGATCCATACTTTTTGCAGCTTACCTTCTGTAGATAGTTGGCAACAACTGCTCTGTGTGCATCTAGGTAATTTTTGCTGTCAATCACATCCCTCTCTTGCAGTCTCTTCTCATAGTCCTAAAGACATTTACTAGAGTTTGTGATTTGATACATATTTTCAGTGCTTTATTGCATACAAGAAAAATGGCAAATATTTCATTAATATTAATGTATGGATCACAGAAAACCAAAACAGGTGTCAGAGGTTTATAAAGCTATTCTTAATGCTAATGTATACAGCAATAGCATTGCTAAACTTCCATGAATAGAGACAAGAGTTCCATTAAATTACAAAATTCATGTGGTTTAAATTACTATGAATAACTTGAAGATCGCCCTCTCTTCTTTTAAAGCTGAACTTTGACCTGCTGCTATAAACTGAAATTCCATTTGAACTACTGCAGCTGCAATAGGGATAATCCTTTATAAACAGAAGTGATGCAGTATTCATGGAAGATTACCTGAAATCTGAACTGTGTTTTAATACACGTAACTAGTTTTCATAGTGTCTAACACTGAAAGAAACTTGACTTGTGAGAAAGTTTGTTGAGAAACAATTACAGAGCTATTTTTAAGTTATATTTAAGAAATAGAGATCTAATAGCATAATAAAAATCTCTGTACTTCGTGACAAAGTGAAAGCTCTTTAAGCAGCCAGAGCATGAAGATTTTGCTTTGCCTGAGGTTTGATAAAAGAGTCTGTAGCCTAACCAAGGGGCTGACATGAATACTCGTTACCACCACAAGAAAAGATTTACGAGAAGCACTTGGTCCTTGGGAAGAAGTATGTTGATGGAATATTTTTCAGGGTTGTGGTTACTATTCTGGTAGACTACAACGAAAGCTGTACTGACAAATGCAACTTTTATTCACAAGTTTAGGAAAACATCTCATAAATTAAGAAAAGGCTAGAGCCAACACTCAGCTTCCAAGCAAAACACATAGCCTACAAGTCCAGGGGGTCTCCCAGGACCTGCAGCTTAATGGCAGTCTGCAAATCAAGTTGGCTTTAGAACCACAGCTAGTTATGATGTAAAAGCTACTCAGGTAAATTAATCTTCAGGCGATTTTCCTACTGTTTTTACTTAACATTTTTTCCTAAGGGTGCGGGAAGCACATTGTGGAAACACGGTGCTTCATTATTTC
Source organism: Haliaeetus leucocephalus (assembly GCF_000737465.1). Lineage (NCBI taxonomy): Eukaryota > Metazoa > Chordata > Aves > Accipitriformes > Accipitridae > Haliaeetus > Haliaeetus leucocephalus. The sequence goes on along the minus strand of NW_010972981.1, from coordinate 1,745,856 downwards.
AACAGTAAGTGTTTATCTAACTTCTTCAGTGAATAATAATTATTGTTGAATGACTTCAGATTAGCAACAAAATAAAGTAAGAATAGCTCTTCTGAGCCAGAAATCTTAATTTTTAAGCAGCTTTAGTAATGACTAACCTAGAAGTCCAGTAACAGGAGTTGAATGTCTAACTGGTACACGCATATGCATTGCTCCCTTCAGAAGTCTTTTTACTGCAATATGATTTAAGTACCACAAATCGTTAACCAGTACTTGTTAACTTTTAGTAAACTGCTGGCATTAAATGAACTTCCAGAAGAAATAGGAAAAGATCATAAACTTCTGATAAAGCAAATATTCAGATACAGACTGACTGGCCCCGACTCTGGTGTTGAACACCAAACTAAAACTCTTCCTATTTGACCCAAGACACTTGTTTTGTTTTATTTCCATAAGTGTATCAAGACATTCTGCTTGCCCATGAGTATGGCATATCTTGGATTATCAAAATCCTACAGCCCATGCTGCTGGGCTCATTGGTGGAGATGATGGACCCATTTGTCCTCAGGAACAGAAGGAACCAAAACTATAAAGCAAAAGAAGACTTCATAGCAGTACTGAATATTAGTGCTGTACACTGTAAAAAGACTGGAGAGGACAAATAAAACAATCACATGGGGAAACACCACAGTGGGGAAAAAATTAATATAATTTCATAGCCTAATTGTGTTGGGTCAGGCTGGGATGGACTTAATTTTCTTCATAACACCTGGTATGGTGCTATGTTTTGAATCTGTGACTCAAATGGTGTTGGTAACACACCACTGTTTAGACTGTTTTTGAGAAGTGTTTGCACAGTGTCAGCACCATTTTTTCCAATTCTCCCCGCCCCCCCAGCAAGTAGGTGGCGGTGTGCAAGAAGTTGAGAGAGGACACAACAAGAACAGCTAACTCAAAATTATCAAAAGCATATTCCATGCCATGAAATGTCATGATCAGCAGTAAAACAGAAAGGAAGGGGATTTTGGGGAAAGTAGCCATTGCTCAAAGACTGGCTAGGGCTTGGTCTACATCTGGGAGGTGGCAAGTGCCTTTACATCACTTGTTTTTTCTTTCTTCTTTCTCTTTCCTTTGCTTATAAAACTATCTCAACCCCTGAGTTTTCTTGCTTTTGCTCTACCTATTCTCTCCCCTGTCCAAAGTGGGAGGGAAAGGGAAAGTGAACAAGCATCTGTGTGGTGCTTAGCTGCCTACCACCGTTTATCAACAGCAGGAAACTTCCATTATCAGATTTAGGTACGACTACAGAATTTGTCATTTAGGAATAGTGATACAGATTGAAAATATCACTGTCAACAAATGGAATGCACTTATTCCTGGTTAGGATACCCTGAGGAAATATGGGTTTGAATGGACTGAATGGACCGCTTGCTGGGCTGAAAACCGGAAGGACAACTGAGCTCTAACTGTAAGGAACAATAGCTCAATGTACAGTTGGTGTCCTCTAACTAGCAAAGTACCCCTGGGATTGATTATAGGGCCAATATTACTCAGTATCTTCACCAGTGACCTGGACGAGGAGACACAATACAATGCCAGCAACTTAGCCAACAATACTTGATTAGGAAGAGTGATTAATACAATACATCTGAACCACAATTCAGATGGCTCTTGATAATTGAAGACTGTGACAACTGAGGTCTCAATGAAGAAAATTCTGTATTGAGGGTGGAGTGACTCCATGTGCTGGCTGGCATAGACTGGAAAGCAACCAGTAGAATAACAACCATACTCAAAAAAATCTGGAGGTTATGGTTTAATGACAACCAATGATGTATTCTTTTGGCAAAAGGCAAACCACAGGCTACATTAGGAGTAGCATGGCCTACAAAGGGAAATGACTAGCCCCTCCAACCTGGCACTTGTGAGGGCATACCTGAAATATTGTGTCCAATTTGGGGCTGCCAGTTCAAGAAGCATTTGGAAACTGGATGGGGTCCACTAAAGGACTACTAAGACAGTCAGAGGCCTAGAGTACATGACCTACAAGAAGAGATCATAATCTTAGAGTAGTGTAGGTTGGAAGACACTTCTAGGGGTCATCTGATCTAAACCCTCACTCAAAGCAGGAACAGCTCCCATCAGGATGCTCATGGCCTTTGCCAGTTGAATTTTCAGTATCACGACATGACAATTCTACAAACTTGCTGGACAATGTGTTCTAGAATTCTTCATGAAAAATGTTTTCATTATATCTAACTGGAATTTCTCTTGGAGTAACTTGTGTCTGTCATCATCTTGCCTCCAAGATGAGTCTTGCTCTGTTTTCTCTGCACCATCTCACTAGGTACCTGAAGGAAGCAATAAGATACCCCCTTAGCCTTGCCTGCTTAGGCCAAAACAAACTTGGTCCTTTCAGCCTCTCCTTGTATGTCATGTGCTCCAGCTCTGTAGATATTCTAGTAGCTCTGTGCTGGACTTGCTCCCGTCTATCAGTGTCTTTCTTGCACGGGACAAGGTGTTCAACTTAATTAGTCTGGTGAGGAAGCGATTAATGAGTAATCCAATATCTGCCCACAACTATTTCAGGGGCAGTTACAAAGAAGAGCGTGCCAAACTCATCTCTGTAGTTCCAGACAATATAACAAGGGAAAACAGCCATTAAATACAATTTGGAAGGCTCAAGTTGGTCATGATTTTTTTTTTTTTTTTTTTAAATCACTGGAAGGATAGTGCAGTACTGGAACAGGTTATCCAGAAAGGCCATGGAATCTCCCACTTAGAGGTTTTCAAGACTTGGCTAGACAAATACACAGCTGACCTCATCTAGTGCTGGCAACAGTTGCACCACTTCAGCGGAAAGCAGAACTAGATGACCTCCAGACAAAATTTTCCAAAAAATATTTCCATGATTCTATGGATTTTCAGACTTCTTTGCCAAATAGCTAGTAAACCAACTAGGAACAATACCACTTTAAACTTAGTTTTGAAGACCATGTCATATAAAATGAACTTGGAATGGGTGATCATGGGTTTATCCAATTTATCCTTAATGGAAAAAAAAAAAAATCAAATAAAACAACTCAAACTATGGTTTTCAATTTTGAATGATAACATGAAATGAACAAAGTTAGTCTGTAAAATCAACTGGGTCAGAAATGTTTACCAAAGATGTAGCACATCTTTAAATAAAAGATACAAAACTAAACTAAAATTTAAAAAGGAAAAATATTTATTGCAAAGAGCCAGACATCATTGAATTAATAAATACCTTTTTAAAAAGATATAATCCAAAAGAAATGGTAGGAAGGAATTTTTCAAAGAAACTTGTGTAAGAAGAAGTAGGGATAAAGCAGTAGTTGCCAGAATCCAAGATGATTCTGATCCTGCTAAGGCAATGAACACACTAAAATGCTCCTTAGCTACACAAATTGCTAAAGAACAAAAGAATGCACGACTTAACACTAATAATGGAGTTAAGATTAAAAATAATTGAAGTATGACCCAAATAAAAAATGCACACATGGCATTTCAGTAAGGTAATTAACAGACAGGCAAGGACAGGGTAAACTAATTGCAACAATGTACTAAAACAGAAATAACTGCAACATAGGCTGTAACAAAACATAAAAAGGTTTTAATTCTCATTAGAGTCATTGCTTCCAGCAGTGTCCACAGAAAGGGCTCAAAAGTTAATAAGCCTAAGCCTGAATTATCTTTGCATTACCTTTCTATATTTGAAATCACTTAAAAAAAAGTCTCTTACCTTTAATAAAACCTATCTTAGAACATTTGTGCCTACAGCAGTTGCTGTGTTTTATTTTTGTCCTTCCACAGTATAGCTGTGGAAATATTGCCTTGGAGGGAAGCTATCTTAATTAGATTAAAATAACACTAGAAAAGACACAGGAATAAAATTCTGATTTTTTTTTTACACGTCAGCATAGCTGTACATTCTTTAAGGGACCAACTGACTTAATTGCAAGTCAAATATTATTAGCATTAAAATTAGAAAAGAAATATTTCACATAAAATTCTACCTGGAAGATTTTCTCACTGATTTCTCGTTCATGTAAAGGGACTTGCTTATAGTTTCGGAACTCTGCCACCTCCCCATTTCTGAGCTGCAAGAGTCGGAATCTCTTTGATCTATTAAATTCCTCATCAGAAACAAAATTAAATTCTTGCTGCAACTGTTCCAATCTGAAGAAATCAGGAACATGTGCCTCTCCACTTGTAGCAACCTATATTAGTCAAAAAAACCCAAAGTGACAAAAGTCTATAAAATAACTTTTGTTAAGTCTTACATGCATATTGCAAGGATGTTCATTTTAAGCAAAAGCAATTGAGATGGATCAGACTGAAACATTAAGTGTTTTAAAGTAGGTTTTTGTTGAGTGAAGTATATGAGATTATACATTTAAGAATACAATAAAATTCTATTTCTTCGTAGCATAAACAAAACATTAAAGAGTAGGAAAACTATAACATAGCAGAGTAACCTAGGAAGCTGTACTGTAAAGACGATTCATTTACAAAACTTCAGCTATGTAAATAGCTCCTCAATTTGATGTTTAGAAAAGTTGCAACTCCCACAACACACTACATCTTTGTGCAACTGTCACGAATGAGCAACTTCCTATTTAACACCATAGAAGTACACTGGGAATACCCCTACCCTTAAAGGAAACAACAAACTCAAAATCCTTTTTTTTTTTTTAATTTATAAATTAATCAGCTTGCATATTCCCTTATGCATATTTTTCACCACTAGAATACTGCTGAATGGATTAATAAATTATACTTATTAATAAATCATTAACGCACTATTAAATAGATTAATAAATCATTTTTTTTAGTAGACATTTTGCTTCTTAACACTCACACAAGTGCATCCACCACAAATTCAAATACTGCTATACTCCCTCTCTGGCATGCATGCAGATTGCTGGAGAAGGTACTGGTGACTAGGTGTTTCACAGCTCCATTAGCCCTACAGCTCTCAAAAAGCCACTTACCATGATCAGCTGCATCAGAGCTGCATTGTTTGGGTCATTTGGATCAAGTTTTGCTTCCGCTGCCCACTTAGCTAGTTTCTTCATGTCAGTTAAGCCTGATGTGCCAATGGATGCAATAGCATCAATATTTTTTAAAGCACTAAAAAGACAAAATTGACAGAACTTATACCTAAAACATATATGACTTAGCAACATAAAAAAGTATTTAAAACAATCTTAGAAAAAAACAAAAAGGTCCCCACAACCTGAATAGTAAATTCCACTACACAATTCTTAGTTGGAGCTATGCAACTGACAGAATGATGAATTGCAAAGGAAAGTGAAGGGGAAACATGAAGGAACTGGTGGAAGAGAACTTTTATACAAGGTAATAAGGTGCTTATCGATACATTTATGATACACTTAAACTATTCCATGTTGCTGATTACTAGGAAGTAAGACGATAAATTGCCTCACAGCATGAAAGTTAACATAAAAGTTTTGACAATCCATATAGAAAAGAACTTCTCAGATGTACATTCCTTGCTTGTGCTATGCCTTAAATCCTGTCTTTGACCTGTCTCCAGGATGGTGCTCTCAGACCTGCATTGTAGCCTTGGTCTCTGCCCCCTTCCCTGCTATTTCTGGATAGACCCTGGGGCCCAATTCATGCCCTCGCCAAGTCTGGGATTGCTGCCAGCACCCTGCTCTGCCTGTTACGTTCGGCTCCTGTAAGACTGCATGTTGGCTGGTGAGGACAGCGCCTGTGCTGGGACACCCTTGCAGCTTTCTCCCTTGTGATGCAGCCCTGCTTTTGGTCCTCCCTGACACTACAACTCCCAGCTCCACTCCTTAACCTTTGGATGCTCCTGCTCACTTTCTTGTATTCACAGTAGGCAAGGAAGTATGGTAGGTAGTCTGCAGGCCATTTGCACACTGACTTGCTGGCCAGGCTTCTGGCATCTTCTCACAAAAGCCACCTCTGAAGCCCCACTGCTACCAAAACCTTGCCACGTAAACCCAGTACACCAGGACATGCGTGTTATTAGCCAAAGACCACAAAAGGTGGATGTTGCCCCTTCTCTTGTTAGGCGTGCTAATTTGAGTCTTTGTTCTCTACTTATCTGAATATTTTCAAGAAAGCTTTAAGAACTTACGGATCTTTCTTGCACTTGGTTAGAATTAGTCAAATATCCAGCAGTTACTGGAGCAGCAGATGAAGTGGTAACATCAAGGTTGTACCTTTAGGCACCACTCTTGAACAAGTGCACACTGAATCACGATTGTGCTGAAAAGCTAATGGGCAGGAATAACTAACTTTAGGCATGAAAATCCTGTCTCCGACTTTCACGACAATGGAAAGTCACAGAGGGCTGTCCATCTCTACAGGGTGATTCAAAGAAGAGTGTTTCACAGCTAACTTCCTTCTGAAATTCCCCATTTTTCCATTTACTACAGTGATTAGTCTCCCCAGTTTAAAGTTAGCTTTTGGGAATGCATCCTTATGTTTTAATCTCATGCTATTCTATTCTCATTGAAGTCAGCAGGTTATTCATATGCTGATCAGGAAATTACTCTAACAGCTGCAGCTTGGGTCAAAAATAGTAACAGAGTAATTTGGATGCCAGTGTCTAGCCTTTAAATAAATAAAAATCTGACAATCTAATCAGCTGGAGCAGGTACTTGCTCAGTATTAATAAATATGGGAAAACTCTTAAGGCTTTACAGTGAAGTTACCTGAGGACATTACAAAAGCAGACTTTAGGTATCATCTCCTTAACTTTATTGGAATTATATAAAAGCAACAAAAAGGACAAATAATCTACAATATCCAACTGGCTGCCACAGGGGAAATTAGATTGTTTTGAATGGAATAATATACTCATTTCTGCAGGTCAACAGGCTTCTGATGGAGAAAAATCACAAAAGACTGTTATCTTGGAATGATCTGACAGATGAGAATTTTTCACTGATTGATTCACTAACAGTGTCAAGCCCCCATACTAACTTCTACTGCTTTCATAGTGTAATTTTTGTCATTAATTACAGAAAAGGCATTTAAAGCATGTGTCCCAATAGCCTCCCCAAATGCACTTCAGGTAAGAAAGAGCTGGAGCTTCTGTTCTTAGAAAAATGATTACAGGGAAGTTCCTTGCCAATATATAAATCTTCTATTAGAAAATTATAAAAGTGAATTAATCAGCTTGAGTTTAACTTTAATATTGTCTATAAATAATATACTAAAAGATAAAATTTCTACCTAAAATCTGTTTACCAAAAAGGTGTACCCTGACATATCCGCAGGGGGTTACAGCGCAAAGTAAAATATCTAAACTTAAGGAAAAATATTATGAAAATTCTTGATTATGAAAGTCTATTTTTTTTAAATACTAGTATAACCAGTTTCCCATGAATCACTGAAAATTTGTATCATATTACCTTGGAACGCCTGTGTTTTGCTGAGATACTGGAGGAATTAAGGGGATTCCTTTTTCTCCAACTGCCCAAGAGACACTATTGGATACTTTCCCAGAGGTCATTAAAGTCATTTTGTTGCTACCATCAGCTTCAAATGAGAAGGACACACCTATCAAGGGGGAAAAAACCCCATATTAGTATATTTATGCATTCAAACTCAGTGTCTAAATATCCTTACAAATACTTCCTGAAAATAAGTAGTCAAATAATCTGTGCCTTCGTATAAATGGGGTAATGTGAAACAACTTGATTCTGCTGCGTGCAGTGGGGAAGGACTCGGGCCTGCAAAAGGAGTGAAAGATTCCATTCCACCAAGCCACAGAAAGGCTTTCCGTTCGGGTTGGAAGGAAAGGCTATGCCTTGAAAGCTATGCCAAAGGCTTTTTTTTCCTTCACAGGTGCACACTATTTAATATTTCTGGTAGTTTTCAGATTCAGCATACTGTTATTAATGAAACAGAAATTCAGAGTCAAAAGAATTATGCATGACTGAAAAGTCAGTCCTAAAGCTTTGTGATGCACAATTGTATATACAATTATCATGGTCAATGACATTTACACACACATTTGTTGTAACGATTTTTTACCACATTTCTTTCCTCCACAGCTTTTTATCTATTATTCTGCTCTAGCTTGACCTGCATTTCATATATGGCAAATGTATGCAAGTCAGTCATCTCATAATGCTGTTCAAACTTACTATACAAAACTTGAAAGTTCCATATGCTATTATGTATTATTCTTATTTCTCCTTTTTCTCTCTCTCCCTTGTTTTATCTTTCTAAAGTCCCAGGGATAAAATGCGTTGCAGGATGTCAACAAAGCAAATAGGAAAACAAAAAATTATTCTGCATATACACTTACACAGCCAGTTGTTCAGTGGTTTAAAACATTAAAATCACTGGAGCTATACTGATTAATACCATCTGCTTGCTCTGCAGTGTCAGAGGCTTGATTACTTACATTCTGAAGAAAACCCCAAACACCTTCTATAGCTAGTAGAGCTCCACTAATACAAGCCAAATAATAAACACACGCATTTTTATTATATACATCTTAAAATTAGTAAGAGACAGAAATTCCACAGCAAACTTTAATAATAAGAATCATGACTATTTTATAAGATTTCAGTTACAGAAGCTGTAAACGCTCTAACAGAATTTACTCTGAAACTTATGCCAGCCTTTTCCTGCTACATGGTTTCAGCAAAATGAGAAATGCTGAACTGAGAAAGACTTAAAGTTCCTACCACTCCCAACTCCTTCATGGTCCAACATCACACGCTGATTGCTGCTGAACTCTATTTCTTCCATAGGAGCACTGCCTGTCAGAACTGTAGTCTCAGGAACAGGTATGAACACTTCAGCCAACAAGGTAGTACTGCTCATACCCATTGTTTCATATATCTAGAAAAAAAAAAATCACATGGTGACAGACAGAGTAAAAAATTTACACATGTATTCATGAGAAGCTGAAAACATATTGTAGGGTATTTGGACAAAAGGTTTTACTATGACTGAAGCATGAAATCATTCATTTAAGGCAATTGTATTCATTTACTTTCTAAAATATCCAATTAGCAGACATTTCAGCTACCAGCAGCTAACTTGGTCTGAATTCTTCTTAAAAGTATATCTTCCTCACCTTTCTAATGCACCTGAGAATAGCACAAAAAACTCTGGGCTTTAAAAACATCGTTGTACAATATGCAACTGCTTGTGACAGTCACTGGCATCAGGTGAAGATGCCAGAGGGATTCTGCCTCACTAATTCTCCCTTACCACGAAAGGCAGGGTAAGGCACACAGTCCCTGTTCTGGCAGTACTGAAGGCCGCTTCCTTCTTTGCTGGCCAGTTGCAGGCTCAGGGTGCCGTGAGTGATTTTTCCATTGCGTTTTTAATCCAAGATGATGGCACTCCTTTTCCCTTTCAGTTTGTGCGTTACATAAATGGAGCAGGCGAGGGCTATACAACCTCCCCTGAACTACCAGTGATAAGTTACCTAACAGGCAAAGTCATCTAACAGGAGAAGTAGGACCCTGACTGTGTTCCTCCTAAAAATATATTGTATTGATTCTGAAAATTATTCATGTGACTCATTCATTAATTCATACTTGGAATCAGGGTGTTGGTGGTTTGACTTCATTGCACTGCTGGTCAAGTCAAGTGCAGTTATGGACATTACTAGCAATTAATTTTTTTCTTATCCTACTCCAGCAAACATTATGATGATTTTACTGTGTGGACAATAATGTTTTAAGATGACCATTTTGGCAAGTTTATCTGCAACATAAATCAGTTTTTCTCAAATTAAGAGGCTGCTCTATGAACATATTTAATCATGTGTCCCAAATATTTAATTTTCCCCCATGCAGCCCATAGCCATGTTATAAATAAAACACACACACACACATATATATATAAAAAAATATACATACATAGCACAAGCACCAAAATTTAGCAGCAAAGTTAAAAGTTTGTGGCTGGAGAAGCATGGAAGGGGTATGAAACTGATGATTTACAAAGGGTCTTTCACAGGTTTTTCAGTCTTTACAACACTACCATAGAGCAAAATACAAGTATTACAGGAGTAATTACATTTTATATTATCTTTTAAAAAGTTACTATGATAAATCATTATCTACCTGTAGTTTCAAACTCTCTGGCCAATTGAATATTTGTAAATTGAAAATCTGTCCAAAGTGAACTCTGAAATCTGAACTTATTGGTCGGGTAACAGTCCTTGATACTTCTTTGGTGTTGAAAAGGACTTTTATAAATGCTGAGCGTTTCTTCACATCTTCTCGTCGCAAAACTTCTGCTCTGTAAATGTGTCAAACAAGCTGTCATACAATTTTTAGTAACATTTTTATTTTTTCGTTATTTTTAATGAGAATCTGATTCCTCAAGGGGAAACAGAAGTCACCTAATTAAAGATGGTATTCTTCTAAAAGAATGACAGGAATGACTTTAAAACTTTCATTTTCTTATGAATATAAACTGATGTAAAAATGAACAGGTCAAATTGTAGATCCACTAAAGCCACCTCCATATTAAAGGAGTTACTTAGGGAAACAAAATTCCCTTCTACTCCCTTCCTCCAAAGCACAACAAATGATATCAAATTGCATTAAGGTTGTAAAGTTTTTAGTCATTGGGAATAGAACAGCCAAGCAATATTCCTTCCTGAGGCTATTTGCTGAACAAGTACGAAACAAAGCAGTTTTTAAGTAACTAAAATCTGCTAGACTTATGTTAAATTGCCTGTGTAAATGTGGAAAGTAACACAAACAAGTAAATTTATTTATTTTATGCACAGTGAAATCTCTGGTTTACTCTCAATTTCTTTATTTTCCCTTTGTTGACTACAGCACAGACCTGGTATAAAGGACTATCTAGTGAAAATAGTACTGCCAGAAGTGACTTAGACTCTACACCAAAAAACTTCTTTATACGCACACTGCTCTTCTCTACAGATGCTCAAGGAACATCAGAAGGTTCAAAGGGAATGTGTAGACATGCATTGTCCAAGCCCACTATATACAAGGTTATATGTGACTTGAAAATAAAGTTCTATCAGCTTCAGAAGCGGAAGTTTTATCACTAGGCTAAACAGAATGTTGAGCACATACTTCTGAAGTTGTATAAACAAGCAATTAATAAATAACAGCAGAAAATCACAGACTAAGTAATTTGCAGGCCAACATTTATCTTACCGAGGACACAGCTCAGTTAGAGTTACGCTTCCTGACAGGACCAGTTCAGGAATTAGAGCAGGCTCTCCAGGTTTCCTTCTGCAGTTCTCAGCTTTTTCTCTAACCTGCTGCTCTATTTCCAGGCTATTGGCCATTTTAGGTGGGATGGGTTTTACACGTTCCTCACCAAGATCACAATCTTCTACTGATTCTTCTTCTTCATGAATGTCTTTTTTCTTCTTTTTCTTTTTGGACTTCTGCATATAAAAATAATAATGTTTTCCTGAACTTGTTTCAATCAGTAGAGTTTTTTTTCTCTTGTCTTCTTGATTCACAAGGGATAAACATGTACGAGAAATGACTGTATAATTTTAAAAACACCACACACAAAAATAAGATTTCTTTCATTCTATAGTACTGCTTCAGATTCAGAATTCAGCGATGCATTCCATTCATATGCTTCAAAAACATAATGTGCTTCAAACAAAACATTAGTTATCTAACCTCCCAAACCAACTTACAAAATAAACATGTTTCTTGAACACTGTGGCTAGCAGCTGACTCCTCGTTTAGCCTGAGTTACCACACGCATTCTGTCAGGATTGACAGGTTACTCAACCAGTAGACACAGTTCTCTGAGATGTGTTTTCTGCATACACATTGACAAAGTGAATGCACTTGTGTCACAAACTCTGGAGCACAAGCTTTTTAGCTTAGCAGTATCTTTACCGTGAACAGAATGACCCCCTCCCTTCCTCTATGCCAAATATAAGAATAAACAAAGAGAACACCACAAGCCTTTCAGCATCTCCTAAACTGCAGAACTCTAGCGTTCATGTGCATGTTCAGCTTTAAACAACTGCAAGCAAGTTCCTCTTTCTGCAGACTTCCAGATTACCTGGAGATACAGCTTGCTGGGAAGCACCAGCCAGTTCATGATTTAAGACACCATAAGCAAAAGAGAAGAAAGAGAGGAAAGCAAACAGTTTCTCCTCACTAACTGAAGTATTTAGCCAAACAACTTGTTCACATATTTTTATTAATAAATAATCTTTCTTCCTTAGCCTAATTTTATGTTACCCTTCTTGTTCTTGTATTTCCTTTTAAATTTATCTAGTCTTTTCTACCTCTAGTGTCTTCCTTAGATTCACGTGATCTGTGCTAGTAAGACACCAACAGCAGTGATTAACCAAAAAAGTACTTTACATAAAATAAAGCACTTCTGGGCATGAAAGGAAGGTCTGTGTACTACATTTCACCCTAAAAGGAATGAACCACAATCATCTCAGTCTCAAGACAATTTGTGACTAACACAATAAAAAGATGCTGAGAGCAGCTTTGGCTGGAACTACCCACCACAGTATTTGTGAAGGCATAACTGGCTAGAGATAGATGAACAGTTCCCATTAGGATCAATGCCCAAGCCTATCTGCCTTCTTTTTAATGTTTACATTTATTCATCTTATCCTACAAGTTGACATGATACTAATGAGTTATGTGCCCACTTGTATTGGAAATTCCTGTTACCGGAACACCTGCAGATCAGCTTCCCCTCAAACATTTTAAGTGCCTCCCGCAGAAGCTGCATGTATGTGAAAAAACTTTCCATAAACCTATCAGCAGATGCACTACATTCTTGAAAACTGTATTTGAAGCATTTCCTTAAACTTTATTTTGCTTTGGTATCCAAAAAAAACAGTGTTCAAACTGGGTAGTAATTATATTCAAGTATAATCACTGTTACCCTGAGGTATCCAGTACATTGCCACGTAACTATGAAAGCAAGTCTGATTTTGCTGGTGCTGCCACAGGCTATTTCAAAGATCATCCTGTTGCAGTGTATTGTTCTAGCTCCTGTATTTGTCAATATCCCCTTGAAGCACAACTGAGACCTTAACTACAGTACAGATTATTAGCAATAAAGCTTTTCAGAGGTGAAAGGCTAGAATTTTAATTAAATTTTTCAGTTTTGGGACATTCCTGAACATAAATTTACATAAGATGACATCAACTGCTTGTTCATTAGACACATCCCATAATTATTTTCCTTCACCACTCACACACACACACAAAACATTCATCCATGTTTTTTATTTGCGAGAAGGACATGAATTTAATGGGAATGCTGCAAAACTATTAAATTTAAAGAACTGCTGAAGTGCTGAAAATCAATAGCAGAAAGACAATGCTCAAAAAAACCTAGCAAATTTTAATTTTTTTAATTAACAAGTAATTTACTAACAAATTCTAAGTAGATAGAATGTATCCAAATACATTACAAAATATATGCATAACTACCCTGAAATTTAATTTATTTCTGTATAGAAGGACAAATTTCAACACATTTAGTAATAATTTTACTTTTGTGAAACTGAATGATTTAAACAAACCTGTGTCTTCTTCCAGGATTTCCACTCTTGTAGCTCAGTTTTATACTCCTTCATTTTTTTTTCATATTCTTCCATACATTCTTCTAGTAATTCATTTATCTCAGCCTGAATTTCTGCTTCATATGCTTTTTCATCTAATCTCTGATCAACCTCTTCCCTTCAAAACAAGTTATCAACATGTTGCATAAATTAACATAAGGGCTACAATTAAGTCTATAAAATATAACTAAGTCTACTTCTCCATGAATTAATTTCATTATATCAAAAGTGTGTTCTATTTAAAAATACTAGCATAGATTGTGTAACAGCTGATAGCAGATGGTTACTATCCAGAATGAATATAATTACTTTTTCTTTACTCATTACCGTGTAGAAATTGCCTTCTGTTACAGTAGTTACTTGTTATTTTAACCTTCCTTCCCCCCCAAACTCAAAAAGAATAGTGGCAGGCTCAACCAGTGCCATCAAATTCTTACTTTTGCATCCTTCATATCAGAATTGTAAGTTCCTAAATTGACTAATCTTATTAAAACTCCACTGCTGGCAAATGAAATAGAAAAAGTGTTACCAGAACATACTTCCTCAAATAAAGTTTCATGGGTGTGTTAGTAAACTTCTGAAAGTCACGGAGGGATTTAATTTGTTTCCAAACTTTTATAATGGTCTTAAGCAACATTCTGTCTTTTTCTTGTTCAGCATCACGAAGTCTTCTGGTTTGCCTAGAAATATATATACATATGCACAAAATCAATCAGAATTGTTTAACTCAGTGGAACAATAGAGTGAAAACTTGCGAAACCAAAAGCCAAGTGATGTGGGTTTCAATTTGATTGATGGCTGCAGCGGTTTAAATCCAAGAAGCATAAAACTCAGACTTGAAGATGGCAGGATTTGTTTTCCTTCTGCACTCTAGTCTCTTGCATTTTGGACAATCTGACTTCAATTACAGTTCATTCTCTAGAGATCTCAAAGTTTTCTGAAATGCTTATTACAGCTGTACATCATTAAAAACATTTTAAATTCAATTCATGTAAACAAGAGCCCAGGAAACCTACACTGCTGCATGAAGTAATGCTTATTACAATCGTACCATTACAAAATATGTTTTAAACTTAACATGTTTGTAGCTCCAGTAAAAAGGACTTGCAGAGATGAAGTAATGTAGTATGTATGAAGTAATAGAAGTCCTTTGACAGCCCTACAAGATTCTTAACACAAACAAAATTAACAAGGCTTTTTTTTTTGCCTCAGAATTGGTATTTCACATTTCCACCCTCGAATCTGTTTGTAAAAGAGCTATTGATTAGCACTTTTAATGACCAACACACACTTCTGGTGTAAATGTCTATGCAGCACCAGCACAGACTGTTTCCAGTACTATCTTGATAGCTAAACAGGTCTAGTAAAAATAATGTGATTTTAAAAAAAAAAAAAAAAGATGTAAAATAACACATTACTACTAAGAATATTTAGAGAATGTGGAAGACAGGGAGGCTGAGTTAGAGCTGACAGAAGAAATACATCACACATGATTTAAAAGCATAAGCAAATTTAGTAAAAACAATAAACAAAGAAGAAATACTGACTTTCCAGAATACGAGTAACTTCTCCACTTCATTAGCTAGCAGTTTGAATATTACTTATCCATGCAGCTTAACAACCTTTTCTTCTTTGTCTACCAGATGAAGCTAGAAGACGAAGCTTAAAGACATGAGGAACATATAGGTCAGTAATTACACTTATCCAATGTATTTGATTTGGAAGCAGGACCTTTCAGTAGATAATCACTTCTGCTAAAATACATCAGCCAGAAGAGCCTGAAACCTGCAATCCGCAGCATACGTTGGCTTCCTCCTCAAACAAGGACAGTAGGGCTGAAATTGCTAATTTGCAAAAGTTTTCTGTATTCAGATGACATTTCTTCCTCAAACCAATGGAAAACTACAGCTCTGATCTTCAGACAGCAAAGAGTACACATCAGTTATGTTATTGGAGGGTGGAGGAAACAATTAGATTATTTTCCATGCTACACTCTCTTCACATCTGTAATTTCTCATGAGTGTACTACATTGACCATCAGGCAAATGCAATGTTAAAAGAGAGACAAGGCAGGTCAGATGTTTTTACCAACATATGTGGTCCAAGTTAGTATTAAACACCATGGCAGTAAAAATTCCTGAGCCCATCCAAGCCTCATATGCGTAACAGCTTCCAACAACAGAGCTGCAGCCAGAAAGAATTACAGATATGAGAAGCCCTAGAATAATCCCAGCCAAGCTCATCTCACGTTACTTATACAACGTTGATCTCACTGATTTCAACTAAGTTTCTCCTGATTCATAATAGTGTGACACTAAACTAAAGCACTCAAGACCTAGAAAAACACTTAAGATACCCAGCAGGAATATTCTATCTAACTGGAATTAACCATCTAGCAAGCCTCAGGGTTGGTGCCAAAATCCAAGAATCTCATTCCCACAGTGAACCTTCTCATTACTATCTTCATGCTTTCCCTGGTGAGAGCTCCTATCTCCGAGATACTGTATGGTAACTGCACACCTCCTGCTCCTAGTCCCCTAGCAGATGTGTTAAGACAGTATTAGTAAAATCTACTCCTTTTTCAGTGGAAGGAAGACTTTGTCCTTCAGTATAAAATAATACATTACAGATTTCTATATGTCCTGCACAGATACCAGAGTATTACAAGACAGCGTACTTGAAGCATGAAAATTTGAAGAAGCAACTCCCAAACTAAGAGTAGTGAGTGGATGTGTAAGTGTAAGCAGATGTAGATTTCAAGGCTGAGAGTAGAATTGTTATTAAAAAAAATCTGCCTTTTTTAAAATATTGTATTATCATGTGACCCATTACATCAGCCTAAACTTCTGTTTATTTAAATTAATACATTATTGCCTACTTTCAGATTGTGAATAACTTTCAGATTTTTATTAAGTGTCTACTAGTTAAAAGACTGTTCAGCGTGGATCTCCAAAATAACTTAATTTTTATCATACTGCTTACACTTACAGCTCACCACTGTCCATCTGCCAAAAATAATACTAACTTTCACTACCAAGCCAAAAACTGTAATATATTTTTACTACCCAGTTACTGTCCAAGAATAATAACTGCAATCTTGTAAAACAAAATTCTACCTTTTTTTTTAATATTAACCCATTGGCAAAAACATGGCCAAAATACCTAAGAATGGGAAGTGAATCAAGAACACTTGTGTAATGAGGAAGAAGATGGAAAAAACTAGGGGGTTTGTCCGTTCAAGAAATTACACCACTTGCATTGTTGCGAGAACTTCATGCATCCAGCTGATGTCTATTGAAACCTTATTTTATTGTGCAAAACACACCAGTAGTTACTAAGTAATTAATAAAAGGTAATCAAATTAGACCACTTTTGAATGAAGATTTCAGCCTAAGATACATTTTCTTCTTAATTTTTTTTTATTCAACTCATCAGTAAGAACTCTTAAGCCCTCAAAACTCTTCTAGAGCTATTTACAGCAGAATGTAAAAGTCTGACATGAATCATATTGTGTACCAGCATGGAAAGGAAAAAAGGAATACAGTTTTAAAAACCAGTGATTTAATGAATCCATACATACCTGATCTCAATTTTGTATTCAGGTATGCTCTGTTGTGCCACAGGTCTAGGAACTCCAGCATCACCACTGTCAATACTACACTCCACAGCATTCCTCAAAGCGTGCAGCTTAGATGGACAAACAACAGTTAACAGATGGTTTGACATTTGAGGCATACAGCATAATGTGCCTTGACAGAAGGAGCTAGTTACTACATAACAGAAAACTCTGAATTGTCCTGATTCTGTATTTACAGGGTTTTGCCACGTCTGTGAGGTGCCAATTCTTCAAGATGAAATTCTGCTTAGGATCCCTGGACATATGAAGGAGATTTACTGACTTTGTTCACTGTGACAGATCTAAACAAGGGGAAAAGACTGATCTAGGGATTATTCTGAAAGCTCAGAAATCAAAGGGGCAGGAAAAAAAAAAGTGAGTCTGCCAAAAATACACCTTCTAGAAAAGGTTGTTTTGGATCTAGGAAGGGCCACTAAAGGTAACCCTAGAAAATCAATAAACAACAAAAATGAGTGGATTGTGGATTTGATGACTGCCTTACAGAAGCTGGGCACCTTGCAAGAAAGAATTTAAGCATAAAATATTGCATTTAACAACTGCAAGAAGAGAAGGTCTAAGGACAAGACAGAAGTGGAAACAATGATACAGTTCAGATGCACTTTGGAAGCCATACTGTTGAGCCAAGAAGCCACCCTTTCAACTAGGATTTGAAAATAGGCATCAAATGATTATATGGAAGATGGACACCTAGTTTAGGAGAATGCAAAAATATACATGGCTGTGAAGACAAGAGAACGTAAAGGACTGGCTAGGAGAAGAGAGAAAAATAAGGAACAGCAGTAGGATAGGAACTAAAGTTTTTGTTATTGTGTTGCTGTAGGTCTCCTTAAGGATAATACTGAATGTGAAACCAGAATGGCTAATGGCACTGCAGAAGACGAAAGCAACTGCATCCAAGGTGGAAGCAATGAAGTAATCAATTCAAGCAATCAAGGAGCAAAGATTTTTTTTAAACAAATCTATCAAACTGGAGAGACAATATAACTGGAAAGAAGGAAGCACACAGCTGAAAACATACATGGGCAACCACAAAATGAAACTCACTGGTATAAAAAAAGATGTTGAAAGAAATTTTGAAAGAAAGAATAACTGAACACATGGAAAGCTGCTAGTACCATCTGGGGCACAGAGAGCATGTTTTATAAAAGGAGACAGAAAGTGCAGTTTCTTTAGGCTGCCAAAGTGAGGACTGAAAGGTGATATATTTTAAGATACAACGAGCAAGCATCAGAAGTGGATAAAGAGAAGTACATTGGGACATGGCGGGGAGGCAGGGAAAAGGGAGGAAGAGTTGTTTAGGCTTAAGAACAATTTGGCTATTAAATAACGACTGGGAGACAGGTTTTAAAACTGCCTGTCAGTAGCAGAATGGTGGCTAGAATACCTAACTATTAAAAGCCATTTATGAAAAATATATTATGCAGTTGCCTACAATACTGGTGAAGTATTGTGGAAACACTCAGGAAATCCCTTCCACACACAGGCTCCTATAATGCAGGCACGGAGAACCCAAATGTCCTATTTCACCGTTTCATGGAAAACTAAAGCCAATCCTTCAAAAGTAAGACAGACTAAAGTATAACAAAGAATTATTTTGAGACACTGTATGAAATATTTGTCCAGCATTAGAACTATATCCTAATGCTTTATACCAAAATTCAGAAGTATCTGTACAGCACCTACTGACACTCATTACACCAATATAAAAATGCCCTTGCATAAAATAATTATTTTTCCCTTATAATAGCCCTTTAAGGTAGAAAATCATCATCCCCTTTAATTTATAGAAATCTGAATTTATATATACTTAATAATCAAACTGATTTTTAACAGACCAGCCCTACTACATAGAGCTATGTTGTATCCCAGTATTTACTTCACATTTCTAAAGAATTGTTATCCTTTCAGATTTAAAAGCATTTTAAAAAAAAATATTCTTGTGTGCCCTGATGATATTGGAATTGTACTAACAATGCCTAATGTTCATGTACAAATTTACACCAGAGAGGACCACTACCATTACTTCCAATGTACAGATGGAGGAAGAGTGATGGTACGCAGAGGGTAAGCAGCCCAGCCAAGGTCATCCAGCAGGTCAGTAACGGAGTCAGGAACAGAAGAGTTTACGTTTGGCCTACGGTTTTGCCATGTCACAAGAGTGACACAGTCAATGTGACAACAGTATGCATTTAAAACACAGCATCTGTCACAGATATATACCCAGAAATGGGTCATCAACTTTTGTAGAATTTGGTGAAATTAAACTGCTTTCTTTTACTTTTAATCGACAACTGAACCTAAACTTCACTAACTTCCCTCCATCCTTGAATACTGTCTTTTGTTGTCTGCCTGTCAGAGCTGCTGTGCACAATCCTGTAAAGTTTTATCTGTCATTCACTGGAAAACATTTTGGATACTCTAAGGAACACTATGTAAATGTTACTGTATTCTAACAATTATATTCCCTTTACCTCAGAACCTGCATAAAGTTAATTTTAAATAGAAGATCAAAGAAATTAATAATCTTAAAAATGCAGTTCTGTACTGAACACATGGCAACCTAGGTGAAATACTTAGGTTTTCACCTTCTGACAAAATGCCATTCATTATATACAATTAGAATTTCATCACCCTACTCTGAAGAAACAAATTCAGCTTTTACCTTAAACTCTCATGTCATTATCTCAATAAGCTATGATGATGGAACAGAAATACCTTGTCTGTGAGAAGTTTGGTAAGATTCTTCTGTTTTCTTGCTAAATACTGATCATATAACTGAGCCAATTTAGCTGCTAACACATGCTCACGGCTAAAACAGGGATGATGGGTAAATATCAGTCCAGAAATATCAATATCCAATTGAAATGGCCCCTGAAAATCTCCAGGTCCAACAAGATACTGATTGGCAGCTGTCATTTTTATTGCCTGAAAGAAAAAAAGAATAAAATGGATTTACAAGCCCTGACAAAACTATCTTGCAAAGAGATCCTGTGACAGAAAATGACCCATTTAGCACTGCCTACATCTAATTACTGAGTCTTAAACTGTAAAGGCTTCTGCAGTAACCTCTTTGCTTTATTGACAAGTGGGTGGCATAAAACCATCACAGGTATTCTACACAACAGAATTTTGACAGCCCATATGAGGCTGAAGTAAGAAGTCATCTGCCTGTACTGCAGGTTTTGCTGAGCAATGAAGACAATAACATTGAATTGGAAAAGAAAAGCCTGCTGGTTCTCTTTTTACCTGTTTTTTTAGTATCACTTTATTTCCTCTTAGGACTGAGCTCTAAGATAAACAGTCCCGCTCTCAGAGAGCAGCTTTCCTTGTAGACTATTTGGATTGTGCAGAAGAGGAAATATGTTATTTGCTTCCGCATTCTAACACCAGGGAAATTCACACCAACAAAGCCCAATGAAAGCTTTCAGCAACAAAGCTTAAAGAGTCTGCTTCAACCTGCTGCAACTGAAAGGCAATCATGGCTTATATCCTCAGGTTACTGAAATCAGACGAGAATTAGCAGTACTTCCTGCCTGACTACTGCTGCTCCCCTCTTAGAATTCTTCAGAAGAGATTCATCAGAGAGATTCTGGTACCATAAAAGTGTTTATTGCAGTCCCTTCATAAGAACTGGAAAAAGGGGGACTGAGAGGGGAATTCAGCCATTGCATAGTTCTTTTACAGGACTGGTATAAATGGCCACAAAACACACTTAAGTCCACCTGATCCTTCCACATTCAGTTTCTCATCAAAATGTTTAATATGACATAATCTGCCATAAAAATGAAAGCTTTGAATTCCTTATGCCTTTTTTTGTGCCCATAGAGGACCCCTAACCTTAATGTCTTTCTTTCAACAGTGATTTGGGTATTTACATGTCACTATTCATGTAAACGTGGTGTTCTTGAAACATAAGCTCTCTTGGCCTATCTTTACTAAGATCTAAGCAGCAACCTCTTTTCCTCTATGCAGAAACACCCTGCATAGATCTGTGGTACAGGATGCATCCTGAGAATTGTGTATTTATAACCAGCATCAATTAAAGGGTAACATTCAAATTGTTTCAACAGCAGCAGACAGAAACACTTTTGTGTCCCAAAAGAACAATCTACTTTAAAGTCTAAAAAGTCACAGTTTTTCCAAGGGGGTAGTAGAGTGCTAACAAGCAGAATAATTAAAGCTTGCTTAAAGCTTGCTGAATGGTTTTAATTAAAAATTGTTTTGATTTGTACTGACTGCACACTACAACTGCTGTTTGCAGGGTAGCTATGCTGTGGTTGAGGGAAAAAGAAAAAAAACAAAAAAGATATGAATTGATGCAGCATAACTCAAAATTAGTTGCTTTCTACATGAGTGAATTGCATGTAACAACTTATTTTGGAGGAGTTTCATCACTGTAAAATAACCATCATGCACATGCCCTTCAATTTTTTCTCTCTTAAGCTGCAGAGAGCACCTCTGTCCTGATCACCAAGTCTGTCTACCAGCTTCTACCATGAGGAGCTTTATAGATACACTAATATAGGAACTACCCTACTTTGGCATGAGGATATCCAAGGGTGCCTCATAGTGACCTTAGTGACTCACAGACTCGAAGCAATTTGTCATGGACTGTCACTTCACTATTTTAACCAGTACTACTGGCTAAAATCTTCATCCTTTTGTATGCATTATTTTTACAGAAAAATACAGGTGGAATATACTTTAAAAAGTAGAGCACATTTAAAGACCAGTTGTGGAACCCCCAAAAGCAGTCAGTTCTTATGGTTCTTAGCACAAAACTCTTTGGGTCACCAGGGTTTCTGGTATAGAAGAACTGGGATATTGGGTCTCACAAACCACATATATGAAATATGCCTACCTTTCTATACACTGTTTCGAGTTCTGGTGCAATGCCTTCTTCCAATGAGAATATTGGAGGCCTGGTAGAAGACTGTTTAATTGGATTAGGCAATGCTAAGATTTTGCCATCGTCACCAAACCACTCTTTCCCCTACAAATAAAAACATAATTTTATATTGTTTACTTTATATAGAAATAACTTGCAAAATTATAATTCTTATGAAAAACAATTACAGAAGAAAAGGTGACTGAATTGTTCATGACTCAATTAACCAAAACTTTTCTAAGACATCAAAATGAAATCTTCAAATATACTATAGATAAGTTTTGAAACCAAAAGACCAAGAGCTTGCTCAAACTTTAAATATACTGAATTTTTTCCTTCAACGTTCAATGTTACACAGTTGAAAGAAAAAAAAAAATCAACACTTACATCACTTAACATTTAAATGTTTTCTTAAATCACTATAATTGAATTGTAATGTTTTACACAAGACTGCCACTCACATCTTCAAATTGGATTATAAAAATCATAAAGCAAAGAATTAAAGAGCTAAATGGCAGCTTGGAGACATTATTTTTTCATCTCTCAACTCTTCCAGCCCACAATCTGAACAAATTAAACAGCATCTATGAAAGCAGATGAGGTAAGTATCTTGCACACCAATTGCTATCCATGGCTTCATGTGTTAAACATCGTCCTAATGCATCCCTCTGCTCTCATGACCTGGATTCAAGAATAGCTTAAATCAGTGCAGCTGCTAAAAGACACTGGCCTGCCCTCTTATTCCCACACCTGATTTAAGCTGACCCTAGAACCAAACATCGATGTGGTAACATGGTGAAGCAAACCAGAAAACTAACCAGGTTGAAGCTGGCCAGTCAAAAATTTTAGATCCAAATATTCCCAATCTGACTCACAAAAGAACCTCTGCTAGCCCATGACGAATTCATAGAATCATAATGAAGGACAACTGCTATATAGTAGCTTAAGTCTACTAAATTATACACACCTTACCGTTATAGGAGGATAATATAGCAGGATAAAATATATCCAAGCCACCTTCACGGGTATTTTCATAAGTCATTCTTAAAAATCTAAAATGATTCTAAAACCTCTCCAGATAACCTATACCAGTATTTAATCGCCCTTACAGTCTGATCAGTAAGTTTCTACAAGTCTGTTTCTTCAGATTATCTTCAGTGAACACAGAAAATAGCCATTCCATATTGCTTCCCTTTGTTATGATCTTCTAGTAAACAGCAACAACAGTGCCCAGCTGTTGCATAAGTCTTTATGTATACCACTAGCTCTCACAGCATTTTATTAAAAAAAGTAAATTATAATTACCCCTATTGTAGTGGCAACTAAACTCTGGCACAGACAAATGAAGTGATTTCTTCCCCAGCAGGCTATGAGCAGAGCCAGGAAAAGACACCGGTTTTCTAAGATCCAGTCAGGTGCTCTGACTATTGGGATACACTAAAACACACTCCTACAAAAATCCACATTTCCTGACATCTAATACTGCTAAGCATTTTAAAGATGAAAGCTCCATATTACCATGACCATCTACCTACTTAAATATAACAAAATAAAATACTGATAAATAAAGGATTTTAAAAAGACAGCTAAGGTGGTGGTGGTGACTTACGTGCTCCTGTCTGAGTATTCTGTTTTCTAAAATATTTTGATTAGACTGTGACACAAAAGGTCTTTCTCCTGTGTAAAGACCCTCATCCTCAAGGTACCTAGGCTGCATGTTTCCAGGCATCTTCTCAGAAGGGGGCACTAATGAGAAATTAAATAGAAAAGCATGTAAAATACCTTATAACTGTAGTTTTAGTTTATTAATTCTCTAAGAGCCTATGCGATTCTTAAAATGAGTGGTACTGCATATTTAAGCATGCTGTCAGAAATATTTTCCTAACCAGGAATAAATAAAAAAAAAAAATAACCAAAACAGGTCCTTTTCTTAATCAGGACAGATCCATAGTTTAAATCTATCATAAAAGTCACAAGTCTTCTAACCAGATAATTAAACATTTCCTCACAAAAAAATACTTCAAATAACTTAGTGGAGTTTAGTTTTAATGGTTGCTTGCATAACAATGTAAAAACCTGTTAGCAGCAACAACTGACTAGACAAACAATTCTAAGCCTTTCCCATATAAAGTGAACCTTTAACTAAGATTAATCCGTCTACTATTACTAGTTTGGTTAAGCTACTCTTGTACAAAATACGGAACATGCATAAAAAGTCTTGTTAGCCCAGTAACAGCAGGTGGAATTCTTTAAAGACTGCCTGCAGGATTATTTCACTGGTGTGTATGGGCTCGGTATTTTTCAAGAAGCAACCTCAAAACAGGGAGAGATTATACTGAGGGTTACAATAAAAGTTATGCCCTAAATCAGAATACAGTGGACCATACGGGAAGCAGTCAGAACTAAGTTACAAGACATGAAAAAACAGAGCCACCCAATGTCAAATATCACATCGCAAGCTGTGCCGAAACCATTCTGGTACAGACCACAGAGAGACTAATTTCTGTTTCTTCCACTTCAAATATTAAATAGCAAGTGATATTATAAAGCAATTTTTTCAGACTTTGCAGTTCTATGGGAATAAGGCAAAAAGGTCAGAGACATGATCAATGTTGACTAACTACTTCCAATTCACAAAATCAGATTTTGGGAAAAGGGCCCCTTGAATTACAAAAATCTTTATGTTACTTACATGACTCTTGACAAACTTGCCACATGGAAAAAACTGCAGATGTGGCCAAGTGAAGAAACAGTGTAAATTATAATGTACAGTGCATGAGCCACTCTTAGTACCTAAATGTGTGTACCCAGTAACCTGTTGCATATGTTAAATAATGTAATAGCTAAACCCCAGTGAAAGAGGGGCCAGCCATCTTGAATTTACTACAGATAGCACTAAGGTAATTAGGCCGGAGCAACCCATGTGCCCTGAGTTCACTTGCTAGCGTACCAGCTGGTGATCTGCCAAGATGTGCATGCTCCCAGTTGGTCCATTTTGTCAGACCTTCTCAGGCTTGACTGGATGATCAGTGTCAGAGAACCCCAATTAAGTATCTCTCTACTGCCACAGACAGTCTGATACAAAATTTTTCAGCAGATCAAAAGGTGCCATGCTATGCAAAATCCAGGAACAAAATGGATAAGCACAGTCTTCATACCTGCTAGCATGCTGGGAGTGAAGAGAAATTCTTTCTCCTTTTTCAGTTGCTCAGAGTAGCTTTCACAATCAGCAGGTTTCATTACTATAAAATCTTCGGCAGTTTGCCCTATAATGAATAAATCATCATCTTTAACTAGGCGTACATCTTCATCCTACAGTTTAAGTGCAAACATCTCTGTTAGTCTATTTCTTAAAATGGAGATCTTTAGAAAGTATACTTTCAGAATTTTTAAGGAAACAAAAGTTGCCATTTTGTATTAGGAGATTAAAATGAATTCAAGAAGTCTGAATAAAAATATGAACATTTATTCTATAGCTCACACCGTTTCATCCTCCTCTTGTTCATCCTCATGGGTTTCTACACATTCTTCTTCTGCCTCCTCTTCATTTAATTCATTTTTTTTCCTGGCTCCAGCCTTTATACTCTCTGGTTCAGAATCAAAATTGAAGGTAAAGAAATTATATGCTTCTTCAGCAGAAGGAAAATCATTCTGGAACTAAGAAAAGAACAGAAAGATACTTTAATATGATGTTTATAAGAAATTTAGGGCAAGTGAAGATATCTTTCTACTAATAGTAGCAATAACAGCCTGTATAAACACTTGTCACAGGACAACAATTATTTTATCGCAAAGAGAACTCACCCAAATGCTAAAGCTGACTGAAATTTTTATATGATACATGCAACTTTCTCTATTGGTATACTATTATTCATTAAATATTTCTTGCAATGTTTTACTAAAAAAAGTTACTTGGTTTAATTTTAACCAGCTGATTGCTTTAAATTTAAACAATTTGTGAATGAGAAATGCCAAAGTTTAAATTCTGGCCATGATACAGATATCCAGGTGAACGATATGAAAAAAAGTTCTAATGGCATTTTTCTTCTGAAGGACCCAGGCCCCTTTAGCGTTAGGATGAATCCTCTAATAAAAGACTTAACAGTAGCATTTTGTGACTAATAAATATCAATATACTAATCTGTAAATTGCTTTAACTGCCAACTGGTGGCATTCAATAAAAAGGATTTAAACAGAAGAAACATTTTTCCTCCAAGCTCCAGTGATTGTATCCAGATGGATTTCCTTGATTTTTTTTTTTAAATCAATTGACCCAAAGCCATTCTTATATTCGATGAAGAGTCCCTTTTTATACGTCAATTGTTGGCATATACTGTGTGCGAATTTTTAAATTAAATAAAACCCTCTCCACTGTTTAAGACTGAATTCTGTCTCTTTCTTCAAACGGAATCATGAAGCCATATAGAGTTTAAATGAAATTAATATCAGTTATTGAAATGAAGGAATTGGTACTTACTGTTGACTTTTGCTGATGCCTTTTTACAGAATCACGAAATTTCATTTTTGATGGTAAATGGGATTCATCCTCCTGCATCTCCCTAAATTTATCATTATCAGACTGCATAAAAATATATACATAATAAGTTACAGCATACAATTACTGATCCATAAAAAAAGGACAAATAGCTGAATACAGAGATTAGATACTGCATTTTCACGGCAAAAAAGGAAAAAAAAAAAACAAAAACAAAAAAGAAACACAGTCACTGTGGTAACAATTACACTGATTTTATATTTATTCTAAAAGGGTACATCTGATTATTACTTAACTTTCTCCTTTGGGTCAAGAAATAGACTGCAGAGTATCAAGAAACGGTTCACTGCATAAATGTTAGCTTACTTTCTTCACTGCTGATGAGATCATTGTTTCTGCACTCCCAAACACAAGCAACCACATGCTAATTTCCAAACACAAGCAACCAGGCGCTAATTTCCACAAGGGGGAGAAATGGGGTACCAACACAATACTGTTCATCTACAAACCCGGCAGCAGTAGCAAGGGTGCTGCTGACAGACACTGCTGACCAGGGAAGTGAATCAAGGAGCTAAGGCCAGCTTCTTATATAGCCCCTGCTGCAATCAGCAAAAACCTATTTAGTATTATTCAAAAAAGGTGGTGTCCATTGCTTGGGTACTTAAATATAGACTTGATTATTTGTTTTGTTCTCTCTCAAACAATTATTGCTAGGCTACTGTAAAACTGTATGGGTGATACTCCTCTACCTTTTCAAGAAAGGAGGTAGCATGGTTATCCATTTCCAGTTTTCTGAAGCCTTATCTGTCCCTACACATAGATCACTGTAAACATCACTGGTTCGGAGGTTGCTTCAGCAAGTTCACTGAAGTGCTTCAAAGTGATTTTCATCAGGCTCAGCCACCATAAACACATCTAACATTCTATCTGTTTTTCCTCCTTGTGGCCTGAATTCTTAGATTAAGGGAAGACATTTCTCAAGTTTACATCTATTCAACCTAAACTTCAAAATAATAATAGCAAAAAAACCAAAACCCTCAAACCCTGGCAATCCGATGGCTACTTGTTTAACAACAAAACAATACTTCATATGTGTGTAAATAAGTACAGGAAACAAAACCAACACACGGAAGGTTTCATATATAGTTTATATAAAATTAGTAACCAACTTAATAAGGGTATCACTTCAACATTTTCCTAATACAAACATATTAGAACAATACTACTTAACTGAAAGCTATAACAATTACTTTTTATGAGGAAACACTGCCAAAAACCTCCCCACAACCTATGTGAATAGGTAATTCTCTCCTAGACAAGCAATTTAGCCAGGCTAATTCGTATTATTTGTAATTCCAGATAAAAACATCACTGCTACATGCTGTTATTTTCCAGGCATACATGTTCTTTGGAACACATTTTCTACAGGCAAGCAAAGTCTTTGTGAATTCTGAAGAACATCTGAGTGCAAGTTCTGCACAGGCACATCCATTATTATTTTTTTTAATACTAAATCCATTTTCTAACAAAGAATGCTTATACTAAAAAAACCTGAATATAAAATAGTAACAAAGAAATACAATACAGTACAATAACATAAAGTTAATATCCAGCCCTTAGCAATTACACTGTGCGAATTTATATAGAGCTATAATACTGTGGTCCTTTGTTACAATAACTTTTAAATACTTCAAGGCATCTTAAGCAACAGAAGTCATGAACTTGTAAATGCCAAAAGTTTCACATGATGTCTGTACTACAATGAAAGCAAATTATTATTATCGTTAAATATGTACATTAAAAGCAATAATCAGAAAGGTTCCTTCCCAGTTACTAATTCAAACAATAGTATAATTTTGATCCCATTAAAATAAATGAAATTGATCTTCAAGACTATGTGCAGTCTCTGATTTATTTCGTGTTTCACACTCACTTTCTTGTTATCAGAATAGCAAGACACAATGCACCTTCTTACCGCTTTATCCCATCTGAAATCTGTTTTCCTTTCTCTGATGCTTTTTAAACGCCTTGGTCGTGGACTAGGGTCTTCTTGCAATAAAGTAATTTCTGCTTTTGACTAAGCAAACAACAAAAAAAATTGCTTAGCTATAATAGAAATACAGTAAGACCAAAGCTACAATAATTCCCAGCAACTCAACAAGTCACGCATGTTTGTGTTAGGGACAGAGTCTTTTAACTGTATAATCAGCTTAAGTGATTTTAAAGACCTAGATGTTAATACCCCTTATAAAATGGCTTAGTAAACTCACAAAGAAATCCATTGTTTTGAAAGTAGTGTAAGAATTTTTTTGACAAAAACACAGAAGGATCTTGTAATGATTGTATCATTTGACTTAGAAAACAATGATAATTTTTATATTATTACAAACAAATTAAATATAAACTTTAGAAAAAATACCGCAATAGAAATACATTGGAAAATAACTGTGCTGATGAACAAAGTATTATTTCAGCATTAGAAATAAAAAAAGCAGATAGTTAAGATTCACATAGCACTAAGCAAGCAAAATGAAGTGGGTGGTACTTATAAGACTAAAGTCAACTGAACAGGACTTCTGTAGGATTCTCACCCTTGCTGCTTTTAGTTTCTCTCTCATTCGCTCCCTAACAGAAAATTCTGCAAAGCCTGTCCTCGATGTAGAAGGAACAGGTGGCAAGTCTGAAACAGAGAAAACAAAGTAACATGTTTAAATCACGTATTTTCTGAAAGAAACTTAAAATTATGTAAAATAAAACCATATATACCATACAGAGTCCCATGTTCCAACAGAAAGAACTTGCATGAGAAAATGTAAAGCAATGAAACATTTTTTGGAACTCAGACCTTATAGACTATCACTTAAATGCCTTTAACTGCAATGGATCTACCTTTCATTATACACTATAAACAACCTTAAGTAAAGCATATACACACTTTTTTTCTATTAAAAATTCATCAAGAATTACCTGGCATTTTACAAGCTGTTAGTCAGAGCTGTCTAGATCTAATTTTGAATGGTGATGTGCTATAAATCCTGATATAGGTTTCATCGGAGCAGTAAAGCATTTACAGGCTTGCTTCCTTTTTCAGCTTAGAGCTACCTACTTTTTGTAGTGACAAAATATTAATTTCTCCAGCTGTGTTTTTGTGCTATAGCTCTAGAACAATCAAGAGAGTAAGATGCATTTTACCCTGTCCCACATATGACCGACAGCATCATCAAGTAACTTCGCATTTCACACACAAGCTACTCTCAGCTCTATTTGTGCCACCCCTCTGGAATCAACAGATCACCTCCTCCAAGCTCAAGAGCAGTCTGTCCCCATACTCAGGAAGTCAAGCAAGACTCATAGGAAGCTACATGGATGAACTAACACAACTCACACATAAAAAGAAAACTTACAAGAGATGTAAACAGGGACAGGTGAGCTGGGAGGAATACTATGACACTGTTCAATCGTGCAGGGATGGTCTTAGGAAAGCCAGAGCCCACCTGGACTTGAACCTGGCAATGGATGTGATGGCCAGCAAGATGGGATATTACAGGTGTATTAGCAGCAAAAGGAAGACTAGGGAAAATAGTTACCAGCTGCTGAATGGGGCAGGGGACCAGGTGACAGGGGACACAGAAGACACAAGTAATCGGTGCTTTCTTCATCTCAGTTTCTACTGCCATCAGGAAAACCAGGCTCCAGAGACCAGCAGCAAACCCTGGGGCAGCAAAGTTACCCTCAGCAAAGGAAGATCAAGTAAGCCACATTTAAACAAACTGGGCATACGCAAATCCATGGGTCCTAATGGGATGCTCCCATGAATACTGAGGGAGCTGGTCACTGTCACCTCAAGGCCACTCTCAATTATCTTTAAAAGATCGTGGTGATGATCAAGGGAGGTTCCCAAGGACTGGAAGTGAGCAAACATCACTCCTGTCTTCAAGGAGGAGAATGTGGGGAACTACAGGCTGGTCAGCCTTATCTTGATGCCCAAGAAGGTGATGGAACAAATAATCCTGGAAACCATTGCCAGGTATGTTAAGTACAAGACAAAAACTGGGAGTCATCAGCATGTATTTATCAAGGGGAAAAACTAGCTGATCAACAGACAACTTTCTGTGATGAGATAATTGGGTTAGTGGATGAAGGGAAAGCAGTGGATGTTGTTTATCACTGTTTCTCGTAACACCCTTACAAAGAAACTGATGAAATATGGACTACATAAGTAGGTGGACTGAAAATTGGCTGAACTGTTGGGTTCAAATGGTTGTGATCAGTAGTGTTAAGTCCAGCTGGAGGCCATCACTAGAGCTGTACCCCTGGAGTTGATTTCAAAGAAAGAAAGAAACAAAAAATCCCACAGCCCACCCTCCAACCCCAAGAACTCATCAAAACTCTACACCTTTAGGATCAAGTATTCTCTGCTGATCCTGTGAAACATACAAATCTGAGTTTTAAATCAGTGGCATATATTTAGATTTTTTGATAGACAGTAAATACCAGGTTTGGACAATGACTCGGCTAATCATATGATTATGGAAAAGGAGAATTACTGTTTGTTGCAGCCTTTGACTTGCTGCTCCCTCAAAACCCAGGCTTTTCTTCCATAATTAGAACTGAATGCAAACACATCTTTGATAACCAAACTTATGAGGGCCTCCTTTTCCTTTGAAGGATCGATGGCATTCCTCTCCCTTATCTTTCACATATGAAATCCTCTTAGATTATGATTTCCTTAGGTAGATTCAGTAAATATCAGTAGGGTGACCCTATAGGCTACTGCATTCCC
Source organism: Haliaeetus leucocephalus (assembly GCF_000737465.1). Taxonomy (NCBI): domain Eukaryota; kingdom Metazoa; phylum Chordata; class Aves; order Accipitriformes; family Accipitridae; genus Haliaeetus; species Haliaeetus leucocephalus. The sequence continues at coordinate 1,714,477 of NW_010972981.1, read as the reverse complement.
TGATACCTAAATAAAAAGAATGAGTAATTATCCAGTTGTTTACAGAAAAGCTATGCTCTTTGGGTCAGAAATACAAAGAGGTGGATACCTACAACCTAACCTCTCATATAAACACAAATGAAAAACATTTTAAATGTACAATATAAATGAGATTGTACATGTAAGCAAATGGCAACACTTCCAGCAGCTTTATGTATTAAACACAATTATGATCGTCTTCTGTGCAGTATTTTGAGAAGGTAGCCATCTCCTTCTCTTGGATTGTACTACCACTGTAAAAGAGTCAAGGTTATCCTCTTTATAAAAGTCTCCAGAATATTTTTAGCTGAAAACATGGTTTTATATACCTAATAGCTTAGAAATTCATCAATTCAGTATTTTTCTTTTTGAAAGACCTAATTCATTTCTTCATTAACAGAACTGATTCTAGCTACGTAATTGTCTCCCCATCTGCACAGACCTCTTCAGTCTCACTGGAGCCCTGGAGTTCACCTGGAAATTCTCAGGAGCTTACCAAAACTTTAACTTTGACTGATATATGCAATATTAACTTTTTAAAGAGAAATGTTTTACATCCCTTCTAATATATGGAATGCTCAGATCTTATTTTTTTCTCCTGAACTTTTTAACTAGCTTTTATTTCCAGAAGGAGCTCCATTGTTCCACACAGAACACACTGGTACTTTTATTGGAACAACTGTAAGATGATTATCAGGAGAAAACTGTAGCTCTTTTCGCACATGTGCTTTGTGGTGCATGGCTTTTTTTTTTCTTTAATTTTTAATCTGTGAACACATGACATTCTGGGTAAATAAGTTTTTCTAGTTATCTCCACTTATAAAATTATATTACTTGTCAGTTCTTTGAGCCAAACACTGATTTGTTCTTTGCCCTTACAAAAGAACATTGTTTGCCAAGGTCTAAGTAAAGGGTGATTTCAGGTTTATATAAGGCATTAAATTCATGAAAAGGAGATAAACCAGCAAAGGGTAAGGGCTTAGAAGTGGTAATGTCACACAACATATATCACATTATGGCTAATTCAATATTATTCCAAGAGCTTTACCGGAGGCAGAAAATACTGTATGTTGAATATACAACTTAAACATTTAAAGGCTACGTACTACACCAAAGTCAAAGTGCAATCCAATTTCTAGGATGACCTTAGTCCACTGTCATTTAGAAAAGAAAAAAACATTAAGATAAACCCTACTAATACTAATTCTACTCAGAAATATCAAAAGATTTGGGAGAATCTTAATCTTTTCAAATTACACAATTTACTGCCTGTATTTGTAAAAAAAGCATTCGTTGTATTTGGAAACTTTCAAAAGAAAGAACAGGCAGGAAGTGAGTATCACTAGCATGAGACACATGAGAAAAGCAAGCATCTATTAACTACTTCCTTACCAAGAGGAATACTAGAGACAGAAATAAGCAAGTACTCAGTAGAGACACTAAGACATGACACACAGAAAAGCCTTTTTGCATTTTGTCTTTTCTAGCGAGGAATGCAGTAAGAGTAAGAACAGGGAAAAAATTAATGACAAAACAGAGAACAAGATCTAGATAAATATTCATCAGGCTAAGTTAATTAAAAACCATCCTTGCAGGGTACCCAGTAATGAACTGGCTGCAGCAAAATCAGAAGTCAGTGATTCTGAGAAATGATGGAGAACAGGCAAGTTCCAAAATCCTGGGCAAGTGTCTTTTAAGAAATGGGAAAGAGCGAGCTGCAGAAGCATACACAAGTCAGTCTAACTTCAACTCTACAAAAAAGACTCAGCCTATTTGTAAATATCTAAAAACCAGCAAAATAATACGCAACAGAAGGCCTAGATGAGCTAAGATCAAGACCTATCAAGACAACTTAGTGTTCTTCAACATATATTCTACCCATTCTTGTGAATAATGGAAAAAGCATACATCTCAGCTTTTGAGCCTGCCTTATAGAAAGCATCTCTCAGTAGGAAACATTTTGATCAAATGATGGGAGCGGGGGGGAAGGGGGCACATGCAAGTCACTGGAAAACCAAATTTAAAAAGATAAGCAAATAACAGTTAATAAATTCAAACCCCATATTGAATAGGTATTTTAAGGGTCTGACTCAATCTAACACCTTTAAAATATTTATTAATGGTTTGAATGATGGAATAATGTCTGTGTATACAACATGCAGGCAAGAACTGTCAGAAGTCACATTTGCTCAAAGACTGACTTTGAAGAGTTTTTGGAATGGAGAAAAAAATTCAACATCTTTTACAAATTCAAGCCCACAAAAGGCTGTTGCACACAGAAAGGCTCTCTGTGTCTGCTGGAGATGGAAATGACGGACTTTAATTGCAATAAGGGAGGTGGTTACACATTGGAAAAGCTTTTTAACTTTTGGGGTATTCTAGCATTGGAATTGAGACCCTTAAATAGTTATGGACTCTTCACTGGTGCAAGCTTTTAAGTTAAAAAACAAAACAAAAACAAAACAAAAAACCACACCCCCTGCCCCAAACAACTCAACCAACCAAAAAAACTCCCACCAAAACCAGGTATCAAGACTTAAATAAAGTTGAAATGACTTAAGGGGAAAAGTTGGTCTAAAGTTACCTTATGATTTCCCTTCTGTGAATTTTTTCTACCATTGTATTCTGCTTTAGTGCGTAAAAACATATTCTATTTCATTGGAGCAAATGCTTCATTTCAGTTCCATTCCGATAAATGAAAACTAGAAAGAAACAGATTAGAATCTGTTTTTGATCTTCTGAAGTACTTGACAATTGCTTGTAAACATTTCCAGACAAGCCAGGTTAAAGTGAATGAACAGTGTGAACATGCAAAATTAGAGTAAAAACAACCTGCTACTACTTTAAGCACCTCTTAAAGCATCAGAACTCATGATCTGTATGCAGAATGCTTCATGAATGAATCAGTTCCTTGCCACAACAGGGGAATTATCCTTTCTATACGTAATGAAAAACATTTTAAGGCTTTAGTAGTTGCAGTAAAATTAAGTCAATGCACCAATTACTGTGGGATCCTGTGGTTCCTTGACAAAAGGACCACATAAAAAAACCTTTTTTGTTACTTTATTTCTCTGTACATATACTTTTGTCCTGTTTATGTGAATAGGCTCTGCAGCCAACTAATCTGTGCATAACTTCAAAATATATTTGTGAAGTGAAAGAATAAGACTGATATCCATGACAGCATTACTTCGTAGGATAACCATTACAGGCCTGTATCAAAAAATTTCACACCACGTTTTACACTGGAAGTGTCATTATCCTACAATAGCTCCATATTTTACTTTGGCCAGACCTAATAAGCTTGCTGGATAGTCAAACCAAAACCGAGAACCTGAAAATGTCATCTATTAAATTTCTCCCTTGATTTCACCTGCACTGGGAGGAGCCCAAACCCACTAGATCTCTGTGTGACTTCAAAGCTCTCTACACTGACACAGACCCAGAACCGCTGCAAGTATCTCGACACCAGTCCCATATCTGAACGGGATGCAGAAACCAGGCATGAGGGAAAGCAGACAGACAGCAATTCATGCTGTGACTAAGCATCAGCTACCTGAAAGAAAATAGAGAATAGTAACTTCCAGCATAGGTCCTAGAAACACTTTTGTATTTTTCATGGATACAATCATTGCATAAATGCATAGTAAGACACTCCAGAAACTGCAACCAAATAACTAACAACTTCAAAAAACCCAACAATGAAGAAAAAGATCTTGTAACACTGTAGTTGTCCTGGCTTCACAAGGGAATAACTATCAGACATGGGGGTTTTATTTAAAGCAATTCTTCTTTTGCAAGTCTTATTTATTAGTTTGACTAGCAGACTGACATATAGCCAAGTCTTTCCATTTAAGAAAGGTATACAGGCATCTAAGCACATGCGTAATTAGATTATAGTAAAATAATACATTTCTGCAAACAGACTGCATTAAAAAATAGCAGACACTGACTGAACGCTTGAAAGACTAATAGGGACAAACACAGACTATGATGAATATTAAGTGAAGAAACAGTTGACGGATATGTTTCAAAATAAGTTTGCCATTGTGGGACCAGAATGAGAAAATGATCATACCATGCTAGCATAAAATAAACCGAGTATATGAGGGACATCACAAATTGATAATTCCACAAACTTTACCTACTTCCCACTTGTGTTAAAATACAGTTTCCTTTTCATAAAAAGGGGTGGGGGCGTGTATACTTTTAACACCAGAAATTTAACATAAACAATGAAAAAATATGGTGACAACCATGACAAACTAAAAAGGCCTAGGAATAGAGGCAATGTATTATCACAGGCACTAAAGCAAAAGCAAAACAAGATAGTGGAAACAGCCTATGTAGAATTTTTGAATGGCACCTGGAAAATGGGGCAGGGGTGGGGGTATGTTACATGGGGGGTGTGTTACTTTTTTTTTTTTTTTTTATATTGTTAGTTATCACTTGCCAAGACAATTATAAGCAGAAATTCATACACAGATCATCAGCCTGTTAAAGGCAGTGAGGAACTGAAATGAAACCTACTTTCACCTTATGGCTGGGCAACACAATAGGAAACACCAGTGTCAGCATATTCAAAAGCTTAATATACAGAAGATGGAAATTTAAATTATTTCTAAATCTGTCAAGACTGAATTCCAGGGGGTGTGTGAGGGGGGAAACCTGAAATAAGTTTCAGATAGATGCATGAAGACTCCAGCTCAAGGTGCAGTCTTTCTCAAAATTTAAGATGTAAATTTAAAAAAAATAAGTCAGATGGATAAATTATACTGCAATTAAGTAAACCAATCATACAGTCTATTCAGAATACTACATGCAGTACTTTTCACTCGATCATACAAAATTAGCAGAATTACAGGGATTTCAGAAGCAGCAACAAGTAACAGAGCAAAACACTTAATAAAACATTTATCATATAAGGAAACTAATGGCTAGTTTTAGAGTACTGCTGTGCTGTTCTGTTTATTCTTGGAAAATGAGCTTTTGTTAAAAAAAACCAATCATCACTAGAGGGTGTCTCTTGATTTCTCCATCCAATCAATTCTGAAAACTGTTTGGACTCTATCTGTCAACAGCGTATCACTTCCCAGCACAAGTTGGCCCAGTGAGACTCAAAAGACATTCAAAAGAAAAGTACACAGACCTTGAAAGAGCAGGAAACATCACTAAATTGTAGATGTCTGTAAAAAATACCATATTTTGCTAAAATGAGTTTAACAACAACACATACTTTATATTTTGATAAACCTTGATACTGATGAAAAACTAAGTATGTTTATAGTCTACTGGATTTTTGTTTTGTTGACTTTTTAATACTCTGTTCTTAATTAGCTCTTTTATGCATCCTATTTAGGTAAGTCCATAAAACCACGCAGCAAGATTCACAACATTAATGTTGTCCTGAGTATTTAACAGGAACATTGCAGATTCTGCTGAAGAAATTCAAGATTACTTTTCAAGTACCAACAACTTCTCTTCTTTCCAAGCCCGGAATGCAGTCAGACATTCACTTCTAACAGCTTCCCACTGTATCACTGTCTTGCGCTCTCCCACTTTGCGAGTACTTCACCCCCGATAGTTAAAATAATCCATCAATAAATCCATACACCGTCATAAGCACGAATAACCCTTCAAGCACAAAATACGACGTTCACGTTCGTTCAAGTATGTAAACACTGCATGTCTACAGCAACACCTGCGAAAAATGTCGTGCATTTTATGTAAGAACATTTCGTAATCTACTCATATTTAAATACCACAGGAGCACGTCTTTCGAGCGCAGCGTACGCTCCGAGCTGACTTGGCTCACGACAGGCACCCCTCCACCCCTGCTCTAATACTGCGAATGAAAAGCGAGCTTCAGGAAGCTCTTCAAGGGCAAGAGTAATTCGCGCGCACCACGCCCCTCTCCTCACGCGTGGATCCCGCAGCACTCCCCCCCGTGCGTGAGCTGAAGGCAATCTCAGCGTGGAAACGCCCGAGACCAGTAACACCGCCGCGGCCGGGGCAGGCTGTCCCTCCGGCCCGG